>NC_137786.1:211200423-211749893 GCF_963383645.1 Muscardinus avellanarius | reverse complement strand
TTTCTTCTTCATCTCCTCCTCCTCCTCCTCCTCCTCCTCCTCCTCCTCCCTCCTCCTCCTCCTCCTCCTTCTCCTCCTCCTTCTTCTTCTGATTGAATCCAGGGGCATTCTACCTCTAAGCAACATTTCTAGCCCTATATCACTAAGTTATGAAAGGTCTCACAAAGTTATTAAAATTGGCTTCAAACCTGCAAATCTCCTGTGTCAGCCTCCTAAATACTTGGATTGCAGGCATTTACCACCATGCCCTGTTTATACATTTTTATACGTGCTGGTCAGCTTTCTGCTACTATATCTGACATAAATCAAATTATAAAGAGAAAGGTTTATTTGAGATCAGAGTTTGGAAGGGAACAGTTTATGCATGGTTGGCCTCGTCACCTTTGGGCCTTTGGCAAGTGGCACAACATAGTGGTAACATGTGACAAAACTTTTCGCCTCAAGGCTGCAATGTGAAATAGAGAAGGAAAGGAAGAGGCTGTACTAACAAAATCCTTTGAGCATACTCCCAGTGACCACAGAACCTCCCACTAGGCTCCATCTTCTAAAGGTTCTTCTACCTCCTGATATCACCATATCATTCAGCTGGAGACTAAGCCATCAAATTGTGAATGTTTGTAGACATTTACAGAAACCATAGTTTTATAAGTATGCATATCAAGCTAATATGAATTCACTGTTGTTAAGTGCATACATTTTAAAATTATCTTATAGGCTGGGCATGGTGGTGCACACGTGTAATCCCAGCATATGTGAGGCTGAGACAGGAGGATTGCAGTTTGCGAATAGCCTTGGCTACTTAGCCAGATGCTTTGCAACTCAGTGAGATCCTGTTTTAAAATAAAAATAAATATTTATATTTATATAAATAGGTCTTGGGGGATAGCTTGGAGGTAGAATGCCCCTTAATCCCATCCCAGTACTGAAAAAAAAGAAGACTATCTTCTTAGAGAATTTTGTACTTCAGTATCATTTAGTACTCCTCTTTTTCCCCAATACTTCTCTTTCTGACATCTATATTGCCTAGAATTGATATAACTACTACAACTTTCTTTTAACTCTCTCCATCCCCTAAATTTTACAACCTATCATTGTCTTCATACTTACTGTAGATTTTTTTGAACATATGTTAAATTATAGATGACAAGTTGAGTTATGAATTTTACCTAGTCTGCCAAGTTCTGTCTTTAGTTAGATTGTTATTGCATGAAATGATTATTAATATATCAGTATGATATAAACTATGTTTGTATTATTACCAAAAAGTACTTTCCTTTTTTTTTTGGTACAGGAAATCAAACACATGGGTATTCTATCATTGAGCTACACTTTCAGCACTTTTATTTTTTTTTTAGTTTTTTGACAAATATT
The DNA here is from genome assembly GCF_963383645.1 of Muscardinus avellanarius. NCBI lineage: Eukaryota > Metazoa > Chordata > Mammalia > Rodentia > Gliridae > Muscardinus > Muscardinus avellanarius. The sequence continues at coordinate 211,748,522 of NC_137786.1, read as the reverse complement.
CTCATTAGGTTGTTTAAGCTTTCCTCAGACCTTTGATCCTCCTGTCTCAATCTCCCAAGTAATGGGATTACAGGCATGTTCCATCATACCCAGCTTGCTTTACTATTAACATTTGAGTATTTTATATGATTCCAATTTAGCTCTCTTTACATGGCAATTGTTATTCTTCTCTTCCTTTCTAAATGGTTGTCTTATAATTTACAATATAAATTTTTACCTACTATAATTTCACCATCAATAATCCTACCTCATTTTTCTTGTAGTGGACATTGTTAATAGCACAGAATTCAGGATTCTTTCCTTCTATCTCTGTAAGACTTTTCTATTTCACTTCAATTATATATGCTCAAATTACCACATATGTTTTTACTATTAAACAAACAATAGCTCTTTACACCAATTAAAAATTTTAAAAAATATTGTTCTGTCTTTTGACACTTTTTATATACATACAATTCTTGGAAGTTTCTCATTTTTTTTCTAACTGAAAAAAAAATTTAACGTTTATGCATGGTCTATTGGCTGGTAATGAATGCATTTAGATTTTATTCACCAGAGCTTGGCATCATTTATCTTTCACATTTGAAGAATAATTTTACTGTATACACAATTAAAAGCTCATATTTTTATTTTGAATATTTTATATTTTATTCCACCCTTTCCTTGCATATATTCAGATAAGAAGTTCATTGTAATTACTATCTTTGCTCTACATAGTTAAGTTGCCTTCCCTCACTTTTATATTTTTTTCAGTTGACCTCTTTCAAAATTTCCATGGATATATTTTTTAAATGCTAAATTTTGACTACACTATGCATAAAATCATGTTCCTTTTCCTCTTCCTTTTTAATTTTTTATAAATTTTTATTGGTGCCTTGTAGTAATACATCTCAATGGGATAAAAAACTTGTGGAGATATGCTGCACACATCACTCAATCAGCCCCAACCCAATCTCTAACCCCTTCCCTCCCCTTCCCTCCTACCCATGCTTGGCTTCCTGATTGACTTTGATATGTTTAAGTATATCGTGTGCTTTAAAAAGTTTCCCTTGAGCCAGGCATGGTGCCACACTCCTGTAATCCCCCTGCACTGGGGAGGTAGACACAGGAGGATCGCACAGGTTCAAAGCCAGCAGTGCTGGCTTAAGAGACACTGTTTCAAAAAAAATTATATATATATATATATATATATATATATATATAATTAGGTCTGGGAGTGTAGCCCAGAGGTAGAAGGGCTTGGGCTTCCAGGGACCCCAGTACCACCAAAAAATAAAAGTTTCCCTTATCCTCCCTCATATTCCCTCAGATATGTTTCCTTCATTGCTGCTCTATAAGATCCCTTCATCTAGAGTTTCTCCTGTTACCCATTTCTTCCTAATATTTTGCACATTAAGAAAAGCATCTGATTTCTTATTTTTTGTGACATGTTACTGTAAATGCTATAATTTTGTTCTCCCTTATGGCTGGGCAAAATTCCATTGTGTACATATCCCATAGTTTTGAAATCCACTCATCCGTTGAAGGATATCTTGGCTGGTTCCACAGTTTGGCAATGGTGAACTGTGCATCTGTGAAATTGGTTGTTCATGCATTAGTTTGGTATTTTGGTTTTCATTCTCTTTGGTAGATACCCAGAGGTGGTATTGCTGGATCTTATGGTAAGTTCTTTTTCCTTCTGAGGATCTTCTATACTGTTCTCCAAAGTGGTTGCACCAACTTGCAATCCCACCAACAATGTATTAGAGCTTCTATATCTCTACACTTATTCCCACTTTCTGATAACTTGAAAGCCAGAAGATGAATAACTTTGACAAGATGATTCATTAACAACCAATTTTTTTAATAGAGGTCACTTGGATCTGGAAATATTCTGAGAGATTAGGTGAGGCAGTGGCAGCTTCTAGTGCTTCCTGGACACACAGCTGAAGAAACCCACTGGCCCGTTGCTGTGGAGCAGGCCACAGTTCCAGGCCTGCCATGCAACAGGCTCTGGGCTCAGCCTCACTGGCTCCAGACCCGGCCTCTGAGCTTGGCGGTCTCTGATCCCTGTGACTGTGGGCAGGATGGTTACAGAGGTTCCGATCCCCCCCCCCGCTTCTCTCTCTCTCTCTCTCTCTCTCTCTCTCTCTCTCTATATATATATATATATATATATATATATATATATATGTGTGTGTGTGTGTGTGTGTGTGTGTGTGTGTGTGTGTGTGTGTATAATTTCTTTCTTTAAGTAGGAGAAAACAGCACATGTCATTTGCATAAGCTGGGAGCCCAATTCCCCAGCAGCAATGAATTTTATCTCCCCACTGAAAGTGGAGGCTCGCAGCCTTACTGAGGAGAGCAGGATCCACTGCTCCAAGCACACCCTGACCCAAGCACAGCACAGATGAGTGCGGTGGCCATGAGCTGAGGTCTCATGGGACATGCGGCTCAGCAAGCCGGCACAGCAATATGGGTGAGGCTCCCTCTGACTTGCCCCAGACATTTTTCTTACATAGTATGTTGTCCAGAATTCCTGCACATGTGCAGCAGGAGCAGTCTACTTTTGGAATATTTCTTCAAAAATTCAAGGTGGATTGGATTGGATCTATCTGCCTTTCCCAAATACTGGTTGCTGCTGCTACTGCCATCTTGGTCTGTCTCCACAAAACTTTTTCTTACATAATATGTTGTTCAGAGTTCCTGAGCATGTGGGGCAGGAAATGTCTACTTTTGGGGAAATTACTTCAAAAATTCAAGATGGATTGGTTGGCTCTGTCTGCCACTCCTGAATACTGGTCACTGCTGCCACCTTCTTGGTCTCTCCTAGAGTATGTTGTTAAGTATTCCTGTGCATGTGTGGCAAGATCAGTCTGCTTTCTGATCTCTTCTGGGATATCCCTTCAAAAATCACTTTTCTTGCAGTGGTGGGTGCCATGCTGCTGTCTTGCCTCTAATTCTGCCATTTTCCACTCTCCTATATTTCAGATAGGAATTCATGGCTGGAAATGTTTCTGTGTGTTGTCCCAATCAGTTATTAAACCAAAATCTGTTATCCAGTGTTTCTCAGAGGGATGCATATCCTATTCAGCCACTGCCAACCTACCCTGCTCTGGCCATGGTCGCCGCTGCAGCCGTAGCCACCTCCATTGTTCTCCCTCTTCAATATTTTTAATAAAAGAAACAGTATGTGTCTTTTGCAGAAGTTGGGGACCCAAGTACTTAATAGAAATGTGTTTTATCTCCATGCCAAGAGTGGAGGCCCACAGCTTCACCATGGAGAGGGGGTTCTACTTCTCCGAGCTCCCTCAGCCCCAGCACTGCACAGAGGAGCACAGCAGTCAGGAGTGCCCCTGGCTCCCTGGACTTGTGGTGCCAGCTGACCCTACTATGCAGGGCTCCATCTGACATGCCCTGAATGTTTTTCTTACATAGTACAGAGTTCCTGAGCACATGGGGCAGGTGCAGTCTACTTTTGGGGATATTTCCTCAAAATTTCAGGGTGGCTTAGAATGAATCTACCTGCCTCTTCCAGATACTGACTGCCACCGCCATCCTCCGGAACATTTTTCTTACATAGTATGTTGTTCAGAATTCCTGAGCATGTGGGGCAGGAGCAGTCTTTCTGGGGGGAGATTTCTCCAACAGTTCAAGGCAGGTTGGATTGGATTTATCTACCTCTTTCAAATACTGGCTGCCACCGCCACCAGCACCGTGGCTGCCATCGCTGTATCCGCCATCTAGGTCTGTCTCTTCTGTCTTATATTTTAGGTAGAAAGTCATGTCTATATGTGTCTCTATATGTTGTACCAATGAAATATTAAACCAAAATCTGATGTCCGGGTTTTCTCAGAGGAATACTTGTCCCATTAGGCCATTGCCAGCTATTGTTGCTGTGGCCGCGGTCACCCCCTGTGACTGTGGCTGCCACTATCTTCCAACCTTTTCTCTTTTTTTTTAATATAAATTTTGCTAGGTATACTGAGTGGTTGAAAATAGAGTTAGGGAGTTTAGGAGGGAGGCAAAAACACCAACTGGGTTATCAGAGACCACTGCTTTTTTAGGACCTGGAACCTCCAGAGGGTCAGCCAGTCATGAGAAAGGGGACCCACAAGCCACGCATCTGTAGAGTTGCGCATAGTTTTGATTGGCCAGCTGAGTCACACGGCGGATTGGAGGCATTGATATTTTATAGGCATTCCAATTCTCTAGCGACATCTGTAGTCTCATGACCTCTGGAATCTGTCTCGTGATGTTTGGAGTCCCAAGGCACCTGGAGTCTTGTGATAGTTTCGCTTCTGGCTTCTGGGATTCTATCTCCTGTTTCTGCTGCGAGATCACGTGGGTGAGGGACGCAACTTATCATCCCGGCCTTTTGGCAATAATGGGTGGAGATAAGAATCTTAAGCTACTTACTACTTTCAAGGGTTGTTGTAAGGGGGCCCCTTGGCTAAGAGAATTTGGTTCCTCCAGAAGTGGGCAGGTGGGAATATGGCTGCAGTGTGAGTCAGAGATTACCCTGGACAGCTTGGTGGTGTGCATTTGAGAAGATTTTAACAGACGAGGAGCTATTACAAGAAAAGGCAAATCGCGACATTAGGTCCTGGGAATGGCAGCAGCCCATCAGCTATTGGCTCCTGCCCAGAAGAGAACGAGCTCAGCAGCTTCTGGCCCTTGAAGTGCTTTGAGATATGAGGTATATTGTCACTGGATTTATTAATATATAGTAGCATTTTTCCTGAGAAAGACATATGCCATCCTTTTATTAGTGAGCAAGTACAGATCAATATGATCAAATAGAAAACATGCTATTGGGTCAGGAGTATCAGTAACAGATTTTTAGATTGTTTAATACTTATGGCTGTCTGCATCTGGAGAGGGAGATCACCATACTATGTAAACAAGTGGACCTGCTAAATAAAAACATCAAAGAGAATTATGCTGAGACAAATGAAGCTTAGTGGGCCCCAAAACTGTGCAAGATAATATGTCATGAGGCTGTTGTAGCAGAGCCCTTTTTAACTTGGCATGTGCTTCTGGCAGAGCAATTTTGTTCTATAAAAGAGGCCTGTAGTGTGTGGACAGGAAAGCTTCATCAATCCCCTGTACCGAGATCAGAAAAAGAAAACGAGGACCTGAAAGTATGGAAGGACTGAGCAGTCAACCACAAAGGAGACTGGTTTACCCACTACCTGCAGATTTACCCTAGGCTAGCAAGGAGGATGGAGGTTGAGGGATCTGGGAGCCATCAGTCTTCATCAGGCTGAGTAGGGCCAGCAGCAGGGCCTGGTCTGGAAAGGTAATCCCCCTGTGTTGAGGCAGCTGGGGCGCACCACTTTTCCAAGAGTACTGTTTCAGTGTCCCTCCTGGCCACACACTGGGAATTGTCTGATTGGTGGGTGTGGCCTTGCCACACTTGAGGCAGGCTCCTGGAGGTAGTTGTCATTTCAGTCCTCCACCCCTAGGTGATGCTCCAGAGGGATGAGCTGCTATTGCCAGCTGCACGGCAGCTACCGGGGATCTGTCTTTTGGCAAATTCGGAGTGTACACTCTATCTCCGCCTGTTCCTCTCTGGAATTAAAACTTTAAATGCCATGTTAACCAAATATCATATAGGGGTTTGAGGACTGTCCTCAGCCTTTCTTAATTTTTTCAAAAAGGCTCCTGAGTTGGTTTCTTCAGGGAGGAAGGCAGGGGGAACAGAGCAGGTTAGAGTGGGAGGCTATCCTGGGATAGAATGGTGTCTGAGGTAGTGAGGATATGCTCAGAAAGTGGCTCCTGAAACCCAGCTAGGTCAGACGCTGGCACCCATGTGTCTCAACAAAATGTAGACTGTGCCTGTGACTCAGCAAAATTGCAGGCTGGCGCAGGCCAAGATGGCGACTGTGTAACGTCACAGAGTCACTACCAAGATGGTGACTGTGACGTCATGAGGCAGCGACTATGAGTCATCACAAAATGGTGGCTGGTGGGAAAATGGCAGCTGAGGGGGGAGAGCATTTGGAAGGACTGGAATGCAGGAAAAAAAAATCCTGGACATAAAAACTTAGGACAATTTATCTGACCACTTACAAAAGTCGTTAACCATTCTTGGGCCACCACAACCCATTATACAACTCGTATCAAGGCCACACAGGCGCTCAGGGCATAAGTCCTCTGCTAGTTTAAAGGTTCGACTTCCCATAATTGGTTCACAGGTGAAAACAAAGAACAGGAAATAGGCATAGGTGTCCCCATTTTCCTGATCAATTCTTTTGAAAGGAGGGTTAAGAGATAAGGAAAGACATCTCAATCCCTTCTCAAAGTTTGGAGGATGACCTGGTCATCTGGAGGGTGGTGCCAGTGGACCAGAGACAGTGGATCACCAAGCGCTTGAATTTCAGGGTCCCAGTGGACAGGAAGACCCAAGTCCAGAACCCGCTAACCAAGGAAAAGAGAGGAAGCTTACTAGAGTGAAGTGTTGCCGGCCAGTGCCACTTGTGGCAGAAGTGCTGAGAAGCTGCTGGGGGCATGTTAGAGCCAGGGTGCATGGCACCTGTTCCTGTTGTGGGTGGCCTTGGTAGCTGGTGAGGGAGGTATGGCTTGCAGGGCCTGCAGCGTGGAAACAAATGGCTTCCAGAAGCATGGCAGACACTGAGGCCAGGCCACAGGTCACACCGCCCATCAAGCCTGGCTTGGGGGCTGGCAGAATGGAGCAGCAGCAGGGAGTGGAGCTACACCTGCAATTCAAGCCTGGGGTGACTGTGGCAGATGCTGAAACCCGGCTGTGTGCCACCCAACAAGCCTGGCTCAGGGTGGGAGGAACAGAACAGCCAGAGGTCCCGGTGGTGACTGGACATTCCAGCAGGAACAGTGGTTTTGAGAGGTCCAAGCGGTGGGTGGAGTTTCTGGCCCACACAGGTGGTTGGCAGGCTGAGCAGGCACCAGAGGCCGTGGGGCATGCACCCCCAAGAAGCCTGGCTCAGAGTGGGTGCAACTGGAGGCATGGTGGCTGGCAGAACAGTGGCTGCATGGAGCCTGCAAGTGGCAGCGGGATTGGAGCCTGCACACTGCAGCAGCAGAGGTGGCGGGCAGAGTCATACCTGCAAGGCAAGCACTGGCACGGGACCTCGCGGTTGAGCTGCTGGTGGGCTGGAGAGTCCAGGGCTCAAAAGGAGAGAAAAAAAAAAGAGAGAGAAAAAAAGGTGGAAAACCCCAAAATTCTCCCAGGTTTTGGCACCAGATGAATGGTTGAAAATAGAGTTAGGGAGTTTAGGAGGGAGGTAAAAATACCAACCTGGTTATTAGAGACCATTGCTTTATTAAGAGCCGGCACTCCCGGAGAGTCAGCCGGTCATGGTGGAAGAGACCGATGGGACACACATCTGGAGAGCTGTGCATAGTCCTGATCGCTGGCTGAGTCATGTGGCAGATCGGAAGCACTGATGTTTTATAGACATGCCAATTCTCTCGTGACATCTGTAGTCTTGCGACCTCTGGAGTCTGTCTAGTGATATTTGGAGTCTCAAGGTACCTGGAGTCTCGTGTTATCTCCGCTTCTGACTTCCGGGGTTCTGCTTCCTGTTGCCACTGTGAGATCATGTGGAGGAGGGACTTTCTTAGTTTCCTGATTCAGCATTTTGGACTAGCCCTCTCTTGCTAATTTCAGAAGGTTATTATTCATTATTTTTCATTTCTGCCATTAGTTTTGAATTTTTCATCAACCTGTACTTGATGACATCAAAGGCACTCTTTATTTCTGCTGCACTGTTTTTGGTTGTCAAGTCTTTTCTTTTATGTCTTACAGTTTATGCATATATTTTCTGCATACATTACTCATGTGCTTTTGCTTATTTATTATTAGAGCCATGAACACCATGTTAATTATAGATATTTTGAATTTTCTCATCGCTAATTTGAATATCTATCTTCAGTCTTGATGCCAGCTTAATCTGTTTGGACAATCCTTTCAATTGCATTTTGAAGTGTCTTGCAATTATTTCTTGGAGAGCTTGATATTTCAGATAAAACTGAGGTCAACAGATATTTTTTTCCTCCCCCTTTGGTACAGGAGATTGAAGCATTCTACCTCTGAGCTACATTCCTACCCCATTTTATTTATTTGTTTTGAAACAGGGTATTTGCTAGGTTGCTGAGAGCCTTCTTAGTTGCTGACACTGTCCCTAAAGCTGCAGATCTCCTGTGTCAGCCTCCCAAGTACTGAAATTACAGGCATTCACCACAATGAGAGGCTTCAATAGTCTTTTTTTGGAGGCCTACTGTATTAATATGGCTAGAAAATTAAGCCCGTTTTAATATATTGACGAAGTTACAAAGATTAGGAACTTAAAATCTCTCCAATGTCCATAATGTACCTGCATTCTTGACTTAGGGCTACCAGTAGAATAGAGTCTAGGAAGCTGGACGTGGTGGCTGGGCGTGATCCTCTTGTCTCCGCCTCCGTACTTAGGAGGTGGAGACAGGAGGATCACACAGGTTTGGAGCCAGCTGCACTGGCTTAAGATAGCCTGTTTCTAAATTTTAAAAAAGTATAAAATAGGTCTGGGAGTGTAGCCCAGAGGTAGAAGGGTTTCCAGGAACTGCAGTACCACCAAAAAAAAAAAAAAAAAATAGAGTCTAGGAGATAGGGAAGATGGTGACCAAGTGAAGCAGCATCTATGAGTACTGCTGACACTTGATATCTATAGCTTCAAAAATAACACCTTACATAGCTAGAAAAAACTATCAGTAGAGAAATAAAAGCTATAAATACAAGGGACAGAGAAAAAGAAGACTAGAAGAACAAGCAGAGAGTAGAGAAGAAATCTGCTAGCCTTGCGGTGGTGGCCACCACGCCAGTGCCCTCTTGCCTCACAGATCCAGATTCCAGGGATGAAAAGAAATACAAAAAGCTTAAGTGACCAGTTGCACTCCAGTTGGTTGTAATTCAGTAGTTTTTTTCAGCTCAAGACTAGCTAAAATTTCTAGTGGCCAAGCCCATAATGCCCTCCAGGGATTCAGAGTGGAGCTCCAAACCAGAAAAGAAATACACCAGCCTCACAGCTGAGGGCTTGGAGGCGGTGCCATATTGCCAGCAGTGGTTGCAATATGGCACTCGCAAGAGCTCCACCCACGAGAGCTCCAGCCTAACACACAACACAATTGTAAGTGAAATTGAGGCCCCTACAGGAGAAATCCCAGCGCTGCACCCCCAGGGACTAGTGCAGCTTTGATAAACTCTCTGGGTCTGAGATCTTACAGTTCAACCCAGTGAAGGAGTAGGGTTGGCAGAAATTACTATACCCTAGTCACAGTTCCCTGAAGAAAAATTCCCAGCCCGGGGCCCTGAGGAACTTGTGCAGCTGTGACTAACTCCCTGGGTCTGAGACTTTGAGATACAACCCAGGGAAGGAGTGGTAGTAGCTGAAATTTACCACACCCTCCAGAGGTTTAGAGCACAAAAAATGAAGTTGTGATGATCTGGAGAAGAACCCAAAGAAGGTGAGAGTGGGATCTACTGTTGATCATATCAGACAGACTCAGGCTCTGATGAGTGAAAATTATGGGGGAGTATTATGCTTAACACTAAACCCAATGAGTAGGATCTCCAGGAATACCACAGACATCCCAGTTGTGGCGAACAGGGAGAAGTCAGACTAGCCCAGCACTAGCTGTGGCGAACTGAGACTCCTACAATGAGTTGGTCTCAGAGGCATACACTGCCAACAGAGGCAGAGAGAGACCTAGAATCCAAATCTGAGCCGGGCGTGGTGGCGCACGCTTGTAATCCCCGCGCTTGGGAGGCGGAGACAGGAGGATCGCGCAGGTTCGAAGCCAGCCGTGCTGGCGTAAGAGACCCTGTTTCAAAAATATAAAATAGGTCTGGGAGTGTAGCCCGGAGGAAGGAGGGCTTCCAGGAACCCCAGTACCACCAAAAAAAAAAAAAAAAAAAAGAATCCAAATCTGTGTAAAGTGTGGTTCTCTAAGCAAGCTAGTGATACCCTTTTTCTAAAAGTAAAATAATTTAAAAAAGGGCTGGTAGTATAACTCAGAGGTAAAATTTCCCAGGGTTCAATCCCAAGTACCCCCCCAACACACACACACCAAAAAGTATACTGATTTCCACCAAAATTCCAGTCCCAAATTTTTCACTTTTGAGTGTGATTACAGTCAGCTTCCAGATTTTTACAAAACATATCTAGTGACTTCTGTTACTGATAAGCAGATTTCAGTTGTGAGTCTCTAGATTTTTTCTACATCTCTGGATTTGGGGCATATGTGTGTTCTGCAAATGAGGTTCAATGATACTCTGAGTCATCAATTTCAGTTTGTCCAGTTTTTCTTTTGATGGGGATATTAGAAATGGATTAAAAACTCATTATAAGCTCTAAAATCAGAAGTCTTTGCTTTCTGTCATAAAAAAATAAAATAAAAATATGATCTGATTTACTTATATCCAAAATCTAGTCAGCACAATTTGACAATGATGAGAATTAATATGGTTTTACTTTTCCGGTTGAGAAATAATTTCAAAAATTATGAAAAAAATAAATCTTTGGAGGGAATAAGTAGGGTTGATATCATTAAACTGTGAAATAGTTTTCCAGATTCCAGTGTTCCGCATAGATTAAAGATAACTTTATAATAAATTTAATAAGAATCTATTGGCATAAAGGTTTTGAAATGATTTAACCAACACTCTCAAATTATTCAGCATTTTAAATGTTTATATGAGGCTATTATATTGCCATATTCTCAAGTTTCATTTATAGGTTTAGTAGGGAGGCAGAAGTTTCCCCTAAAAACTTGATTCTATATTGGTAGAGCAAGGTGATCAATAGAAAGAAACTTGAAATTAGGTGTTATGTGCTTATAATTGATAGTGAGACTTTTTGAACAATTTACCTTTCAATCATGCCACTAAACAAATCACAAAGCATAACATTCTCCCATAACAGAACATATAAATAACTATTTTAAATATTAGATATTTTATGTCAGTTTAATTTCAATACTGTGCATCTTTGATTACTACAATTATTACATTTTATCAAATACAATTGGAAAGAAATAGAACCACTTATCAAAGTTACCTATGTATAATTTAAAGCATTTATAACCATTTACAATATTTTTCAAGTTTTTAATTTTTACAATTGTGCATGAATATGCTACCATGATATATTTTAAATGGAATTATAACTTAACAAATAGAATTAACTCAGGTGCAAGGAGAATTATGGATAAAAATACCCAGAAAAATGGTAATGAACATTTAAGTAAATCTTATTTTTGTATAATTTATGTGTAATTTGAATGTTTCTCAATAATCTTATGAGATTCTTTGTTACAGTTTTCTAGACCTACATTCAAAGTCTGTCAGAGTATTGTTTTCTTCACCAAAGCTTAGAAAGATAAAGAAAACAGATTATTGCAGAGCCGCTGTAATTATTATGCATATTTTATAACTGGAAAAAGCAAGTTATTTTCAAAAGGCTACATAGCTAGCATATGGAAAAGCTTCAGTTAAAAATAAGCTCATTTAATTAAAACTCATGATAACATTGCCACTCGCTTTTTGGTACACTTCTGTATGCAATGTACATTCTATTTTTTTTTTTTTTTTGCAGGTCTGGAGATGGAACCTAGGGACATTCAACCCCCAAGCTACACCCCCAGCCCTATTTTTATTCTTTATTTTGAAACAGGGTCTCACTAAGTTGCTGAGGATCTTACTAAGTATAGCTGAAGCTGTCCGCAAACCACGATCCTCTGGTCTCAGCCTCCCGAATGCTGGGATTACAATTGTGTACCACCACAGCCAACACAATGTACATTCTTGTAGTTAAACTCCTCATGAAGTGATGGGAGGGCAAGACAGTTCCCCTGAAACAGCAGAGTCAACTGAGGTTTCATCCTACTGCCAAAAGGTACAACATCATGCTTTCTTACTGTTTTTTTCTTCTACTTGTCCATTCCTTTCTTTTTGTTCATCAGTCTTTTCATTACTTTTTGTTCTTTTCAAATCTTTTTTTTATTTTGTATTGGTGCATTGTAGTCATACATCGTAAATGGGATAAAAGTAATGGTAGAGACATACATGAACACATCACCCAGTTAGCCCTTACCCAATTCTGGCCCCATTTCCTTCCCATCCCTCCTTTCCATGCTTGGCTTAGTGATTGATTTTGATATGTTTGCTTAAGTACATCATGTGCTTTAGAGTGTTTTCCTCTTTCCCCCTTCCATCCCCTCATGTCATCTTATTTGCTCTTCTATAGAATCTCCTTTAAAGATTGGAAGAGTTGGCCAACAGAAATTATCTCAAGTATTTCTGTACATACATTTGTCAGGGTTACTAAAGCCAGAAAGAAAATTTTATGTATCTGTTAAGGCCTACAATAGAAAATACAAGAAAGTTGGTTTTATTCTGAGCTTATTACTGGTTCAAATGCAAAACAAATAATAGAAAATGAAATAGGAAACATGAATTGACCTTGATGGATCTGTCAGCTAAGGATGCACCTCACATGATGATATTTCTGTGTTTTAGCTTTATTGAGCCATAATTGATACATAAAAACTTTACACATTAATGTACACATGTTGATGAGTTTGAATTTGTGTATACATGGTTCTTGATATAAAAATATTCAATAGAAAGGGAATAAATACAGTTTAAAACAAAACTATTCTATCTCCCCTCCTGAACCCTGAGTCCTTGTCAGACTTCTTTTTTCTTTAAGGGATGGGAATGGAACCCAGGGCCTTGCTCATAGCTAGGTATGTGGTCCTCTCCTTTGTTGAGCCTCCAGCTCTTAAGTTTTCAGGATGAAAAGCTGCATTTGGATTTATATGGAGATGCTTCTGGAGCATGAGGGCCAGCAGAGGAAAAGCAGTGGCTTCGGAGTCTGCATTATCTGTATTAATTCAGCCCTGCCAACTGCAAGACAAAAAGCACAACAGCATGTTTTTTGTTGATAAAGTCAGCAGATGTGACTTGAAGATAAATAGGGAGCAGATGTGATGAGTTAGATCGTTTGCTTTTACATAGACAAATGTGGCTATAGCAGTCATAATTGGGAAATGCTTCAGTTGCAGAATTCACTCTGTCTCTTAAGTGCCAAACTTATGTTTCTTACCCTATTGGAGGTTCTAAAGGAAACATAGAGACTGTTCCCAAATGCTCTCTAAACTATTATCTGGAAATGTGGAATGGTAATTTAAATAAAATCAGTATAAATTGAGTTAAACAGCAGGTGTTTCTTTTTACATAGACTAAAACGAAATGCACTGCTTTTTAGTTTCTGTTGTTAAAATAAATAAGAAGAAAGGAACACAAAAAATACAGGAAAATATATTTGGCAGAATTGTATTGGAAAAAATTTAGACATGCAACAGGTATGTTGAACCAATTAAAAAAGATGTTTTGAAAAGAAGAAGAAGAAGAAAAAGACCTGTCATTAGACATTGTGGGACCATTGGTTGGCCATTTGTGAAGGTTATATTTAATTCTTTGGAAAAGTCCAGTATACTTAGCTATCTGAATTCTGAACCTTCTTTCTAAACAACCCAGGAAACTGCAGATTGATCATATATCAGCTGTTTTAGATACCTAGTTGCATCTTTTTTTAAGGCACAGAGAAAGGAAGATAAATCCCATTTCATTAGGTGGAATCCTCTCAATTAAAATCACAGAAAAAAAGAGAAAAATATTACTAATTCTGAAATCTAGGTCTGCTATTGATTCTCAGCTCACTCCTTTTTTTTTTGTTGTTTTAGCAATGTACTAGGTAGGTAAAGAAATGATAATAATAGCATTGATTCTCATTTGTTTCTATTTTTCAAATAGGATGCACAGTATAAGCTAAATATAATTAAAATACTCTGTTGCCTGGCATGGTGGCACACACATGTAATCCCCGCGCTTGGGAGGCAGAGACAGGAGGATCGCTCAGGTTCGAAACCAGCCGTGCGTGCTGGCTTAGGAGACCCTGTTTCCAAATGAAAATGTAAAAATAGGTCTGGGAGTGTAGCCCGGAGGTAGAAGGGCTTCCAGGAACCCCAGTACCACCAAAAATAAATAAATAAAAATAAATAAAATAAAATACTCTTGTTTTTCTGTACTTAGCAAGATGTGTGTGTGTGTGTGTGTGTGTGTGTGTGTGTTGTATTCTGGATGTGATGAGTGAGTTTCTGTTATTTGATTATAGAAATCAGATTGGCATTCCATATTGCTTGTATATGCCCCACAATAAAATGATCCCTTTAGATAATTTACCTGACAATACCTTTAATATACTCTGTCAAACTAAGAATACTAGAGGACCATGTAGAATACTAAGAATACCATCTAGAATACTGTCCAGAGACCTGATTAAAATTGACAATAGTATTTTATTATGCAAATTGTATTATATGCAAATAATTTGATGCAAAATCTGATACAAAACTTTGCTTCCTTTGTGTGAATGAAGTCACAATTTAGTGAGGAAGGACAACCTCAATCCACCTAAAAGGCAAAATTGGACTTTCTGTTATCTTTTACTTTTATTCAACTGATTATTAATTTTGTGGCTCTCTATTTCTCCATATATAAAATAAATATTATAATATCCATCTTTTTAGGGATTTAATGATAAAGTGTGTTGTATTTTGTGCAGTATAGAATTTAGCATACATGGTGTCTGACAGGCTGACTCTGACTCTAACACTCTATGTGAATGAACTGAGCTCTTTGAACGTGTAAGATCAGTTTCCTCACATGTGGGGAACGTGTTTTATAATGGCTAAGGATCAAAAAAGAATAGTTTGACTGGTACTTGGCAAAATATGAATACTCAACAAATGTTAGCTTTGAGGCTTACTGATATACATTCTTTAATTCAATCTCTTTTTTTCTTAATCTCTTGAAAAATCTATAATGGTAAAAATGACATGTACTTACCCAGTTGCATCTGAGCTCTTTTGAACATCTATTTTCTCATAAGCAGAAGGCTTCCCTGAGTGTTGGTGTCTATAATATCTGTTACAATAAATTTCTACTATGAATTACGAACTCTTTCTGTGCTCAAATTTTCCTCCAAGGAAGACAGCCAAATGGATTCAATGACCTTGCTCCATGTTTTTTTTTTTTTTTATCTTTCAGTTCCCTCTTTGTTCTGAATTTATATTATAATGTGAGCAACTCTTATTAATTATACTTACAGTAAAATGCCTTTAATTATATAGTTCCATTTATTTATTTATTTATTTATTTATTTATTTATTTATTTATTTATTTTGAGGTAATAGGGGTGGAACCCAAGGGCTTTCTACCTCCAGGCTATATTCCCAGACCTATTTTATATTTTATTTGGAAGCAGGGTCTCACTAAGTTGCTGAGAGCCTCGCTAAGTAGCTGAGGCTGACTTCGAACCTGTGCGATCCTCCTGTCTCTGCCTCCCAAGCGCTGGGATTACAAACGTGCGCCACCACGCCCGGCTATATAGTTCATTTTAAATTCTTTTTTGTATCTTATGAGAGAGAAGGGCCCGAGAATAATCAAAGTTTGGAGGATGGGCTATATAGTCACTTGGCATCCATTCAGTTCGCTGTGTAATACAAGGTGATTGATATCCCTTCTAGTGAACATATACAATTAACATAGTAATGTCTCCAAATATGAGAATACTATAATTCTAAATTTCTTGCAAATAAGAGGCAGTCAAAGTAAAAAGATGAGCACTAAGTGTAAATTAGAAGATAAGATCTAAGTTCACTCTAAATGAGATCCATATTTCCTTCAAATCTCAGCTCAGTTATCTGCACATTAGAGATAATAACTTTTCTACTTTCTTCATAATATGTTTTCTTTAAACACATTAGCACCTGTTCACTTTATTTTATTTTTATTGGTGCATTGTAATCATACATCCTGATGAAGTCAGGGTGATAGAGACATACATGTACATAGCACTCATTGAGCCATCCCCCAGTTCCCACCCCATTCCTTCCCCATCCCCTCCTTTCTGTGCTCAGCACAGTGATTGACTTTAGTCCCTTTATGTATGCACCTCATGTCCATTGAGGAGTTTCCTTCGTTCCTTCTCCCATCTCCCTCAGCTAGGTCTTCTTTACCCATCTAAGTTTTCTCCTTCTTTCTCTAGAGTCCCTCCCATGCCCTATTTTCTCCCTAGCTTCTACATGTAAAAGAGATCATCTATCTTTTCATTTTTTGACTGACTAATCTCAGTGAGCATCCTGTTCTCTGGTTCCATCCATTCCCCTGCAAATGATATAAATTTTTTCTTCTTTATGGATGAGTAAAATTCCATTATGTACATATCCCATAGTTTTGTAATCCATTCTTCTGTTGATGAACATCTTGGCTGTTCCATCATTTGACAATTGTGAATTGTGAAGCTATAAACTTGGATATGCATACATTCATTTGGTAGATACCCAGAAGTGGCATAGCTGGGTCATACCATACAGGAGGTTCATTACCTTTCTACTTTCACTTTTTTCCTATCATCCTTGGTAACTTCACCATGTAATATACTCATCTCATACTGTGTTCTGATGATTCTGTCCCTCCTCATTAGTACCTGTCTTCCTTGTCCTAGGAATCAGCAACATTTTATTTTGTCCTGATTCTGTTTTTTGGTTTTTTTTTTTTTTTTTTTTTTTGTGGTACTGGGTCCCTGGAAGTCCTTCTACCTCTGGGCTACACTCCCAGACCTATATTTTTATGTATTTTTATTTTGAAACAGGGTATTTCAAGCCAGCACGGCTGGCTTCAAACCTGCACGATTCTCCTGTCTCCGCCTCCCAAGCGTGGGGATTACAAGTGTGTGCCACCATACACGGCAATCTAACTTTTTAATACATTCTAACATTTAATACATGGAACCAGGGGCATTATACCTCTGAGCTACACCCCAGGGCCTATTTTTATTCTTTATTTTGAAACAAGGTCTCACTGAGTTGCAAAGGGCCTTACTAAGTAGCTGAGGCTGTCTGCAAATCATGATCCTCTTTTCTCAGCCTCCTGAATGCTGGGATTACAAGCATGCTCCACCATGCCCAGCTTTGATAAATATATTGACATAAATGTATTCAAACATACACACATGCATTCACATATGATTTGATAGTACAGAAATAATTTTAGACTATAATCATTTTGGACAATGTAATTTAAAAATATTAATTTTAAACATTAATTTAAATAAAAAGAAGCGAATTTCATAAATTTGGATGACATCTCAAAGATGTTCTCCTGAAGATATGGTTTTCATCATGAATATTAAACTATGGATTGAAGCTTAAAATACTACCAATATTTGAAAAATTAACACATTTTCTCTCATGTTGCATCTTCCCAAACCATTCATAACTTTTCAATAATGTCAATGTGTTCTCTTCAAGTGTGATATTTTAACAATAACTTCTCAGTTAAGTGCAACTTTTTACTTACAAGGTTAAATTATTCAGTAGCTGTCTTTTTTACCTTGATGATTTTATCCTGATGTTGTTATTCATGTCTATTTTCCCTAGATTTTGTTTATCAGAGATTTTTTTTGCTTAGTTTTAAAAAATATGTGTAGGAGTGCAATAATTTCTACATGCCTATATTATCAAAATTTTGTTTTTGTAAACTTTATATGTTATTCAAATTCATATAAAATAAAATTTCCCAAAAGTAAGAAATTGTTTGGTGTTTGGTTCACTGCTCAGATTATATATATATATATATATATATATATATATATATATATAAAATATATATATAATTTTTTTTTTTTTTGCGGTTCTGGGGATGGAACCCAGCGGCATTCTTCCTCCAAGCTACAGCCCCTGCCCTATTTTTTTTCTTTTTCTTTTGAAACTGGGTCTCACTGAGTTGTAGAGGACTCACTAAGTAGCTGAGGCTGTCCACGAACCGTGATCCTCCTGTCTCAGCCTCCCGAATGCTGGGATTACAAGCTTGCGCCACCACTCCCGGCTTCATTGCTCAGATTATAGAGCCCGTAACAACACTTGCACATATAAGAGAACTCATAAATATTTATTGGATAGATGAATGAATGAATATAATGAAACCATATGCAGAACTTGGAATCCTTCCAGGGACATTTACCAAAACATTTATATTACTAAAATGACATAGAAAAAAAGAAGTAGCTATTTGATTCAGATACTAAAATAACAAAAACCTTCATAGTATTTTTTCTAATGTATGAATGAGTAATGGTTAGGGAAAAACATTTTAAACAACTGTTCCTTTAGAATAGCTGCTGTTAATGGACAAGTACTATCAGTGAAGTTACTGCAAAATGTATAGAGATATCAAAAGTATTTGAAGCCGGGCATGGTGGCGCACGCTTGTAATCCCAGCATTCGGGAGGCTGAGACAAGAGGATCAGCCTCAGCTACTTAGTGAGGCCCTCTGCAACTTAGTGAGACCCTGGTTCAAAATAAAGAATAAAAAATAGGGCAGGGGATGTAGCTCAGAGGTCAAATGTCCCTGGGTTCCATCCCCAGAAACCCCCCCCACACACACACACACAATAAAAAAGCATTTGAAAGGCAAAAGCAGAGACTTGAAGAAAATCTTAGAAACTGCAAATGACTGAAGTCCCATATCTAAAAAAATTAAGGGTTTTCTCTGATTTTATCACAACTAATAAACGTAGCCTCAGAAAGACTGTAGTTGATATTTTCTGTGCAATTATGAGAAACTGTAGCAATAGTTTTCAGGATTGATGGTCCCTTGTTCTAAAAATAAAACTACTGAGAGTTCTACAGTTTCCCCACAAGTCATGAAATAAGAGAGAAAAATCCCACATTCTGTATTATAATAGCACTTACCATTTTGTACCATAATTTTATGAGTCTGGTGGATATGAATAGACACTGTCTTTGTTATAAACTTGCCCGGTAGAATACTTACTCATATTCCATGAGAGAAGTTATTGATGCTAAAAAGCTTTAT
This sequence comes from Muscardinus avellanarius, assembly GCF_963383645.1. NCBI lineage: Eukaryota > Metazoa > Chordata > Mammalia > Rodentia > Gliridae > Muscardinus > Muscardinus avellanarius. The sequence continues at coordinate 211,729,582 of NC_137786.1, read as the reverse complement.
TTCTTAACCAAAAAAAAAAAAAAAATGTACCCAGTAAATATCAGAAGCAGTGTAATACCCAAATCTTCTCCTTTCAAGATTGATCTTTCAGTTTCCAAGTAATTGATACCACTATCTGGTTTGTGATCACTCAGGTTACACAGGTGGAGTACATCCCTGAGTACACATTACAGATGTTTCTAATAAACAGTAGGGACACTAAAGCAGCTGAAAATCAAAAGAAATAGTAGTAAACATGGGGAAAATAGTGAAGTTTAATCATATGCATTTCGAAATAATGACTAAATACCTCAATGTAAATACATGCCTTGAAATGATATATTTATTATTTTTCTCCACATATTTATTAATTTCAGCATATATTTCTATATTAATATGACTTACATATTAGTATTACACACCTATTGGAGAACAAGCAAAAATGTGTATGTATGTGTGGGGAGGTAGGGTACTAGAAATTAAACCAGGGATAAGCTATCTAAGCTATACCCCTAGCCTTATTTTATTTTTATTTTGGAACAGAGTCTCTTTAGAAGGCTGAGGCTGAGCCAGGCGTGGTGGCACATGCTTGTTATCCCAGCATTCAGGAGGCTGAGACAGTAGGATCAGGGTTCAAGGACAGCCTCGGCTACTTTGTGAGTCCCTTTGCAATTCAGTGAGACCTTGTTTGAAAGTAAAGAAATAAAGAATAAAAAATAGGGCTGGAGGTAGAGCTCAGAGGTAGAATGCCCCTGGGTTCCATCCCCAGTACCTTAAAAAAATCCTGAGGCTGCCTAGAACCTGTAACCCTCCTGTCTCAACCCCCAAGTACTGTGATTACAGGCATGCACCACAACACTCTGTTGAGTTTTACTTTTTAATTGTTTACTCTTGGTCTCCATCTATCAGTATCTATACTAAGAGAACCTAGAAATGCATATGCTGGTAGGTACTCTATTTTCAGGCACATTCAGCTAAAAGAATGTTCCAAATCCAAGTTATTAATTGAAAGTGGACTTCCAGGAATTTCTGAGGAAAGTATTTTTGTGTGCGTACATCTGGAAACATATTTGAAGGTGAACAATTTCTTACTTATACATATTTCATCTGAATTTGAGCAAAGCTTCAGGATTAGCTACACATCGAAGAAAAATCCCCAGGCACCTTTATTTAGAGCGCTCATCTAATACCTGCAAAAAGAAAAAAGAAATTTAAGTCTATCTAATTAAGAAAACTAGCATTTTACCATACTCAGGAATCTTTGAAGTAGTAAATACACGGAGATTTTTAGCATGATCTTCTTTAATCATCATTTATATGTTTTACCCACAGGTTTAACATGCTGATAACTACAGGAAAGAATAAGGGTTTGTGTGAGTGCCCCACAGTGATGTAGCCAGGCTGTTAACACATGGTTTGAGAATCTTGGGGTGGTTTGCATTTTTTCTCTTGTAGTGCTATTTTCTTAAGAGAATCAGTCAGGCCTGGAACTAAAGATTTCATTGCACTGGAGTCAGCAGCAGATGGAACGATTCCAGCAAAAGTGGGAAGAGAGACATCCATGTCAACAGCTTCATCAAGGTTTATTTTTCATTCCATCCACAGTCCTGCTGTTGAAATACAGTAAGGCAGCTTTGGTCTATCATGGGGGAAAGTAACAGCAGAATGAGATTCCAAGCAAACGGTTTCATTGACTCACTGATATACGAACAGAAGAAAAAAAATGCTGTATGGTATTGTAACTGTTCTGAATAGCCCTGGGTAGTTTATGCTTGTCCTTGATAAAAGCTGTCTGTTAAATATATCAATGGGTAGGTTCTCTGCTTTTATTACTGGGGAGGGGTTATATAGATTGTTGTTAGATTCAGCCTTGAACATTTATTTATTTTTTAATCTCTTAAATATGTCATGTGAGAGTCTGAAATTGAGATTTCTAGCCATTTCTAGTAGGGTAAAATTCTATAGAGTTCTTATTTACTTAAAATCAAATTCTAATGTTTGAATCAGAATTTGGCAAGACATGCATTTTTTTATTTTTCATTTTTTAACAATTTTTTTATTGAACATAAATAGTATACATTTAAACTATATTTGGTACCCTCTCCCCCCCGCCCCCTTTTTCCCTTCCCCCCTCCCACCAATGGTTGTCCAGGTTAACCATGTCTTATTCATAATTTTACACATGTTAAGGTGTAGACCCTCATTATTCAAGATCAGCCTTCCTCCTCTCGTATCTTTCCATTCAGCCAAGCACAGAAGGAGAAGATACATGTTTCCTCTAATATGCCCAAACTAGGAAACACAAAGGATACCAGTGGGACTCCAGATAATGGAGGGGAAATACTAGCTAAGACATGCATTTTTGTAGTGCTAATAATTTAAATACTTAATTCAGAGGCCTTCTACCTTTGAATATACCCTCAGCCCTTTTAATTTTTTTTTAATTTTTCTGAGGCAGGATTTCGTTAAATTACTGAGCACTAGACTCAAACCTGAAGATCCTTCTGTCTCTGCCTTCCAAATACTAGCATTACAGGCAAATGCCACCACACTTAATTCAGACAAGGTATTCTGAATTCTACACTTAATTACACACTCTTCTACTAACAGACTAACTATAATTATTTTTAAATCAATATTAATTGTGGTAAAATACATAAGGCACAAACACTACCATCTCAATCACATTTTAATTGGACAGCTTAGTCATCTATATTCATATTGTTTATATACAGTATTTCACAACAAATCTTGAGAATAGTTTCACCTCACAAAACTGAAATTCTGTACCCATTAAAAATGATTCCTCCTTTTACCCCATTCATCCCAACCCCTGGAATCTACCATTATTCTCTTTATTTCTCTGAATATGACTACTTTAGATAACTCATGTGGTGAACAAGAGACAATATTCATTCTTTTTGTGGACTGAATTATTTCACTTAGAATTTGATCTTAATCCTACAAATCATATTCAGACAACAAATTCTGTGTTAAGAAGTTAAACAAAGACTAAAAACCCTAAATTTAAAAGTGGCTTATTTTGAAATCATGAATCATTGCTTCTGAAGTATTCTATTAGTTACAAGTAGGCATCAAGAAGAGCAAGAGATGAGCAATAAAGCAGAGAAATCAATAAATGAATTAAATTCACTCTCAAAGAGAGAAACATCTGATTTGAAATCATGCTTTAAAATTACCATTATGTCACAGCTGATAGCAGGTATCGATTTTGTTGCCTTCATACATGATTTTATTTCTCTTAGTTTTGTTGTTGGTTCTGTACACTATGTAAACATTTGTCTGACTATTCGGTAATGTTCACTAATGAAGACATGAATGGAAAAATGTCCTATTGAGTGTTATTAGATGCCCAAAGCTCAAAACAAAATGAAAGTAGTGATATTATAAAATAAAATAATTTTAATTTAAGACAAGAAGGGCTTCATAGACTGACTCTTTTTAATATGTATTTATTGGTGCACTGTAACCATACATCACATGGAGGTCTAGTGTGGTCAAAACATAAATTCACACTGCACCTGGTACATTTTCTTTCAAATCCCACCCGACTTCCTCCGCCTCCTTGCTAATAATATTGAAATTGATATTAATAGATTTGTGGCTGTAAATATGATTTTAACTGTTTCTTTCATCAACTCTCCCCCCTTCACTCACTGCTTCCCTCCCCAAAATCCCTTCCACGATTCTCCTCATATCTCTACTTATTTGAGATTTCTTTCGTTTTCCAGTTTCTCTCTAGGTTCTACATATAAGAGAATACATATTATATGACCCGTCACTTTCTTTTTTTCTTTCTTTCTTTCTTTTTTTTTTTTTTTTTTTTTTTTTTTTTTTTTTTTTTTTTGGTCGTACTGGGGTTCCTGGAAGCCCTTCTACCTCTGGGCTACACTCCCAGACTTTTTTTTTTATATTTGGAAACAGGATCTCTTAAGCCAGCGCTCGCGGCTGGCTTCGAACCAGCGCGATCCTCCTGCCTCCGCCTCCCAAGCGCGGGGTTACAAGCCTGCGCCATCACGCTCGGCACTGACTCTTCACTTTCTGAGGCTGGCTAATTACACTTAGCATAATATTCTCTAGTTCCATCTATTTTTCTGCAAATTACATAATTTTATTATTCTTTATAGCTGAATAAAACCTCATTTTATGTATATACCATAACCCTAGGTGTTGACAAACACCTAGGCTGGTTCCATGATTTTATCATTGTGAATTGTGCTTCTCTAGACATGTACATGCATGTATCACTATAGTATGCTGACTTTAATTCCTTTGGAAATATATCTTTTCTAATACCCTTGGATTATCACAGTGGAAGGATGGTAGAGTCGTGTGCATTACAATACTAAAAAATACATGAAAACTAGAAAAAAATTAACTGTGTCTTTCCATGCAATATACAGATACGGGAACATCAAATATATTTAAAATATGTGGGTTTGTTGGGCATGGTGGCACATGCTTGTAACCCCAGCATTTGAGGGGTGGACACCTGAGGATTCCGGGTTGAGGACAATCTCAGCTACTTAGTGAGGCACTTTGCAACTCAGTGAGACCCTGTTTCAAAAATAAGAAGGCAGGCCGGGCGTGGGGGAGTACACTTGTAGTCCCCGCGCTTGGGAGGCAGAGACAGGAGGACCGCGCTGGGTCGAAGCCAGCCACGAGCGCTGGCTTAAGAGACCCTGTTTCCAAATAAAAATATAAAATAGGTCTGGGAGTGTAGCCTGGAGAAAGAAGGGTTTCTAGGAACCCCAGTGCCAAAAAAATAAAAAATAAAAAATAATAAGAAGAAGGCAAAAAGTAGGGCTAGGGGTGTAGCTGGAAGATAGAATGTCCCTGGCTTCCATACCAAGTACCGCAAAATAAATAAATAAATAAAATAATTTAAAACATATATATATGGTTTTGATTATTTTTAATTTACTTGTACCTCTAAAGTTAATGGATTTTGAAAGGGCTTCCAGATATCTCTGATTTTTAATCAATTTATATTAATTATTAGATTTTGAATAAAACTAAATTTCACATTAATGAAACTTTTTAAAGCATAGATATATTTAACTATTTTAATATAAATCAATTTCAAGCATAGTAATGGCTTTGCAGCTGTTTATCTGAATAGAGAGACTTGTACTTTAATCATTTTTCTAAAATATTCAAAAGTCATTAAAAACATATTTTCTTTTTAAGTAGGTAATTCATTACTGGACTAATATAATAAAGACTCAAGTTATTCATAAAGAATACAAAAATAAAAACAGGACCATTTTCACTATAACTGATTCCATCGGCAGATTAAAAATTCAACTATGTGTGTGTAAATATATATCACCCATATGAATTAAAAGAATACAGGATTTTCACATGAATTAAACATTTATATTTTAGAGGTTCTTCATTAACACATTCTAAATTACTAAAGAACATTAAAAAATAGCCATCTAGGCGTGGTGGTGCATGCTTATAATACCAGCATTTGAGAGACTGAGAAAGAAGGATTGGGAATCTCAGACAGCCTCAGTTACTCAGTGAGGACCTTTGCAACTTGGTGAGACGCTGTTTCAAAATAAAGAATAGAAAATAAGGCTGGAGTGTAGGTCAGAGGTAGAATGAACCTGGGTTTCATCCCCAGTACCACAAAGGAAGGAAGGAAGGAAGGAAGGAGGAGGGAAGGAAGGAAGGAAGGCAGGCAGGCAGGCAGGCAGGCAGGTAGGCAGGCAGGCAAGCATCTAAGCAGTTTCTACAACCTTAAATTTGCTTTTTAATTGTGATTGTTGATATCTATTTTTTCATATTTTGGACAGTATAAATTTGGTAGTCTGAACTTGGAGGCAACACTGTCACAAAATATAAATTATAAAGTCAAAATTATACTACTTCAGAAGAAATAAAAATATAAAATACACCAACTAATGAGTAGCATGTGCTGGATATTTACTAGTGCTACAATCAAATATATATTGCTGACATTTTGCAGATGGGGAAACTATGTTTGATCCTCGAAGGTTAAGTCATTCAGTGAATGATTCGAAATGCAAACACGTGCCTGACCAAACAAATATTCAACTAAGATTATCTGAAGAAAACACGACTATTCAAAACCTATTTTTCTAAAGAGAAGTGTGTGTAAGATTTTTATTTTTCCTTTTACTTTAAGCTAGTATCATATTCTTGAAGTTCTCCAAAGGCTTCTCTAATGGACACTGGCTTGATTTCTGACATTTTTTTACCTACCTGCAGTGATGTTTAAATGAACTCTACACTGATGCTAACTGTAACCCCCACTCTTGGTCATATTTTTTTCTGGTGATAGTGATGTTGAGAAGGTCCCTATAATTATTTGGTGTAGACATTTAAGAGGAAAGTAGAATATTACAAAAGCAGAGTTCTACAAAAGTACTATAAAGAAAATAACTTGGGTTGTGCCTATCACACCATAATATTCGGTAAATGATAATGCATTTTATGCTGACTAGTGATTGACTTTGCATCCTACTTAGCAATAATTTCAAAAAATTTAAAAAATATTTTCAAAGATAATTCTTTTTTTCTCCTGCAAGTATTTTAACTTAAAGAATATTATCATAATTTTTCTAAGATGAATATATGTGACCAAGAGCCAAGACATAAAACATAATGCAGTAGTAAAATAATTTCTAGAATAGAAGCTATAAACAGTCTCAATATTATGGCTCTATGAAAGGTCAACAATGTGGTAAGAAAAATCTAGGCGTGACATTTCTTGTATGGGGTATGGCTGTTGGTTGACTTTACAACATAATACTCTGCATAATATTCTGACAGATTTGGTAGGGTTGAAAATAAATTGTGATGCATTTAACAGAGCTCTTAAAGATTCATACAGCTCCCAATGAATGTGCTGCACTTAAAGAAAATGTCTTTTCTTTATCCTTTCCTCTTGTCCTTCCTTCCTCTATCCCTCTCATTTCATTCTATCCCACATTTTCTTATTTTACTATATTTTGATTTATACTAGAAAGCTAAATTACTTGTAATTTTTTTTTTTTTTTTTTTTTTTTTGGTGGTAGTACTGGGGTTCCTGGAAGCCCTTCTACCTCCGGGCTACACTCCCAGATCTATATTATTTTTATTTGGAAACAGGGTCTCTTAAGCCAGCGAGGCTGACTTCGAACCTGAGCGATCCTCCTGTCTCCGCCTCCCAAGCGCGGGGATTACAAGTGTGTGCCACCACGCGCGGCATATTTGTGAATATTAAGCTAATCAAAATGATAAGCAACCAAATATGTAGGTACCAGCTTGAATAACAGAATAAAATTTATATTAATAGTCATATATTTTTGTATTATATTAAAAGTTATTTTATAAGAGATAATTTTCTTGGGTTATTAAATTACCACATATAGATACATTAATCTAATTATTCATATTTTTCCCAGGACAAGTTACTATATTTAGTCTGTATGAGGATTTCAGTATGTCAGCAGACATAATTTAGAAAACATGCTGTTGTTTTCTGGGTTTGGTTAATCATATTTTAAATTTAATAATGTAAATGATGAAAAAAATCATTTCAGTGAAAATGGGTTTATATCATAATTGTATTTCCACTATCCCCTTAGAGTTTTTGTTTGTTTTTGGTTTTGGTGGTACTGGAGTTCCTGGAAGCCCTTCTACCTCTAAGCTACACTCCCAGACCTATTTTATACTTTTTATATAGAAACAGAGTCTCTTAAGCCAGCGCGGCTGGCTTAGAACCTGCACGATCCTCCTGTCTCTGCCTACCAAGCGTAGGCCACCACGCCAGGCACTATCTCCTTAGAGTTTTAAAATGATATTTTGTATTATTTACTCTAATGAACCAGCTATAGATGTAATTGTTAATATATCATACAGCTCTTTTACTTCTATATGGATTTGTCCTTGTAAGAATATATGCAAACATATTTTTCCTTCCTTGTGAAGTTTCCTGGATTGGTCAATTGCACAATTGTCTTCTTTTCTTTGCCCTCATCTTAGTGTATATTATTTTGATTCACTTATGATACAACAACATTTATATTATCCTTCATTTCATTTTGGTCATTATGGCTCACATTTTGATCATCTCAAATTCAAGTCATATAATTTTGAAGTAAGTACTTGTCATTGTGTATCCAATTATAATTGTCTTCTTTTATTTCCTGTTATTTGAATTCGATTACCCTGTTGCTCATTTCCCATCTATTTATACTGCTTTCAATTTGATTTTCTAAGGCTCTGGTTCTTCTAATATTACTTTACAATATAGTTTTATTCCTCTGATTTAATGTACTTGATTTTCATTTATGTTGGTTCAGTTCTCGTTTATATGAATAACTAAGACGTAAATGCAGAGAGAGAGAGAGAGAGAGAGAGAGAGAGAGAGAGAGAGAGAGAGAGAGAGATGGAACTATTTTTTCTAGTAAAATTTCTTAACTTTATTTAATGCATTCTGGTATTTATCATTGTTTCATTGAAGGAATATTTTTAAGGATTACTTTTCATTAAAGTTTTTATGACTATAATTCAAGCACTTAAGGAGACCAACCAGAGGATTGAAAATTTGAGGCCAGTCTGTGTAAAAAGGCAATACTTGCCTCAAAAATATGATAATGAATAATAACAATAACATAAATAATAATTTTTTATCAATTTTTATTTATTTTATTATTTATTTTTTAATTATTAATTATTATTTTTTGTAATCATACATCATTTTGGAATACAAGATTTGTGAGGATACACAAGCACATATCATCCAATAAGCCCTCATCCAATCCCCATCCCATTCCATCTCTCTCCCTTGATCCCATGCTTAATTGGTGATTATCCTTGATATAATTGTTTATGTACCTCATGAGTTTTAAAGACATTCCATCCACCCCCAACCCCTTTCCTCTGATTGGTCACCTTAATTGCTTTTCAGTAGGGCCCTTTCTACTACTCGGCATCCTCCTGTACTCCTTTCCTCCTAGTTCTTGCTAATTAGGGGAAGCATCTGGATTTTATTTTCTGTGCTATTTCTCTGTGCAAGCCGCATTGCAAGTTCCAATCCCACTCTTGACGGCCCCAATAGTGGCCTGGAAACCCGGAGGACTCTGATCCCGACCTCACTAGCTCCAGTACCGGCCTTGCCTCATGGGAGGCCTTGATTCTGGCCTCGCAAGCCTGCACCGAACTAACCCCTCGACTGGCTCCTCTCCCAGCCTCAGAGGCCCCAGCACTGGCCTAGCCTCATGACAGGCTCCAATCCTGGCCTCACTGACCTTAGCACTGGCCTAAACCCTTGGCAGGCTCCTATCCTGGTCTCGCAAGTCCCAGCTCCTTCCTTGCCTCACAGCAGGCTTTGATCCTGGCCTCGATGGCCCCGCCACTGGCCTCACCCCTCAGCAGGCTCCAATCCAAGCACCCTCTTCACCCAGCAGGTTGTTCCACGTTCCCAAGGGTGTGTGGTGGTAGTATTCTGCCTCTGAAGTAATTTCTTCAAAAGTTCCAGGTGTATTACATCACTTCTCTGCCTCCCCTGAGTACTTGCCGCTGCCAATGCGACTGCCTCCACCATTTCAAAACTTTCCTGAGCTCTTTTCCCATACCACATGATGTCCAGTGTTCCTAAGCTTGCGTAACAGTAGCATTCGACCTTTGGGGTAATTTCTTCAGAGGATCAGGGTGGGTTGGATCAGATGTCTGCCTCTCCCAAATCCAAGTCTCCACCGCCATCTCGGCCATTTCTACCGCCACCGCCTTCCTCCTAGGTCTCTGCTAGACTCTCTCCTTACAGGTGATGTCCCAGATTCTTAATGATGTAGAGAAGCAGCAGTCCTCCTTTGCGGAGAATTTTTCCAAAAGTTCCAGTTCAGATGAATATGTTTTGTCTGCTTCTCCAATATTGTAGCTGCTGCAGTGGCCATCTTAACGCCTCTCGAATATTTTGATTTTTTTGTTTCCCTTTTCTTTTTCTTTCTTTTTTTTTTTTTGTTGTTTAAATAAGAGAAGAGAGTATGTGTGGTTTGGGGAGGATGTGGGATCAGGCAATTGGTAGCGATTAAAATTTTTTTCTTTCCAGGTGGGAGGGGGGTCTTGAGGCCCAGACCTCAGGGCCCTGTTGGCTGGGAGGGGGGTCACTAAGGGTGCCCCGCCCATGCCCGCCCACCCACCCGGGTCGGGGCCAAGTGGCTCAGACCTCCGGGGCCTTCTGGGTGGGGGTGGGGGGTCACCTCTATTTCTCAATTTAAATAATACAAGTAAAATAATAGTTTTTACTTTATAGTTCACAGTAGGAAATTTTAATCACACCTGAGTTTCATAGTAACTAGATTTTATAGTTGCTTTATTCAAATCTGAGGTCAGAGAAAAGTATTAAATTGCAAAATTATTAAAATAGTACTCATGATTTATTTTATATGAATGTTCAAATATATGTTATTGGTGCATAATAAATATACATCATAATAAGCTGTAGAATGAAAGGGACTTACGATGCATTGCATTCGCCCAGCACTTCGTCTCTGAAATACTGACAACTCAGAACATTTCATTGGAAACTTAAAGCAGTTCTTCTCTTTGCTCATTTTGTTTTTGTAGACTTCTTGACATTTCTGAAGACTATTCTAGAGGTTCCAGTAATATTTAGAATATTCTGTCATAGCCTGGCTTGGTGGTGCACGCTTGTAATCCCCGCGTTTGTGAGGCGGAGACAGGAGGACCGCGCAGGTTCAAAGCCAGCCTCGCTGGCTTAGAGACCCTGTCTACAAATAAAAATATTTTAAAAAAATAGGTCTGGGAGTGTAGCCCAGAAGGGCTTCCAGGAACCCCAGTACCACCAGAAAGAAAAAGAAAAAAAGAATAGTCTGTCATATGCCTCCAAAATAGTTTGCTTTCAATGTAAAAATAATATTTGACATTATTTCATACATATAACAACTGATTCATAGATCATAGAAAACCAAGTTTAGAAATACTACTCCTGGAATGGATACTGGTTCCATTCAGGGAGTAGTAGTAGCCTCAGGTGCAATTTGGGGACATTGAATAAAAACAAGGAGTGACAGAAGCACTCAATGCTGTGCTGGAAAAAAAAAAAAATATATATATATATATATATATCTTAAAAAGGATGGTAACTCAATAAGTTTGGGAACTTATGAGAACAATTTTGTTTAATAGAACTTTATCTAACATGGCAGACATTTTAAAATATCCAAGATGATATTAATTAATGAAAGCCATTAATGAAAGTATTACGCTTTTGGAATGTACCCATTAAAACTGAGAATTAATATGTCATGCTGATTTTAGTAAATAACAAATAGTAAATAAATAGCAGTACTGGTAGTAAATAACAGTTTTTAAGTAATTCACTTTATTTTATATCATTGATATCTTCAATATAGTTCTGTAGGACATATTGTCACAACAATGTAATGACATCAAATTACATAAAATGAAATGATATGATCATATAAATTTTTAAAACATAGCAAAATAAATTAATGACACTATACGTTTAAGTTTGAAAAGGGTTATTTGAATTCATTTTAAATCAATAAGAGAACATTTATTTTACTAATATTTCTTTATTGCATTATACCACAGTTTTTCTTATACAATTAGACAAGAACAAGAGCAAGTTGTAGCCTTTAAGAGAATGGCAAAGTAGTCAATGTTTCATTGAATTTAATGCAAGCTACAAGAAATAAAAGAAGAATTGGGGGAAGGGGCATGTCAGGAAAAAATGATACTTTAAACTCATCTTCATTAATACATTAGCATCATCAATAAAGGAATAGAAAAAAGAGTATTTTAATAAGCTACTGATAAAAAATAAAAATTAAGTAATTAAACTATACCTTTCTTAACTTTAGTTTTATAGTTCCATTAGATACATGTTGTAGGGCCTGGGTGCAGTGGTTCATGCCTATTATCCCAGTACTTGGAAGGCTGACAAGAGGTTTGTGAACAGCCTCAGCAACCTAGTTAGGCCCTCTGCTATTTAGTGAGATCTTGTTTCAATATTAAGAATAATAAATAAGTAAATAAATAAGGCTGGGGGTGTAGCTCAGAGGTAAAATGCTTCTAGGTATCAAAAAATAAAAAAGTAGATGTATGTGATAAGAAAATATCTTTCTAAGTAGAAATATATAGAAAGTAAATTAAACTATAATTCCAGTTCTAAATAAATATTCACAAATTTTATAGTTTTATAATCAGTGAGGATTATATCTCTGGGGAAGTATAGAGGAAAACTAGAGGCAAAAGCAGAAATAAAAGAAGAAAAGAATAGTAGAGAAATTGGAAGCCTCTGGAATCCACAGCTACAAAAACTAACTGGACACAACTCAAATTAACATATATCCTCTCACTAAATATATATTTATCTCACTTCCTATTACTGATACAATAAAATCAGATTCCAAAAAAAAAATTAAAAGGCATATCACATAACAAGAAAAAACATTGCATAAGGAGAAAACTGAATAGATATGATACAGCTGTTAGAATTATCTGCATTGGAATTTAAAGTAACTATAACTAATATTTTAAAGGATAAGTGGAAACAGTTGAAAACATCCAGTAATGGGTGGGTAATATAAGCCGACATGTGAAAGTTTAAAAAGTTACTAGAGTCTAATATGTAGGCTTGTATAACTTTTGATTTTTAAATTAGTTATGCAAATTTGCATAATGATGGCTGACAAGTTATGTTGATAATGACTTAGCTGACATTTTAATTTTATAGTTATGCTTAAAAGGTATTGATTCCTATTTATTCCATGAGATCTCAACCACAGATCTGAAAGTACAAAACCAAGCAAGAAGTGGTATTTAGAAGCTCTGTGAGTCTCCTTCAAGATAAGTTATGCTGCTGTAACAAATGTCATCTGAATCTCACGGGGTCCCATAAGTACAGGTTTATTTAAGATTATAGATTTATCAAGTTTGTGGTTTTCACTCTTCATTCTAAGTTCCTATCTGAAAGAACACCCAATATATCAGTTTTGCCCAGGCTGAAAATCAAATGCATTGACAGCCACATGATGGTTTGTTGTTCCTTCTGAAATAGCATGTGCCATTTCCTCTCCTGTTTTGCATTGGAAAATCAAGTCACAAAACCAAGATTGCTGTCAATGGTTAAATAACACATATGGCATAGCTCAGTAGAGAAGAACCAAGAGCCAAGAGCTGCGATTATTTAGACACAATCTATCTCCAATATTGGAATTTATCCAAGGCTATGTGGGACCACTAATAGATTATAAGTTCTCTGATTCCACCTCTAAAATTTTATGATTTGTCATTTAGAAAAGCAATATTACATAGAGGAATATTAGAATATTATATCAAATATTATAATTTTAATATCATGAATCTAATTTACATGTATCCATCATTGGCATATCAAATAAGAGTAACATCAGCTACTTTTATGTCTGATACAAATGAAAGTTTACTAAACTTCACAGTAAAAATTGTTATGTAAGTAGTCAAAAGACTCAGTAGCTTTATGACACCATAAATAAAAACACAGGATTTTCAATTTTTTTTTTTTTGCTATTGTTATAATTACTGGAAATCAAACCTGGTAGGCAAGTGCTCTGTGATTGAGGGCATTCCTAGCTGCTCAAGGATCTCTTTTCTTTTCTTTTTTGATAATGAGAATTGAATAAAGATGCATTCTACCACTGAGCTCCACCATCAGCCCTTTTTAATATCTATTAGTTTTTAAATTTTGATACAGAGTCTTCTAAATTGTTATGGTTGGACTTGAACTCACATCTTCCTGTATCAGTCTCCCAAGAACTGAAATTACAACTGTGCACCACCAACCATGCCTTGATCCTCAAATCTTCTTTTTTTTTTAATGTGCATTTTATGCTGGGCATGGTGGCACACACCTGTAATCCCAGCATTTAGGAGGTGGAGATAAGAGGATCATATGTTCAGGACCAGCCTCAGCAATGTATCAAATCTCAGCAACCTACTTCAAATCGATTTTTTAAAAAGCCAATGAGTAAATAAATTCCAATTCTACACTGTTTACAAGTGATTCATTAAAGTTTAATTACATAAAGCTGAGTACAATGTTTCAGTCTGCAATCCCAGTACTTGGGAAGTTGAGACAAGAGGATTATAGGTTCAAAACCAATCTCCTAGAACTGGGAAGTCCCTCACTAGTGAGCAGATGCTGTTTCAAAATAAAAAATAAAAAGGGCTTGAGGTATAGTTCAAAAGGTGGAATTTCCCCAAGTTCAATTCCCAGTCCCCTTCTTTTTCCCCTGAAAGTTTATTCACATAAGAAAGCAAAATATAAAAAATAAAACCACAGAGGTATTAGGTCATTTACAATTAAGTATTGATAGATGAGAAAATAAAAATATCAGATTAAATAGGTCATTTCAATATCATTAATTAAATAAGCTATATCTGAATATATTACATAAGTATACTTTATAGAATATATTAAACATTACATCTATATATATAAATACATAAATATGTTATATATAATCCATAAATTAAATAAGGTATAATTTTAGCTTTGAATGTACCTGGTAAATATTCTCAGAATATTATAAATATAGTGTAATTATAGGAAGATATGGAGACACACAAAATCATGAAAGATTTTATATAACTCTCAATAATTGACTGGACATAGAGAAATTAGAAAGTAACCATCAAAATATGAAAATAATATATGAAGATAAAATTGCAAAGATGTAAACTTGAGGATTTCAATAAATATGGCTAAAAGTGTTTTAACATTTTGAAAAAATTGAGTCTTATTTTACATCACAAAATTTCAGTTATTTTTAAGACAAAAATATTAACGGAGATCTCTTAAACCATTTTTGTGTGTGTGTGTTTTCATGGCACTGGTTATTCAATTCAGGGACATTATGCCTCTGAGCTATACCCCCAGAATTATTTTTTAAACAGTCTCAATCAGTTGTGGAGGGCATAACTCTAAGTTTCTAACACTGACCATGAACCAATGATCCTCCTGTCTTAACCTCCTGCATACTCGAATTACCTGTGTGTGACATCACGCCCAATTCCTTAAAAATTTTAAAAATTTCCATTAAAAACAAAATTCAAGCCTTTTATAAAGATATTAAAAGATCCATCAAGCCGGGCGTGGTGGCACACGCTTGTAATCCCCGCTTGGGAGTCAGAGACAGGAAGATCGCGCAGGTTCGAAGCCAGCCGCGGGCGCTGGCTTAGGAGACCCTGTTTCCAAATAAAAATGTAAAAATAGGTCTGGGAGTGTAGCCCGGAGGTAGAAGGGCTTCCAGGAACCCCAGTACCACCAAAAAAAAAAAAAAAAAAAACAACATCAACAAATTAAAAACTAGTAGCATATAAAATAAAGTCAAAATAAAATACCACTGATTAGTCAATACTTTATCAAAATAAATATTAAATAAGTAAGTGCTGATAAGAATACAAATAAACAAAGTCTTTTGACAATAGTTGTTAAGGGTATACGTTTGTGTATAACCATGGAAAGCGCTAGACAACTTCTAATGAAATTAAATATCCACTCATCCTATCACCCAGCAATTTCATTTGTAGTTGTGTACCATTAGAAATATTTTGTCCATTTGCACCATTAGAAATGCACAATGTATCCTCTAGGGTTTGAATATGAATAATGTCCTACAAATATTTATGTGGTAAAGGTTTGATCTCCAGTGTTGTACTAGTGACGAATACCCGGACCTTTAAAAAGTGATGTCTCATGGGATATCCTTAGGTCAATGTAGGTGTAACCTTGAAAGGTACTGTAGGATGCTGGTCCCATTCTCTCTCTTCTTACTTGCTTGCTATGGGAGTACTGACTCTTGACATGTGTCCTTGCACTCTTTGCACTCACCAGACAGAAGCCCAAACAATGAGGCTCCTTGAGCTTTGATATGAACCTTTAGAATCATGAGACAAAAATAACCATTTTTTATATGTAGGCTATCTCAGGTGTTTTTTTATAGTGACACAACCATGCCACACAGCAATCTATTATTAATCTATAGATTGTGGGTTGTTGTGATGTGTTCAGAGCATGAAACTTCATAGAACAATATGAAATAATCCTACAAGTAAAATATTAAGTAAAACAAACAGAAAAGACTTTATAAGAATAAAACTAAAGAGCACATATTAAGTAATGAAATTTTAGAAGTATTATTATTACTTAAAATAATGGGTCCTTACTTTAAAAGGGAGACTCATAATTTCACACAAACAGCATGATTTGAAAATATTGGCAGTGTTGGACCTATGCCCTCTTCAAGGAGCCTCAAGGTATCTGGGCTAATTTCCAAATCTTTGATCCAACTTGAATTGACTCTTGTACAGGATGAGAAAGTAGGGTTTCTTGTCTTTTTTTTTTTTTTTCATATGGTTAACCAGTTTTTCCAACACCATCTGTTGAAGAGGCTTTTTTCCAGTGTATGGTTTTGACACCTTTGTCAAAAATTAATTAGTTGTGTGTGTATTTGTTTCTCTATTCCACTCCATTTGTCTATGTGTCTGTTTCTGTGATAGTATCATGCTTTTTATTACTACAGCTTTGTAGTATAAAGTCAAGTATTATGATTTCTCCTGCATGGTGCTTGTTACTAAAAACTATTTTGGCTATTCTGGTTTTTCTGTTGTTGTTGATGTTGTTGTTCCAAACGAATTTAAGGACTGCTTTTTTCTATGTCTGTAAAGAATGACCTTGGTAATTAAATGGGTATTGTGTTGAATCTGTAGATCACTTTTGGAAGTATGGCCATTTTAATTATATTTTTTTTCTGCCTATTCATGAACATGGAAGATATTTCCATCTTTTAATGTCTTCTTCAATTTCTTTTCTCAATGTTTTATAATTTTCTTTGTAGAGGTCTTTTACTTCATTGGTTAAGTTTATTCCTAAATATTTTATTTCTTTTGTGTGTGGGATATCCTGAGTGGAAGTGTTTTCTGAATTTCTTTTTCAGTGGATTTATGGTTGGTATATATAAGAGATATTGCCAATCATTTATCTTTCTTTCTTATTTGTTTATTTTAGTACTGTTGATTAATTCTATAGCTGTTCTGCCTTTTTCTCTAGACCTCCAGCCCTATTTTGTTTAAACAGGGTCTTGCTAAATTGCTGAGGCTGGCCTTGAACCTGCAATACTCCTGTCTCAGTCTCCCAAGTCTTGGGATTCAGGTATGCATCAACACTTCTGGAGAGTTTTTGCTATTTTTGATATATTTTCATTAAAAAAAAACATGAAGTTTGGAGAAGCATTCATTAATCTACATTATGAAAAAAATCATTGTCTATTCTATATACATTAAGAGAGACATTAGGAAAATAACATGACTGCAAATAATTTTTCAATGTACATGTGTACTTTAGGACATGTGATGTATAAAAGAAACAGTGGTTAAGATTAAGTAAGATAATAAAAAACATTTATGCTTTGTTATCTCCACAAACACACCTGTTTTAATTCTTGGTATTTGTTGGTGACACCACTGTGTCCTTCCTGATAATTGAGGGCAGAAATTGATGTCAGCCTTTCTATCATTCTCCTCCTTCATGTCAACTGAATGATCAATTTGGGTTCACATTTCTTCTTAAAGTATCTATAAGCATGTCCGTTATTTCCACAATGCCATTACTTTTATATAGGCTTCTATAGTTTCAAACCAAAAATTACTTCTGTAGCTTTAATTTTAGTTCTTTTGGAAGAATTTCCTTCTATGACTGACTGTTTTTTAAATTTTTTAATTGGTGCTTTGTAGTCATACATCTTAATGGGATAAAAGACTTGTGTAGACTTACATGCACACATCACCCAGAGAGCCCTTATCCAATCCCCACCCTTCTCCCTCCCCATCTTTCCTTCCCTTGCTTGGCTTAGTGACTGACTTTGATATGTTTGTTTAAGTACATCATGTGCTTTAGGGGAGTTCCCTCTCTCCCCCTCCTATCTCCTCAGTTAGGTCGCCTTATTTGCTCCTCTATAATAGGATCTTCTTTATCTAGAGTTCCTCCTGTTACCCATTTCTCCTTAGCTTTTGCATATTAGGGAAACCATTTAATTTCTTCTTTTTTTGTGACTGACTAATCTCACAGCATAATGTCCTCCAAATGACTTAAGTATTTCATTTCAATTATTTTATTTTTGTTGTATATCACTCACAGATAAACCAAGTGGCTTCCCCAAATTACACATTTGCTCACCTTCAATTCTTCTAATTCTTGCTGACCCTAATTGATAAAATTTAATTTCCATTAATTTTTATTAAAATATCCATGTGTTCAGCTACTTATCCATCCATCTATTTATCTACCCATCTAAAAATGATTGATGGCTATTACTTCCTTTGTATTACATTTTAACAATGGAATTATGTCTGTCACAAACTAATGAAAGATACTTTCATTCATCTATAACATTATACTTGAAATCTTATAAATCTTTATTTCTTCCAGAATATGGAAGTATGAATGTTGTCTGATATCCACTCTGCTGTATCCTTCCCAGATCTGTGCTCTGTCTCCACAGACCTTTTCTTATAAACATCTTAAAAATGAGTTTTGTCTGATCATATATTCTGTAGGTAGCCTTCTGTGGTTTTCTGTATTATCCACTCTACATCCTCTATTCCTCCCAATATTTATATCAAAAGTACATTTTATTGTGTTTACCTGCTTGTTTGACTAGATTATTGCAAACCTTTGGGAAAAGATACTACCAAACACATATTTATATTGCCACAAAATATATAAAGATCTAGGACATCTGAGGCATCCATTAGAAGATATGCAATACAGCAGAATGACTGAAAGTTTAGGCTGCACTAATCAAATTATATGTTCTGTTTTATACAGTTCTAAGAAAAGAAATGTTTAGTCATTTTGATGATGATGAATTTTTATTTTCTTTTTCCTTATTTATGAGTGTACACTTCTGCCTTGAAAATGTTTATTTTAAGCCTTATATTTTTTATCTCTTTCTTTTGAGAATTGTGCAACTTAATTTGTTTCTTGTAAAGTCTGGCACATTTTGGAAACTCAGTAAACATTGTAATGATAACAATATATACTGTGATCCATGGTTACTGTTATTTTTAACTTTTCTTCCTAAGATGAATTTATAAGCAGGAACTTCAAAAGAAATAATTTCATTGTCAATGACAGTAGAGCTTATGCTTTATAAAACTTTTCTATTTTGCTTCTCTGTGGAATTTATAAGATTTTAAATGTTTTTAGGAAAGTAATTTGAAGTAACACTCCAATCTTAATACGGAAAGTACTAAAACCTCTAATTGTATTTCAGGTAGTATATCAACGTGATCCTCCAGTCTAGAGACCTGAAAGGTAGGAGACACATGTATACTGTTAATGCTCAGATTTTTATACATTCTAATATTATCTGTGTTTAAAATATCTTTGTGCTGCTATATCAAGTCTTAATTTTGATTTTACTAAATTTACATTTTATGTACTAAGTACAGCAACCAATAAAGTCACTTTTCCTTATCTAGAAATACTTTGTACTAAAAGTTATCTTCACTGAACAAAAATTTCTGAATAGAGTCCACTTGTCACCTGGTAATGAACTTTCAGGGTTGAACAGATTGGAAGAAAAGTATTTTTTTTTCCTTCTACCAATCACAAGTTCTTATGAGTACATATAAAAGTAGCTGGTAGAAAAGCAGAATCTTTTAAAGTATTTTATTGGCATGGTTCTATTTTATATAAAAATACTGCATCATAATAAACTCTGCAGGAAATAAAGTTTCCTATTATTCTTAGTGTGCTTCTTTTTAGAGTTTTATTTAGAAAGTTGAAATGACTTACATTGCTATCCCACCTATAGCATTATCACTCAGTGCTATGTTGTTTTAACAGTGTATTTACATGGAAAAGCTGGCTTGTCATTCCATCATATGCACCTGCAGATTAAAACAGTGGATCAACTAAATACCCTGGTTTGAGATGCTGGAATAAAATGAGTAATGCAGCCCACTTTGCATTCACTTCCCACCTTAAGCATCTTTTCTTTCCCTGTGAATGAAGCTAGGCCTCATTTTCTCATCTTATTCTAATGATCATGAACTTTTTACACAACCAAATTTTCTACTAATTATAATTTGATGAAGAAATGTCAGAAAAATTAAATCAAATTAAAATGGCATTCCCTGGGAAAAATATACATATACATAAGCCTCCTTTGAACCTCCCACCTTATGCTCTATCTCTGCTAGATGGCTAAGTCAAAGATTCCAGAAAAAATATGTTACTGAAACCATGACTATGGGTAGAGAGATCACCTCCACCTTGTGTCTTTTTAGAGTGTTCACAAAAGCATTTATCATAATCAAATATAAGTATATACATGCTTTGGTTGTGGATGAGCTATAGCACAGCTTTTCAATGTAATTATAAATCATCAATTTCTTGACATATTGTCATCTTTTTTGCCACATAGAAGATTAGAAGAAAAAAAAGTGTTTTCACTACCATTACCTAATTCTGTTGAAAATATGTTCCATTTTTTGACATTTTTAAAAGATTTTAGTACTGTCATATATTTTAAGTAAAAGTAGTTACTGTCAGCATATAAGTATTTGGTTGTTTTATTTATTTCTCATAGTTATATTTGTCTTTAATATCTCAATTTCCTGACAAACACTTTGTTTTACTAAATTTTAGTAAAATAAAGCACTGACGAGATTTTTCAAAAGTTGTTTATACACAACTGGTATATATATATATATATATATATATATATATATATATATATATATATATATTTAAAATGTACATATTAGTGGAAAAAATGCAGCCAAGTTGGAGGTAAGACTTGGTTGTTGAGGAGGGTTCCCTGGGGATATGGCCTTTGGGATTACATACAGTCTCTCCTCCTTTTGCTCCCTGTCTTCTATTGGTCCCCATGATGCAAAAGAATGCCCTGAGCTCCACAGTCTATTTTTCCTAACTTGCACTGAACTCCTCAAATCTCCATTATTGTGAGCAAATAAATCTTCCTTCTTCTAAATTTCAGTGGTCAGGTGTTTTGTAATATACCAATGAGAATGCTGACTGAAACATAAGCCTTTATCAGGATATATCTTGTATAGCATTGTTGTGCCATTGTTTTATTACAAGTACTTTTATAATTGAAGTACCTGCCCATTTTTGTAGTCTACCTGATTTATTATCTTTCCCACAATCTTTGATTATATGTCAAAAGCTCACTGGAATGACAACTGAAATGAACAATGAACTTTTCAGATACAACCATATAAAATTTACTATACAATTATATAATGTCTAAAAAGTTAGAAAGTATTTTGAAGTACCTTGTGACATTTATTAAATTATTTGTATATTTGTATGTGAATATGTATATTTACATAATACAGAAACTTTCAGATTATCTTTCCAATGCATTTAAAGAGGTCCTCTTACTTTATTCATTCAAACATTAGTTTCCTAGTTCTTTCATAGCCCTCATCTCTACCAGCTACATCAAACTTATGTTATTTTGATATAAAAAGTTGAATTTCTGCCAGGTTTGGTGGTGCACACTTGTAATCCCAGCATTTGGGAAGCTGAGACAGGAGGATTACAGTTCAGAGATAGCCTCAGGCACTTTAGTGAGGTCCTTTGCAATTTAGTGAGACCCTGTTGAAAAATAAAGATTAAAAAATAAGGCTGGGGATGTAGCTCAGAGGTAGAAAGTCCATGGATTCCACTCCCAGTATTGAAATAAAAAAGGTGAGTTGCTTTGCTATGTAGAACGAATACTACTATCAAAAAGAATATTTTTTTCTGATGATCAAGTTCGGTAAAGAGTACATTTTATTTTCCTATATGCCTGTAGAGAATGTTTTCATAATAGAAGTACTGTCTAGGAAAAAACATTTTAATAGTTTTATTATAGTGATAATACTCAAAGTGAAAATTAATGTTATTTAACTTGATTGAAATAAAATTGTATAATATATGTTGAAGTAGTACCAATATTTCTTATTCCTGTCAAAGAATATTAGATATTGAATATGTATTAATTTTTTTTTCATTTTACAATTAACTAACAAATGGGCTATTTTATTTCCTAAATAAAGTAATTTTTTTTTAAATTTTATTGGTGTATTGTAGTCATACATCTTAATGGAGTACAAGATGGTGGGGGCATACATGCATACATCATCCAATTAACCCTTACACAATTCTCACCCTACTCCATCTCCCTCCCTCCTCATATTTGACTTAGTGATTTTTACTAACTTACACAGAAATATTAAATAAAATTTTTCATGCTTCAACATTCAATATGTTTTTTGAATACTGATGACCTTGAAATATAGCTTTCTATTTTTAATAAGACAGGTAATTAAGTCAGCTTCAAATGAGGTTTTGCACTGTTAAGACAAAGTGTTAGATTCAGAAGAAAAATCTTTGGTTGCATATTAAGCACTTTTTTACTAATTAGCCAAAACATGTTTTCTTCTGTTTTTTTTTTTTAATTAAGAAAAATAGTAAACAATGAGCAGAATAGTGGAGCGCAGATGAAGGCGAATTATCTGTTTCTGCTCTAATGAAATGCTTGCTCTGGACCAGACAGATTACAAAAGCTTAATAGTTATAAAAGCAAAGTACAAAAGCTGGATGCGCAGAGATCATTTCATAATTAGCAAGGACATTCTGCCTGACTGATATTTTTACTTAGATCTGAATCTTCTCTAATTTCATACAC
The DNA here is from genome assembly GCF_963383645.1 of Muscardinus avellanarius. Taxonomy (NCBI): domain Eukaryota; kingdom Metazoa; phylum Chordata; class Mammalia; order Rodentia; family Gliridae; genus Muscardinus; species Muscardinus avellanarius. The sequence goes on along the minus strand of NC_137786.1, from coordinate 211,706,834 downwards.
CTGGCACCTACCGATATCCCACATACAATGAACAAAGTCTTTCTTCTAGGTTACCTCCTTCTTATATCTGTCACCCTTTATCTTCACTTCAGTGAAGGTTACCTGAAGAGCCCGAGAGTATTTGCATTTTGAAAGTCTTTATCATCAAAGATGATACCTATTAAAAGAATATATGCATTTCTATTTTAAAATGGTGATCCAAAGAATTATGTTCAGGTCTCCAGGTATTTTCTCCCTTTTTTTTCCCCTTTCTCTCTTCCCATTCCTCCCTTTTCTCTCCTTTCCTTCCTTTCTTCCTTCTCTCACTCTGTCTCTCTCCTTCCCTTTCACTCTGTCCTCTCTTTCATGCCTATCTTTTTGTTCCTGCATATTGTTAAGACAATATGAAGGATAGGTTTCAATGAAAATTTGTTTTTTATATATAATGATGGCAAAAGCAATGCATTGTTTCATAAAACAGGAGCAATGATTTAATTACTAACACTAGTAAAGAAAAAAAATGCTTAACATAAGAGAATAATTTAATTCCTCCAAAGCATTTCCACAAAATTCAAATGAAAGATATATTTCTGAAGTTATTTTAAGTATGTTAAATTTTTGATATTTTAAAAAGGGTTTAATGTGTTTTAGACAACAAATATGTTGCTTTTCTTCCATAAAGCTAAAGCTGATAATCTGTCACTAGGAATCATTGATTTAAGAGTGACATATCTTTGTGTAAGCTACAGAGTTAAACATTATGAATACTTCACTTTACTTTGATTAGGTATTTATGATTTTATATTGTATTAACTTCCCAAGATGTATCATTGTACACCATGGAGACTATGACCTACATCATTCACAAGCAAGAGAAATCTATTAGAAGTTAGGGAAGTGTAGAAAGATAGCTCTACTTTTAAATTTTGCAGACAATCTGAATCTTAGAGAAAGAATGGTTTTCTATGATGTCACACTGGAAAATAAAAGTTAGTATGTGTGACCATATCCAATACCTTCTTCCATTAATTGATAGCCATTGTCCTTAATTTAGTTTTCACAATCTTAATGCACATTTCAACACCATCCATACAAATATGTATCTGTAAGTAATTCATATTGTTATTCTACGAATTTTTAAGTTACATGTAAGTAAAAGCATGATTTTTTTTACTTAAAATTATGTTTCTGAGAGTTCTCCATATTAATATATGTAAATTTAATTGATTCCTTTTAACTACTGTTGTATTTATAATGTTTTTGATACATATATTTTAAAGAACATTTATCTAAAGTTATAAAAACATATATTTCTTTTTTTTTTTTTTTTTGGTGGTTCTGGAGTTCCTGGAAGCTCTTCTACCTCTGGACTACACTCCCAGACCTACTTTTACATTTTTATTTGGAAACAGGGTCTCCTGCTTGATCCTCCTTTCTCTGCCTCCCAAGCACGCAGATTACAAGGGCGCGGCACCACACCCAGCCTAAAAATATATATTTCTAATAAAAAGCATTAGAAAACTAACTTCATTAAAATAGGTAGTGGATTTGGAATGAGTTTGCTTTCTTTGTATTTCTATGTCCTTCTGTAGACTTCTTTGAGGCATACTATTATTATTAATTATTATTATTATTATTATTATTATTATTTATTACTATTATTGAGTGTGTGTAATTCTGAACAAATGATCTACCACCACATCAAATTCTCAGTCCAGTAACTATATTATTAACAAGCTAAACAATATATCATAATATTTGAATTACCTCTCATCAATTTAGCAATAAATGGAAAGATTTTTATTCTCTAATGGAAAATCTCAAGAAGGAAATTGGAAAAATAGGAATGTGGAGAGAGGGGTTCCCTAGAAATCAGCCATATTTCAGAGTCATTTTGGTCTTAGCTATACTTCTAATGCAAGATAATCTAGATGATAATATAGAAAGTTTTAAAGATATACCTGAAAATAAGTAGATTTTACTTTAAACCATATTAGACGGTAGTAATGACAAAATGCACAAATGTGATAAAACAAGATATATTTATGTGAAACAATATAGCATCACCCATTTAAATAACATGTAATAAAATTAATATATAGAAGCAATGCTGATTAACCCTGGTGGTCCACAGGACTATATGCAGCAGAGAATAAAAAAAAAATCATCATTCAAAACTCTAAGAACAGATACTTTATTTCATTATTATTGTTGGTATTTATGTAATTTTAAATCCAAATGTATTCACTACTGCCTAATTAAAATCCAATTAAATTATTTTAGATTTAAATGTATTCTCTAATTTCATAATTTTCTTTTTCTTTTTCTTTTTTGCTTTATTATTCTTTCCAGAAAATTTTTTCACTTAATCAGAAAAATAATTTTATGCATTTTATTTATTTTTTATTTTTTATTTTTTGGTAGTACTGGGATTCCTGGAAGCCCTTCTACCTCAGGGCTACACTCCCAAACCTATTTTATACTTTTTTATTTGGAAACAGGGTCTCTTAAGCCAGCAAGGCTGGCTTCGAACCTGCGTGATCCTCCTGTCTCCTTCTCCCAAGCACAGGGATTACAAGTGTGCGCCACCACGCCCAGCAATTTTATGCATTCTAAAGGATAGGTATGTGATCTACAATCTTCTGATATTTGCCTTGTTTTATGCATGTCAATAATACATAGTACATAATATTAAAATACATAAATATTAAAATACATATTTTAATAGCACCCTCATGCCTATGTGCATACAGTATCGTGTCATATTGCTCTCTTAATATTAATCTCATTTTAAAGCTTCCGTTTTCTTTGATTAGTGTTAGCTTTATCTAGTTACCTTTTTGTTTTGCCTACTGTCTAGTAACTTTGTTTTCTGTTATGTTGGATCTTATGCCAAATATTAGGCTATTTTTTTCCAGAACCAAAACTTTCCATTTGCCCTGATTTGATTCTGATTTCTTTTTGTCCCCAGATCTGAAATACTCATTAAAGTAGAATAAAAGAGAGCAAGAAAGAAAAATGAAGCTCAACTCTTCCTCGAGCAAGCATGCACACAGATCTTGGTGTATTTCCCTGCACTTCCCATCTCACCCGCTCCATTATAAACAAACAACTTCTTTGTTTCACAGTTTTTCTATTACCTTCACTAATACTGGACCTTTGCCTATGGATCCTCATTCATAGTTATCCTTAAGCATTTTAAAATTAAGCACCAATAACTGGGTGTGGTGCTGAACGCTTATAATCCCCATGCTTGGGAGGGTGAGACAGGAGGATCTTACAGGTTGGAAGCCAGCCTCAGCTACTTAGTGAGGCTCTCCGCAACTTAGTGAGACCCTGTTGCCAAATAAAATATAAAATAGGTCTGGGAGTATAGCCCGGAGGTAGAAAGCCCCTAGGTTCCACTCCCCAGTACCACACACACACCAAAAACAAAAAAAAAAAAAATAAGCACCAAGTTATCATATCAGAGTTGTGTCAAATGATGACCTTCATCACAATTTAAGTGCTTAGATGGAGAGCTAATCATTTCTCTGGGGCACCCTGAGGTCCATAGAAAGGTATAGTTTTCCTATACCAGTGAAACTTTCTAAAGATGGTCCTTCTCATTCTTTGGCTGAGGGATAACCACCCGCTCTTTCATGCACAAAGCCAAAGAGGGAGAAGATGAAGACTTTTTTTATGTGTAGACTCTCTGTTATACCATCGTTTGTGTACTTGTATTTCATCCATACCCATTATATTTTCTATCTCTTTCAAGTTTTCTACTTTCCTGACATTCACTGTGGAGTTTGATGCTTTTCTCAATTTATCCACTCTGCAATGTTTTTAACAACTGAGATAAAGGCTTTTCCTTGTATACCCTGCTCTCCATCTACTATCTATTGAATTATCACACTTGTTGATGTGCTACTTATAATCATGTGTGTGTGAACATGTGTGTAAATTGTAGTTAATTTTTTATTCTAAACTGTTTTATTTTAAACTATTTGTTTCATTTGAAGAATCTAAACCTCTACCTCCCTCTTTAAATAGAATCAAGTATTGGAAAATGCATAAAAATAAAGGTATTCACTTCTTATTATAATGAAAATGGAAATATAAAATACACAATATTCTAAGAACAGTTTAGCAATGTAAAACCAATCACCCAGAAAAAAATTTTAAGCAAAATTCTTCACTATTTTAGCATAACAAAAATTAAAAATTTACAAGCATTCATACATACGGGTGATCACTCTTGTGACCTTTAATAATAAAATGTTTACAAACAAGCAATTATTTTAGCATTAGTGATTTAAATAAGAAAATCTTTTTTAAATTTTGAAGTAAGCTGGGCATGGTGGACATGCTTGTAAATCCTAGCATTCTGGAGGCTGAGACCTGAGGATCATGGTTCGCAGACAACCTCAGCTACTTATGAGGCCCTCTGCAACTTAGTGAGGCCCTGTTTTAAAATAAGGAATAAACAATAGGATATAAGGTATAATTCAGAGGTTGAATGCCCCTGGGTTCCATCCCTCACCCGCAAAACAATTAATAAATAAAAAATTTGAAATAAATTTCACAATATTATATGACATATATGATTATCAATTTAATAAAATTAAAACAATCATGTATATGCCTGGGAAATAAAATCAGATACAATAAATCATCAATTGTGGTGGAATGTATACCATCTAAATTTTTAAAATATTATTTGTATTTAAAAAATAAAACATATCTATATTTGTGATTAAAACATATTTTTATAAATCTTAAAAAATCATTTAATCATGTGAAACATACTTTTCCTCAACATACTGAATTAAGATTATTTATTGTAGAAAATAATAAATATTGCTTTTGTCCAGAAAATCCATACTAATGTTTTGCATTCTAGAAGTAAAAATTTAAATTAATAATAAAATAAAAATAACTGTCATGGCAGAGGGAGGGCTTACTAATAAATATTAAAACATATTTCATTCATTAATTCTTACTATACTTGAGAAAAGCATTATATATGTTCTAATTTGATGGCTCAGAAAGTTGAGGATTTACAGTACATTAAATGATGTCTCTGAGTCCCAACACATCTTAGTAGCAGCACCAGGACAGAAAATTAAGCAGCCTCACTTGAGGATGTATAATCTCAGCTCAGTAGCAGGTGGTGAAGTGGTTGTGATGAATCAGTGATCTTATAAGAGCAGTCCCTCTCCTCCACCACACTGCCATGGTTTGCGATACATAGGGACTCTGCTGACTGCTGCTTACAATCTTAACTGATAAAAAGTTAGCTTTTTAGTGACAAATCTAAGAAGAAAGCAGGCTTTGCAGAACTTGCCTTTAATATAATGTATACATGAGAAACTTTTTTTCTCACTGTTAGATCATTTTAAAAAGCTTTAATTTGAAGAATAAAATTTAAGGAGAAAAATTTACTGTCACCAAGACCTGCTTACTAGGACCAGTTACAAAGTTACTATAATATTTTTATTTTTTTAATTTTGTTATTGGTGCTCTGTATTCATACATCACAATGGGATAAAAACTTGTGTAGACATACATGCACACATAGCCCAGTTAGCCCCTACCCAATCCCCACCCCCACACTCCCTCCCCATCCTTCCTTCCCATGCTTGGCTTAGTGGCTGACATCTAATATTATAGCAATTTATCCAAAATTAACAATGATAATCTCACATAACAGATTCATTTGTCTGATATCAAACTTTTGATCATTTACAGATAACATTTCAGTATTTCTTTTTGCTTTCTTTCTTACCAGAGGATATTTTTTTCTTTAAGGTAAAACTATCATACATTTATTTTTTTTCAGAAAAAAATCTATCCTAACATTAAATATGAACTCTAAATACCCTTTAAAAGTTACAGAACAACCATTGAAATAATATCTCAAAGGCTAGACTATAACAAAATAAGTTTATGATATGTAAATGACTGTAATTTTTTTTAAATTTGTTCTTATGACTTTGTTGATGGGAATAGTTTACATTACATTGAGACTGTTGTATAACAAAAATGTCAACATACTTAGCTAGAATAAGATATATTACTTAGGGTTGTTCACATACATATGTATTAAAATAACATATGTATTAAAAGAGACATTTAGAAACACCTAAAACTTTGTCAAAGGCAAGAAAAAAAATCTCAATAGTACTTAATCTCTACATGTTATTGTTTTTAATTATATAGAATTAAGGTTTTCAACTGCAGACATTTGATTTCCTTGTTGGTGCTGTTTGGTGTACAGCTGCTATGAAATTATAAGATACAGGAATTTAAGAAAAATTGTATGAGTCATTTAAACTTGTATTTTATTGTACATTTTAAAACATGTTTCAAAAATATTTTAGAAGCACACAGATAAATTATTTATATTTTATACATTTGGGATTGATATAGAAGACCTTTGAGAATGTCACTTGTAGCAAATGTGTAAGAAATTTGAGATATTTTAGTGGCATTTGATCTCACTTAGGAAAGACTATTCCAGTGAGCTGAATGAGGTGTATCTATGTATCCAAATGCATATTTACAAAGTATTATCTAAAATTCCGCTTTTCTTCTATTAATATCTGATTCCCATTACAGTCCTTTCTTTAAACATTCATCAAATGATTTCAGTGCTTCTTTATCCCTCCTTTTTATCTGATTTCATGTGTTCTTTCATGTTATTCACCAGGATTGTGAGATTATTTCTCAATCACCTGGACATTTACACATTTTTAAAATTTATCTAATTATATTATTTTATTCTGTTATAATAGTTTCATATACTCATTAATACTTATAGCAAGATTCCCAAACATTAGAAGAAAATAAATTTTGTCCACATTTCATCTACAAATAACCTCTCAAATGACTTTAACATTTTATAATCAGGAAAATGTTTTATAATGAATTTTGACTGAATGTAGATTATATTTGTCTCCTTATATATTAGTAAGATTTATATGAAAGCTTGTTCTTTCTAATATTTTTCCCTAAATTTTAGAAATAGGAAAAGTTCTACAGATAAGAGGAACATGAGCCTATAATATATATATTTTTTTTACTCTGAACATTGAACCTAGAAGCATTCTACTTCCAAGCTACACTCTCAACCCTAATTTGTTTTTTATTTGGAAACAAGATCTTGCCAAGTTGCTGAGAATGACTTTGAATCTGTGATGCTCCTGTCTCAGTCTAACAGGTATGTGTTACCGTGCCCACCAAATCTATATTATTCACTCAGTTATTACATCCCAAAATCCAAGAATAATTCTTTGATGTCAATGAAAACAATTTCATCAGTAACTTTTGTTACAATTCAAAAGCAGTTGTTGCCTTCCCAGTATCACCCATTAGTTTTGTAATCTAATAGATTTTGATATACATCTATACATATCTAATGGGTTTTTGCAACACACACACACACACACACACACACACACACACACACACATATATATATATACATATATATAACAGTTCTCAAATTAATTATAATTAAATAAAATAAAATCATTCCAGACCTGTCTGTCAACATTTGAGGACTTGTCCTGCTTATTAAATTATCAGAGTTGTATCAAAATCTTCTTGTTGTATAATTATCTGGCCATTTGTTTCCCCACATAATTTTTCTTAATTGCATTGACTGATCCACAATTATGGAAGGAATCAAGCTGGTTTCTGTTATAGTGCTTTTTATGATGCTACTGTCTTTCTTTGTAAGGTGTTTTGATTTTTCCTAAATCTTGTAGTTTTATGTTGCTGTCAATTTTTTCCTAGATTTAATATTACTTGTTGAGGAATTTTTTTTTATGCAAGTCATCTGAACAAGATGTTCTGTGTATTTCCTTCAATGTAAATATAACCTGAAAATAACTTATTTAAATGTATTCATAGTTAATTTTTGTTTCTGTTCCCTTCTTACTAAGAGCCATATTTTGCCATTTACTCCAGTATTCTCAATACAGCCTGTTTTTTTTAACATATTTAAACATAACCTATCTGATTATTGATATAATCTGCCATCTAAAAATGATCAGAAAGTCATGCAGGTGTGGCATTATATGTCTGCAATTCCATTTCTTGGTAGGCTGAGACAGGAAGATTGCAGGTTCAAAGCCTCAGAACTTTAGGGAGGCTATCAGTAATTTAGCAAGACCATCCTTCCAAATAAGAAATAAAATACGGCTGAGGAATGTATCTTGAAGATAGAATGCAACTGGCTTCAATCCCCAATGACAAAAAATCATTATATAATTTATTACCACATATCTAGAAGTTCTTCAGATTAAGTTATACTGACTTTGAGGTGAAAAATACTCCATTGAAAAAGACAACTACACTATTAAGTGGGATAAATTATAACTTCAAAGCAATAGTCATTCTCGCCTGGCTGGTGGCTCACGCTTTTAATCCCTGTGCTTGAGAGGCGGAGACAGGAGGATCTTACAGGTTCGAAGCCCCCCCCCCCCCCCCGCTTAAGAGACCTGTTTCCAAATTTAAAAAAATATATAAAAAAATAAGTCTGGGAGTGTGGCATGGAGTTAGAAGGGTTCCATCCCCAGTACCACCAAAAACAAAAAACAACAACAACAACAAAAAACAAAACAATAGTCATTCTCTGTCATTGCCATGGACATATTCAGTAACAGAAATGGGGTTAATTTTTTTTTTTTTTTTTGGTGGTACTGGGGTTCCAGGAAATCCTTCTGCCTCTGGGCTACACTCCCAGGCCTATTTTATATTTTTTTAAAATTTGGAAACAGGGTCTCTTAAGCCAGCGCAGCTAGCTTCGAACCTGCTTGATCCTCCTGTCTCCACCTCCTAAGCACGGGGATTACAAGTGTGCGCCATCATGCCCAGCAGGAATGGGGTTAATTTTTAGGAACACTTCTCTATATAGAAAAAATATAGCTCTAAGAATAAAAAGAAACACAGTTCGAATGTTGTTCACTGTATTTCCTCCACAGCAGAAACATCATGGGAGAATGTAAGTAGATAATTCTGTATAAATCTTCAATTTACATATATTCAGGAGATTGATATTGCATTTTTTTTACTCCACATAGAAAAACTGAATTTAAATAACAATTCTTTTGATTAAAAAAGATATTAATAACAGCTTAAAACTGTTGTAATTGATATCCTATTTAATGTCATCAATATCAAAATAAGGATCCTCAAGGACATCAAGAGAGGAAAAAAGCTGAAACAGTTAAGCAATTAATTTAACTTTCCTCTCATTAAGTTCTCATAATTACATTTTCAGAATTAAATGCATTTATGAGAGGGTCATGCTATTTTACCTTGGATAGTAAAAGTGACTTTGTTCAGTCTTTTAAAAAGTTAGATTCTTCATATTGAACATTAATAAACTCAAAAAGAAGTTCATCGGCAATGATTAAAAAATTATAGTCTCCAAACATGCATATTTTAGTGATTGATGGACACTTTATATTATCTAATATAATAAATTTATGTACATTTACCAAGCAATTTTTAAATTGAGTCTTGATACTGTTTCTGTTCCAGTGCCCGAGAATGGAAATGGTGGCTGAAATAAATGAAGCTTTTTAGTCATATGCTTAATTTAAAGGAACTCTTTGATACTTTGTGTGGGTGAATTAAAGTCAATTATTTTAGTTTTTCAAGTCCAGTGAGATTCTTCCTCAATTTTATTGGAAAGTTTATTTTAAAGAACTTAAAAAGACATAAAAGCAACCTTCTCTACTTGACTTTTGAGACAAGCAAGTAAATAGGTCTGAGAGTGTAGCCTGGAGATAGAAGGGCTTCCAGGAACCCCAGTACCACCAAAAAAAAAAAAAAAAAAAAAAAAAAAAGCATTATATCCTAAGTAACTTTTTAAGTTTTTGGTTATTCTGTCATTTGGGACTAGAATACTGTTCATTTTTGTTTTGTTCATTTCTTTGCTTTTCTTGGCTGAACTCTATTCATCTTTCTTTCCAGATTTGGACATCAACTTTGTTGTAAAACAAGTAAGAAAGAGAGGAAAGAAACAATTTTTCTCTCCCAAATTTTGTTCACACTTGTCTTCATCTGTGCATCCCTGGTACTTTATATGTCCACAGTAAATCCTATATCATCTGTTCTATACTGCATATTATTGCAATATTTTAGTGAAGTTTCAGGACAGTGGGGAATATGTTTTGTTCACCATTAAACTACATTATTCAGCAAAGTGTCTGAAATATCTAAATAAAATTTTAAATTGTGTGAACTTGGGAATACTTACATAAATTAATTAGGGAGAAAATTATTAGAAACTATTTTGTGGAAAAAAATTGAATTCACACAATAATTGAAATATTTTCCAATAATGGTTTATTTTTTGTGCTATATTTTAATACTTGGGGCACCTATAAATAAATTAGGTACATGGAGATGTGATAGGAAAGTTGAAGCTTAGAACCTGGCATCAAAGGTTTCCTCCAGAGAAACAGGGCAATTACACAGGAAGAAAATTAATCTTTGGACTTTCCAAGAAATAGATATTTAGTAATAAAAATTTATTAGTAATGATTTCTTAGATTAAATTTGTGAATTGTTTTCAGTGAATTTTAGTGATACTTTAAAGTAATTTCTATATAAAATTGTTCTTACATTAGTTGTTCAGTGAGTGTGATTGAAATATTTTTTAATCACTCAAATAAATTCTGATGGCAAGTTCTAGAAATTCAGGCATGTGGGATATAGGCACAGTCTCCAGATGGACTCAAGCAGGAAAAAGACTATAAAATCATTCAAATAAGGTAAAGAAGAAATTATAACATTTTACTCAAAAATATCTCAATAAAAATGTGCAATTACACTGAACAGATACATCTCAAAGAAGAAATATAAAAATAGAAAATAAAAATAAAAGAAGAAAAAAAATAAATTCAAATGATCCACAAATATATGAAAATATATAAAAAGGTTGTCAGAGAAATGGAAATGAAAACTTTACTAAGATCTTATATAATGTAGTTACAATGGCAATCATCAAAAATAAAAATAATGAAAAATGTTGGGGATAATGTGAAAAAATAGGATCTTCTATATACTGTTATAGGGTTGTAAATTGGTACAAACACTACAGATCACTACAGCAATTTCTCATAAGGCTAAGAATATATCAATCATATATCTAGCTTTACCATTCCTCAGTATCTTTCCAAAAAAATTAAAGTCAGAATACTTTAGTAATACACACATACCATTCTTTATAGCTACACAGTTCACAATTGTCAAATTATGGAACAAATCTAAGTGTTCATCAAAAGATTATTGGAAGCTGAGCGTGGTGGTGCACGCTTGTGATCCCAGCATTTGGGAGGCTGAGACCGGAGGATCACAGTTCATGGACAGCCTCAGATACTTAATGAGGCCCTCTGCAACTCAGTGAGACCCTGTGTCCAAATAAAGAATAAAACCTTGGGCAGTGGGTGTAGCTTGTAGGTCAAATGCCTCTGGGTTCCATCCCCCAGACCTGCAAAAAACAACAGCAGCAAAAAGATTATTGGATAAAAAAATATATATATATATGTATATATATACACATATATATATATATATATATATATATATATATATATATATATATATATATATATATATCAGAGTTTTCCTTAGCCATAACGAACAAAATTATGTTATTTTCAGAAAAATGAATGGAACTAGAAAATATTATAGAGAGCATGAGTCTTATGTTTTCTCTCCTATATAAAAGCTAGAGAGAATATGAAAAACAAAAGGGGCTTCAGATAAATGAGGAGAAAGATCAGTAGTATAGTGAAAGGGAATTGGAGAAGAAAAGTGAAGGAAGGAAAAGGGAGGCCTGAGGAAGGAAACAGTTCTAGTAACTGATATGATTATATATAAAGGTATCACTGTCAATCTCTCTATCTCATACAGAAAGGAAGAAGGGCTAGCTTGGATGGGAGCACAGGTAAATGCACAAAGAGCTGTGTGCATGCATGTTTGTACCACTTTGAGCCTCATTGTGATGTATGATTATATTGTTCCAATAAAAACATTAAAAAATTCATACTACAAGCATTTATGGTAAAGCCAGGGAGTCAACAGTTTAACCAAAACTATTTAATGAGAAGTGATCCAAATATTAAGGTCTTCAAGTGTAGAATAAATAAGACAGTAACGAATAATGTAGAATGGTATTTGTTTCTCAGAAGGGATCAGGAATCAGACACAAACTTATACTTTTAAGTCTCATGCAACTGCAACTAAATTATTCCAACAATAATCCCCAGTGTACTTATCCAACCTTCATACATTCTCCAGTGATTCTGACTCCTTCCTTTCTCATTTAATTTTATGCATAATAATAATTTAAATCAGATCTCAGCCATATGCATAAGCTGTTTTCAACTAGGGGTTATTTTCTATCCTCTGATCCTCTGCTAAGGAAAAATTTAACAATTGCGTGTGTCACATCATGGTGTTGATGCTATTGACATCGAGTGGATACACATCAGAGATGCGTCCTATCATCCTGTAATGCCTAATATTATTGTTAGATAAGAATGTCTCCTGTAGAGCTTATATACTAATGTTCAAAGATGATACATCGAATCATAAGATCTGTAATCTCATCAGTGGTAAATAATTTTCATGAACTTATTCAGTGATAACCTAGACAAGTAGTGTGGCTAGAGAAGGTGAGTCCCTAAGGTATGAACTTAGGGGTATGTTGTGGTGTTTTAATCTTTGTGCTTGTTTGGCTTTTGCTTCTAGCCTCCCTGATATGAGAATAGAGACTTGTTCTCTCCCTTTCTCTATTTGCTGCCATCATGCCCTGAGCTTCACAGACAAAACTCTAAAGTCCCACAAACTGCTACCAAATAAATATACCTTATTCTAATTAGTATATTTATTTTATTTTTATAACAGCAGTGAGGGTGTTGACTGGAACACCTGGATAATGACACAATGACAACATTGCAGCTCTAAATATGTGTATTTCCAATATTGTGGAACCCTGCTATAGATGGTGAAGTATGAATAGCCTGAAAAATAATATTCATTAGATTCTTATTTCATTCCCTTGAAATAAATGACCATATATAGAAAATAACTTGAAAAAGAAAAAGGCAGAACTTAAGAAACATCTTTAATAGTAATGCTTGTAAATCTCCAAATCAATTAAATTTCAGTTTATCATAAAACTCCTCAAATTAAAAGTCTATCAGAATACAGAATTTAAATCAGAAAATTTCCTTCACATCATTATTAGTCATTAAAATAATGAGTTTCTATCCATAAGGTATAGCTAATAATTTTACTAGGTAAAAGTTTTTGACATATTATGACATTATCAAAGAAAGTATGAACAAAACACAGAAACAATAAAAAATAAAATATAGAAGAGCATGAATAAGTATAATAAAAAGAAGATTACACTCATCTGTGTAGATCAAAAATCATCTGTCCTATGCTGATGTTTGCATTATGCCAGCTGGAAGTTCCAGACAAATTGCTACATCTTTCACAGATTAAACTAATGCTCCTGACTGAATGAATGTAGTTTAATGCCAGGGCTTACGATGTAGAAATACTAAGACGATGGAAATCAGACAGATGGCCTGGTAAATTAATCCATAAGCAGCACACCATAAGGTTAGTCATTGACAGTGATGTAGGAGCTTGTTTGTGTGTAGGGATAATCACAGGAAAAACAAAGGTGAAAAGAATCATAAAAGAGAAATGGCAAAAATAACTATTAAATTTTTATTATAAAATCACTTGGTATGTCAAAATTGATACATGCATATTTGTAAAGTGACTAAAAGGAAGAAGGATTTTTCTCTTTTTTATTGTTATATTGTAGTCATACATTTAAATAGAGTACAAGATGGTAGAGGCATATATACACACACCACTCATTTACCTTTTCCCCAAATTCTACCCTATTCCTTCCCTTCTCCCTTCCTCTCAAGTTTGGCTTAGTGATTGACTGTTATATGTTTGTGAATATGCATTATATAAATTAGGGAATTTCTCTCTTTTTCCCCCCTCTCTTTGTAGTGATAAACAAACTGGTAAAAACAGATATTTGAAACTCCATGCCAATGGAATCTTGTCTTGATCCTCTATCTCTAACCAGAGTTCAATTAAAAGACTATTGAAAACTGAGTATGGTGGTGTTCACTTGTAATCCAAGCATTCAGAAGGCTGAGACAGTAGGATCTGGGTTCAAGGCAAGCCTCAGCTACTTAGCGAGGCCATCTGCAACTGAGTGAGGCCCTGTTTCAAAGTAAAGGATAAAGAATAGGGCTAGGGGTGTATCTCAGAGTAGAATGCCCCTGGGTTCCATCCCCAGTACCACAAAAAATAGAGTATTAAAAATCAAATTGAAAATAGTATTACCATTATAATATCAAGATAAGTTCATGTAGAATTTGTATAATTTTAAGTTGTTACTTGCACTCATGGACACGTATATTTCTAATTTTTATTTTTTATTCTTAGCAAAAATTATTTTATTTAAAATTATAATATCAAATATACATATGTTCTAAAAATTAAAATAAACACTAACAACTCTCTAATGATCCTATCTATATACATAGGTGCAACTATTTTATATATACAATTGGTAGTCTGATTTTTCATCTAATTATTTGTGAAAAGTTTAAATTCACAGTTATTTGTAATTATGTATAATAACAATTTTCCATGAGATATTTTGGTATTAAAAGTGTATTATGGTAGGGCATAGTGGTGCCTGCTTGTAATCCCAAAATTTGGAAGCCTGATACAGAAGAATCAGGGTTCACAGATAGCCTCAGCTACTTAGTGAGACACTTTGCAATTCAGTGAGATCCTGTTTCAAAATAAAGATGAAAAAATGGGTCTAGGGGTATATCACAGAGGTAAAATGCTCTTGGATTCCATCCCCAGTACTGCAAATAATAATAATAGTAATAATAATAATAATAATAATAATAATAATGTGTAGTATGAAGCAAGTAAATCATGTATGTATACAAAAAGAATATATACCTTTTGAGATTAGAAAAGGATTTTAAAACCATATTCTGAGGGCAAGGGTTGTGGCTTAGTGGTAAGGAACACAAGTCCTAGTGTTCAACTCCAGGAATGCAAAACCAAAAAGCAAAAAATATGAAATAGCAATTGTGTACAATGAGCAGACAAGATTAAGGTAATACAAGTCAGGGGTCTTTGAGTATTCATATGAAGCAAGTGGGTCATGAGACTATGATCAGTTTTGTAATTATGTCTAGCTATATTTAGCAATAGGATTAGTAAAATTGAATCCCTATGGGCCTGGAGTTTTATTATAGTAGGCCTAATGGAAAACAAATTATAAATTTAGTTGATAATGTTATATACACAGTTTGACATGATAAATATAAAAATCTAGAAAAATAGCAGAGAAGAGACATATAATAAAAGTAGGAGATTCAATACTTGAGAACCTACTAAGTGGTAGAACTAAGATGGTGGTAATACCAAGCAAACAATAAAAGTAAAAAAGCGTATGCCCACAGTGCAGGATTTCTAGCATTCGACTTTAGAAAATGAGCCATTTTCCATCATAAAAACATCTAAATTGTAGACAAAGTATTTTTCACAGAAGTGGAATAAAAATAGCCTAACCAGAAATAGGTAGGTAATTGGACTTTTAGACTAGAGTACCTATAGTATTTTCACATGAGCTTGTGGGAAGTAAAATAGAATTCCATATAACATAACCTTTAGTTAACAACTAAGTTGACCACTAAAGTCAATAACGAGAATTGGAATAGTAAAGCAGATAGTAAAATCTTCAAAAATAAGATATAGAAATGCCATTATGAGGATGAAATTGAGCAAATTGAAGGGCATCTATCCTGCCTCTCAAATTTAGGGGTTGTAGAAAGTTGAATCACTATAAGCTTTCTCTGGAGAGTATTGTAGGACACAAAATGTCACTGGGAAAGCCAGACTTGGCTAAAGGACAGAATACTGAGCATTTAAGATTAAAGAGAATTGCATATTCTGTAGCATAGAAGAAAAGTTTGACTCATGAGTCAGTCAGGTAATAAGAACCTAAATTTGAGTCTAAATGAAATTAATTCTTTATAGTTGCCATAATGCTTACTTTATGTCTGCTCTTTATTATCTCTCTTTTCACTACATATCTCCTCCAATCAGTTTCATTTTGTTCTAGTTATTTCAACATGTTCTACAGTATATTTTGTGAATAAGTAGGTTTTTTAATTTTAACAGGAACTAATGCTAACTAAATAAACATACATTATTTGAAAGACATCTGGTGTGTATAGGGAGAAGACTTATATAATCATGACTCATAAAGGACAAGAATTAGTATAATTTCAGAGAACTCAAGACCAATTTGTTAACCTTTTCTTTAGAACTTTAAACATTGCTTGTAATCCCAAAATTTGGGAGACTGAGACAGGAGAATAGCAGATATTCCATCATAACCTACTATTTCTTCTTGTAAATTTGTTGAAATTGAAAATATTTCTGCTATTGTTTAGTTTCATTAAACATCTGATATGTTTTAGTAAGGGCTTTATATCTAAACTTCTTCTGGGTGGTTAAAACAGTATTGGATTAGGAAGACAAAGTATTTTTTTTCTTATAGAGATTGTGGACTTCTATGAAGATGGCAACCTAGGGAAGTAACACATATCAGTCCTTGCTGACATACAATCTCTGTCACCATGAAAACAGTGTCTTGACAAGAGAAGGAAACCAGCATAAATTCAAAGAGCATCAAGGACTGAAAGGTGGCAGAAACGAAGTGAGAATTCAGAAGAGAGAGCAGAAACATACTCTGCCCTTCTCCTGTGAACTTGGCCACAGGAGCAACAGTGGTGCCCTCTCGCCTTATTGTGGCAGGAATGCTTGTACAGTGCCTCCAGAGACCCCCAGCAAAAAAGCCAGAATATACTCAACACCAAAATGAGATTAAAAAAGACATAGAATATCTGAACAAATAATGCTTAAAGAGATTGACCTAATGGTTTAAAATCACTGAGAAAAGAAATTCCTGATTAGTTTGGCTTCAATAATAAATTCTGCCAAATATTTTCAGAAGCATTAATCTACATTTTTATATATATTTTTTCAGAATGTTGATCAGGAGGGGAAGCCTCAAACTAATTTTTTCAGTCCAGTATTACTCAAATAGCAAGTCCATACACGCACACTACAAGATGAAAAAATTGTAGGGCGATCGATCTGATAAAAACATATACAAAAGTCTTAAATAAAATATTAAAAAGTAATTTCAATAGGACATTGAAAGGATCATTACCATGATAAATGACATTTATATCTGTAATGCAATAACGGAAATAATTCAACACACCTAAATCAATAAATATGGTACACCTTATTCAGAGAATGAAGGACAGAAATTTTAGGATTATATTAACAGATGTGAAAATTTATTTACCTTCAATATTCTTTTATAATAAAAAGTCTCAGCATATTAGGTAAAAAACAAAAGTACATCAACATAATAAAAACCATACTATAGGACAATCTTTTAATGAACATCATACTAAAAGATGACAGTATTTTTTTCTTTATTATCAGAAACAAGGAAAGTATTCCCACTCTCATTTCTTTTATCTAAAATAATACTAGGGATCACAACCAAAACAATTAAGCATCCCACTTGTAATAAAAAAGAAGTAAATTTCTTTTTTCAGATAACATTTTACATGTAGAAAACCCTAAGCACTCCACCAAGAAAAAAAGTTAGAAATAATAAATTCTGTAATGTGCAACTCAAAATACAAAATACAGTAGTATTTTATACCCCAACAGAAAACTATTCCAAAGAGAACAATTCCAATTAAATGAGACATAAAAAATAAAATATTTTAAAATAAATTTAACCAAAGGGGTAAAAAATATAAACATTAACAACTTCAAAACACTAATGAAAGAAAGTTAAAAGGACAAAAGTAAATATTGGCATAAAATTAGACATATATAGCACAGTATTACAGAATAAAAATCTCAGATATAAATTCATTTTTTCAAAGATGATTAATCTTTGTCCAAAGTGTCAAGAACACTCAAAACAAAAAGCTTGTCCTTTTGACTGATGTTGTTGAAATAAGTGAATAATCATTAGTAGAAGGATGAAACTGAGCTTCTTTTATAAGATATATACAAAAAATTAATTCAAAATGAATAAAATACTTAAACCTAAGGGCAGGTATTATAAAAATACTAGAACAAAATTAAAGGGGCAAGGCTTTTCAATATTGATCCAGGCTATAATTTTATAAATATAATTTTAATATCATGAACAACAAAAGCTTATATAAAACTATATCAAAGTGCAAAAGAAATAATCAGTAGAGTGTAGATGCAACCTAAAATATATATATAGTATGCTATGTTCAATCCAAAGTTTGAATAAGTTACTAATAATCAAAATTCTTAAGAAATCTAACTAAAAATACTAAAAAATCTAAAAATTAACAAATATGATATTAACAAAAAGGCAAATAATAAGTGCTAGAAATTATGTAAACAAAATCAGGTGGAGTAGTTTGGGTGCCATGAGTACCAAGGACTGTAGAGAGGTGAGCAAACTCTCACAAAATCTCAGCTGACAGAGCAGGAGTGATGTCCTTGAGGATGAATTGAGCCATCCACTCATCAGGCACAGAACAGTACAATCTTTTCTGGTGGAGTTTGAGACAAGTACGCAGGGTGGCTAGGGGCCAGCAAGGTTTCAAGAGAATGCACCCGGCAAATCAACAGTCATGACCCTGGAACAATCTAACTTAGACAGCCAAGTCACAGGATGGGAACACTACAATCTCTTGGCTGGTAAAATTTGAACCTAGTGAGCATGAAGGGCAGCTACTGACAAAGTTATACATGACTGAAAGCAAAGAAATGGTAGTGTTATTGGAGCTTTAAAACCCAGCCAAACGAGTTGTCCACTCAGAAAGTCACAATCTCTGGCCCCGGTGAATTGGACTCAGTGAATACAGAGATTAAATGCCAGTAGTACACAGTGTTTCACCTGATTGCAACCACCCAAACATCAGAGATGTCCCTAGAGAATTAAAACTTAGCCAGCTGGGCAGTAGGCTCAAAACATTATAGTCTCTGGCCCAGAGAAGACTGAGCCCAGCGAGCATGGAGACCTGTATCCAACCACATATGACTGCTTGCCTACACTGGTAAAATTTTATATCCTGTTAAAGAGGAGCTGTAAATCAATTTGAAATTCTGATTAGATGAGACAGTCTCATTGAGGCAAGTACATGCCCCAAGTATAGAACTTATTATCAAGGGACAATAAATAGATGTAGGATTCACACACAAAGAGGATAAAGATGCCAGTACAAATACATAAAAGCCTAAGAATTCTGAAAATATGGAATGAAGACCAACAAGGAAACAATAAACACCCACCACATCACAACATTGCAGAAATTGCCAGAAGAGTTTATAAATTTAACTTTTAATATGCTCAAAGGCCTTAGATATAAAATGAGAGAAAGCATACAGTATATGAAAGAAAATATTAACAGAGAAATAAAGGCTTTAAATTGAAATAAAAAAGGAGTACTGAATAAAATGGAGACAATAATTGAAGTGATAACCTAAGTATAAACCATCACTTGAATGCTACCCCACATGAAAAGTAGATTCTTACTCTTAGAAAACAATTTATTTAAAACTGACCAGAAAATAAACAACATAGAACGCCGGGTGTGGTGGCGCACGCTTGTAATCCGCGTGCTTGGGAGGCGGAAACAGGAGGATCGCGCAGGTTCGAAGCCAGACTCGCTGGCTTAAGAGACCCTGTTTCCAAATGAAAAAAAAAAAAAAAAAGTATAAAATAGATGTGGGAGTGTAGCCCAGAAGTAGAAGGGTTTCCAGGAATCTCACTACCATAAAACCAAAAAAGAATAAAAAACATAGAGAAGACAATACATCAATACAACAAGAATAATCAAGAAATTTAGGTAATTCGAAACAACATAATTTATGATTTATGGATTACATACATTTAATGGCTAGAAGCAAAAATCAAGGGCATTTGAAAACTCTTCAGTGAAATAATACCAGAAAACTACCCAAAATATATAAAGAGTTGGACATCCATTTACAGGACACATTCAAAACCTCATTTAGACAGGATTAAAAGAGAACTTTTCCATGCCACATAATAATTAAAATGACGTACATAGAGGCCAAGAAAAGAATACTAAGTTCATTGAGAACAAAAGGATGGATAACATTTAAGGTACAAACAATAAGAAACACTCCATATTTCTCAACCCAAACCATGAAAGCCAAGAGGTCTTAGTATAATGTTCTCAAACCCTGTAAGAAAACAAATTCCAATCAAGATTGCTATATCTAGTAAAGTTATTCATAAAAATTGATGGGAAAATGAAAACATTACAAGGACAAGAAGAAACTAGTAGAATTCTTCATTATCAAGACTGCATTAGAGAAAATACTTAAAAATATAAAACACAAAAAACAAACAGAAATAGACAACAGAGTAAGAAAAGGGATAAATTATACCATAGTAGTAACTAAGAAAAGGAGTAATAACATATTATCAGACAGAAAATATTACATTGAACACATAATGTATAACATTTGAACACATTTTATTCACATATAAATGTTGTCAATTAGAAAAACAAATAAATAACATAGTGACATAAGTTTTTGCTAGTATGCTCAAGCTAGGGTGTATTTGGGATACTAGAAGGACTCCAGATAATGGAGGCAAAACCTCAGCAAAGTCAGGAAGAAAGGGTAGGGTAGGAAGAAGGCTGAGGTTCATTAATGGAAATGCAACATGTTAACCATGTGAATACCTGTGAATATAACACTGTTAACCTGGACACTTTGTATCAAGAGTGAGTGAAATGAGAAAACAGGGTAGTGGGGGCAAGAGGGGAGGGTACCAAGTACTGTGTGAATATATGCTGTTGTCAACATAATGTATATTATGATGTGAGATTATAGTGTACCAATAAAATATATATTTTATACATTTATAATTTATTGATATATATTTATATTATATATATATCATATGTATTTATATAGAAGAAAAGCAAATAAATAAATTATTGATATGCATTTTTTGAGAATTCATCAGATACATTACATTTATTTTCATTTTGGTAAACCACTGTTATCTTTACATATTTTTATACTTTTTTCTGGTATTCCTAGAATAAATAAAAATACATGTATATAGAAAATAAAACACACTGTAAACATAACCAATTGGGAAAAAGAATTTATGACATAAAATTCTTCTATAATTATTACATTTCATGTGAGAGTATATTTCTTTACTCATTTTCTTTCATAGATTTAATGTTGATTTTGAAAAACTTGGTGCTGAATATGTCCCTTCCTATCTTATTTCCATAATATATGTGCTAAATCATTGGACCAAATATTCTGTGTTTTTTTTTACTAAAATTTTTTAAAATTATTTTTTAGTTTTTATATACAATATTTATTTGATGCAACAAGATTTACATGATATTATTTTATAAGAACCATCTTCAATATAAAGAGGGTTGTGAGTGAAAACAGAAAGAAAGCAATTTCAGTCGTGTAGCCAAATGTTTGACCCAAGACCTCAACAGGAACACTTTCAATTGCATTGTTCCCTGGATTTGTATTCTTTTAAATATTACATTTTCTAACAATTCTTCTTTGTGCCTAAAAGGGCAAACAACTTTGTTCATGTCTGAAGTAATTACTGGTAAATCTTATACCAACCACTTGATTTTTTATTTATTTATTTATTTTTATTGAAAATAAATGTTATACATATCTGTATTTGGTGCCCTCTTCCCCCACTTCATTTCCCCTTCTCCCCTCCCAACAATTAGTACCCAGGCTAACCTTGCTATATTCATACTTTTACACCTATTTGAAGTAGCCCCTCATGTATCAAGTTCAGCCTCCTTCCTCTCTTAGCTTTCCATTCAAACTTTGCTGAGATTTCCCCTCCATTATCCGGAGTCCCTCTGGTATGCCCTATGTTCACTAGTTTGGCCATATTTCAGAAAACATATGTCCCTTCTCTTTCTGTGTTTGGCTGATCTCACTTAAAATAATGTTTCCCAGGATTTTACATCTTCTTACAAATGACATGATTTTGTTCTTCTTTACAGCTGAATAGAATTCCATTGTGGGTATTTCCCATAATTTTGCAAACCATTCATCTGTTGATGGGGACCTAGGTTGTTTACATATTTTGGCTATTATGAATTGTGCTGCTATGAACATAGGTATGTATATGTTGCTGTAGCTCTCTGTTTCCAACCCCTTTGAAAAAGTACCCAGGAGTGGTAAAGCTGGATCATATGGTGGATCTATTCCCAGTTTTCTAAGGAATCTCCACACAGATCTCCATAGTGGCTGAAGTAGTTTGCACTCTCATCAACAATGTAAAAGAGTTCCTCTTTCACCACATCCTCGCCAGCATTTGTTGTTATTTGATTTCTTTATGCTTGCCAATCAGACTGGGGTTAGATGGAATCTCAGCGTAGTTTTGATTTGCATCTCCCTGATGGCTAGTGATGTTGAACATCTTTTCATGAATCTATTGGCCATTTGTATTTCTTCTTTTGAAAAGTATCTATTCAATTTGATTGCCCATTTCTTGATTGGGTTGTTTGTTTTGCTGGTATAGAGCCTTTTGAGCTCTTTGTAAATTCTGGATTTTTATCAGTGGTGACTGGTAAAGATCTTTTCCCATTCTGTAGGCTTCCTCTTTAGGTTCTTGATGGTTTCCTTTGACAAGAAGAAGCTTTTTAGTTTGATGCTATCCCACTTGTTGATTCTTGCTTTAATATGTATTTTTAAAGTTGAATCGTTTTAAAAGTGAATGCTATAATACATAGCATTACTAAGGAGTTTCCCTGAAAGTAGTCAATTGTGAAGGAAACACTTTCTAGTGGAAAATAATTTAATAGTGGACCTTGTTGTCATTTTGCCTGAAAGGGGAATTATTAAGATTCTGATCTATACTGATTCATGAAAATCTGTAATGGTTTATCCAAAAGTTAATTACCTGAAAATAATACAGATAAAAGAACATCTCAAAGTGGGTTGGGATAGAGATAAATATGAATGTTTGGAAAATTTCTCTGAACTGGTATTAAATGTGAGGCTATTTGTCTTTACTATAAATATTCACTGAGGATATCCTCAGTTATCAAGCATAGTGATGCATACCTGTAATCACAATAATTTGGCAGGATGATCTCAGGTTTGAAGCCAGCTTCAATAATGTAGAATGACCCTGTTTAAAAAATGTGGGGGTGTGACTTTAAAGTAGAATTCCCCTCAATTAAATCTTCAGTGGAAAATAAAATAATATATGTTCATTAAAGGAGCCTATCAAAAATCATAAGAACAAGATAATGGATTATATTGTTGTGAAAGAAATTTTTTTCAAACATCCTTATCTTCAATCACTGGACTCATTTTGTAAAGCATAGAAGCTATCATGGATTAAGTTAAACATGATATCTTTTGCCATAGATTATCAGATCATATACTTTCTCTGCCAATATTTCAAGTGGAGAGAATCACAAAAAGACCATGAAATAGCACCATTCCCCAGTAAACCTTTTAGCTACCTTCCTTGAAGAAAAACTATTTGTGCTTTCTGGAGTTTGCATATACTCTGTATATAAACTTACCTTTACTATTATTAATGCTTCTACTCAATCTATCATCTGGAAAGTTACAAAATTGATTATTTATTGTTATGGTATTCCACATACTAGTGGTTATCACCAGAACTCATTTTACAGAAATTCACAACTCAACAATGTGCTCATGCTCAAAAATGTCATAAGTCTTACTATTTTTCCCATAACCTTAAGGCAGCAGTCATGAAAGAGTGATGCCATGGCTTCTGAGAGAACTTTTATGGCACTGGTTGAATGACAGTGTTTTATGGGATAGAAATAATGTTTTGCCAGAGGTGGTATATGCTTTAAATCAGGGACTAGTATGTAGGATTTCTTATACCATAGCCATGACACATAAATACAGAAAACAAAATAAGAAAAATATGTTTCTCTTACTATTTTTACTAATCTAAGTAAGAAATAATTTAAATAAGCAAGACTTCAACTTTTCTTCTAACTAGAAACAGAAATGACAAACATGATGATTGCCATTACAAACAAATTAATGATGCAATGAATAAGGGGAAATTTGCATTAAATCTGCAACATGATTGGAATTTTCTTTTTCTTTCTTTTTTTTTTTTTTTGTAGGTATGGGGATGGAACCCAGAGGCATTTGACCTCTGAGCTATACCCCTTGCCCAATTTTTTTATTCTTTATTTTGAAACAGGGTCTCACTGAGTTGCAAAGGTCCTAAGTGGCTGAGGCTGTCTGTGAACCGCGATCCTCTAGTCTCTGCCTCCCAAATGCTGGAATTACAAGCATGCTCCACCATGCCTGGTTTATGATTGGGATTTTCTGAAAATCCTGTTAGTATCCCATGTCTTATGATTATAGTTGATGAATGACTACACTAACCCAGTGCAACCCTAACAGGTAACACTTAGGAAAAAGCTTTGAGTTGTTGTAACCAGTGAAACACCATTACCAAGTAATACACATAGAAAAGATGTTAAGTGAAAAAGTAATATCCAGTAACTCCTATGACAGTGCTAACTTTTGTAATATTTATTCATTTTATTGTTTGTTTTTATATTATTTGCATATATTTACTAATTTCTCTTGCTCTTGCCTCTTCCAATATGGGTTATTAGAGGTTAAATCTCTAGCTTATTGTTAAAATTAACTCAAAGGAAGAGTGTGAGCAAGCTAGAAAAAAATAACAAATTTAATCTGATGATTTTATGGGTTTGTATTTTCCATTTTAGAAGGAAGGCTGAATGTCTTTAGTTTTATGTAAGGCAGTTGCATTCAGTACTGTTATATTATTAAGGTCTTATTTAGATATTAATTATGGTTAAATGGGGAATTCATGAACTCTGCAGAAATAAATAAATGGCCTGTCGACTTAGCATCACGACTCGACTATATTTTTCAGAATTCCCTTTCTATAGAAGCCTGGGCTAGACTTGGTTCATGCAAAATAATTGACTGAAGTTTGGAGACATTCACAAAGTAGAGTCAATTATTATCCTCAGCTACTGAAAGTTGCCAGAATTCGAGGAAGAAATAGTAGTTGACAAAGCACCTTTGCAAACTACACAAACTTCTAAAAACATTGGGAGGTTTTCAGGACTATTACATCTTTTTGTGCTTGTCATAGGTTTTTGAGTTTTCTTACATTTGTTCCATTTAATCCACTAATGGTTCAGGACAATATCATAATATGTTATTTCTAATATTTTGGTTATAGCCATCCAAATTACTTTTCCTCAATTCCAAATCAAATACATTTGCGTAATAATTTGGTTATTCCACCCTGAGTACTATAATATTTTCAATGGTTTTTATTTTATAACTGAATTCATTAGATAAAATAATAAGTGAGGAAAATTGTTTGTAAAATGTGAACCAATGAAGTGAGTAGAGTATGAACCAGTGATTATGATTGATTTTCCTGTTGACATGTTGAGGTTCAGAGAAGAAAAAAAGCAAAATTAGATCAGCCAGAACATGATTATAAATCACCATCAAATGATTTTTCTCTTTTGGACAAACAGTATTTGTACAGACTGTAGGGAATAAAATCTCAAAGAAAGCTCATTAGATGCCGTCCTTTATATGCAGGAGCCTATTCATCATTGTACCTATAAACCTTGTCAAGGCAATAAACAAAAATAAAATAGTATAAGAAAAATCATATGGGACAAGTACTGATGAGTTTTAAGACTTAGGTAATAAAAATGAATTTGTTTTTTGAGAGAATAATAACAAAATATACAAAGTGATTTAGGATAGAATAAGGAATACTATATCTTTGTACAGAGAGAAAATATGAGGAAGTTCTTTGAGAGAATGGAAAAGTAAGTAAACAAGGAAACTAGTTGGGTTTCTATAGTACTAGGCCCTCATTTGAGGTTTGTGGCGGCCTTGAGTAAAGGGTTTTCCCTCAGTGAGTTTTCAATTTCTTTTCCAGCTACAACCAACTACTTGTGTATACCTTTGGAGATACACGTGGACTTTGCTGGTCTCTGGTTAAGCAATGCTTAGTTTTTTGAATCCAGAAAAGCTATAAAATGACTTTTTGGTATGCATTTTCTTTGCTAAAGTTTTCTAAATGCTGTTGAAAGGCCATACCAACTCTTAAAAAAATCAACTAATGAAGACTATGCTGATAAATCAGACCCTTGGGTTGAAAGAAATTACACATTGTTTATATCATTGCTGAAAAAAGGCACTTATAATAAGCCTATTCCTTTTAAATGTTAGTCTGATAGCAATGTTTACCTCATAAAACAAATGTTTAGTATCCTCTGATAAGTAACTCCCTCATAAACAAATACATTTTGCCTGCATAATTGCCACAGAGCTGTCCGTCCCACTTGTAAAATGATATTATGAATGAAATTTCAAGACTTAATGAGAGCTACATTTTCTAATAACTAAATTAGCTTTAACCTTGACTTTCCAAAGTCTATGCAACTTTATGACAAGGATATCCCTATAGATAAAAGGATGCTATTCCTTATCTGACTTTAATCATAATTCAAGATACTTAACATCTTTAAAAATTAGCCTAAGGGACTCATAGAAATGGAAGAAAAAATACACAGGTACAATCATAATGGCCTTTTATGTCACAAATTGTCTTCCAAAATTTAATATAATAAAGCAGTTAAGGTTTTGAAAATTTTAATGACTACATGCTTCATGATAGAAAAGATTTTAGCTTTGATTATTGTTTTTCTAATATTTTAATAAAAAATTATATGTTATCACAAGAACTATATCATCTTGAATAATAATGATAATATAAGCAAATGACAAAAAGAGAGAAGGCTGGGGATTGAAAATCAATTCAGAATATTATCTAAAAATTTCATAGGTAACAATGTAGAATAAAAGGCATTTTTTATTTTAGGAATAAATTATATTTCAACTATAAAAGTTATAAATACCTAAGTATTGGTTGTTTAAAAATAATTATGTGCAGCCAGGCGTGGTGGCGCACGCTTGTAATCCCCGCGCTTGGAAGGCTAAGACAGGAGGATTGTGCAGGATCGAAGCCAGCCTCAGCTACTTAGTGAGGCTCTCAGCAACTTAGTGAGACCCTGTTTCCAAATAAAATATAAAAAATGGGTCTGGGAATATAGCCCGGAGGTAGAAAGCCTCTGGGTTCCACCCCCAGTACCACAAAAAAAAAAAAAAAAAAAAAATAGTGTCCAAAGCCGGGCATGGTCATGCATGCTTGTAATCCCCGCGCTTGGGAGGCTGAGACAGTAGGATCACACAGGTTTGAAGCCAACCTCAGCTACTTAGTGAGGCTCTCCGCAACTTACTGAGACCCTGTTGTCAAATAAAATATAAAATATGCTTCAGAGTACAGCTTGGAGGTAGAAAAGCCCCTGTGTTTCATCTCCAGTACCACACAAAAAATAATAATTGTGTTCAGAATCACTACAATTTATGTCCAGTAAAATAAACTAACTTCTTTTGATACTGGACTGAGCAAAGAGAATGACAAATCAAAATGTTGCCACCTAGCCAGGAGTGGTGGAACACACCGAAATCACCGAAATCTCAGTATTTGGAGTGAGACCCAGTTTCTTTTTTTTTTTTTTTTTTTTTTTGCAGGTCTGGGGATGGAACCAAGGGGCATTTAACCTCCGAGCTACACCCCCCTGCCCTATTTTTATTCTTTATTTTGAAACCGGGTCTCACTGAGTTGCAGAGGCCTCACTAAGTAGCCGAGGCTGTCCGCGAACCACGATCCTCCAGGTCTCAGCCTCCCGAATGCTGGGATTACAAGCGTGCACTACTACGCCTGGCGTGTGAGACCCAGTTTCAATAAAGAAAAAATAGACCAGCATTCGGGAGGCTTGAGACTAGAGGATCATGGTTTGCAGACAGCCTCACCTACTGAGTGAAGCCCTTTGCAACTTAGTGAGACCCTGTTTTAAAATAAAGAATAAAAAATAGGAGCTGGGCGTGGTGACACATGCTTGTAATTCCAGCAATAGGGAGGCTGAGACCAGAGGATCGCGGTTCACAGACAGCCTCAGCTACTACTTAGTGAGGCCCTTTGCAACTCAGTGAGACCCTGTTTCAAAATAAAGAATAAAAAATAGGGCAGGTGGTATAGCTTGGAGGTTGAATTCCCCTTGGTTCCATTCCCAGACCTGCAATAAAAAAAAAGAATAAAAAATAGGGCAAGGGGTGTAGCTTGGAGGTGGTTCCATCCCCAGACCCCCCTCCAACAAAAAAGAAAGAAAAAATAGGGTCCAGAGCTATAACTCAGAGATATAATAACCTGGGTTCAATCCCTAGTACTACACAGAAAAATAAATATTGCCACCTACTTCTTAACCTTACCAACAGAACCCTGAGGTTGTAAGTTTTTGTAATATATGCTTTTTAAAAAGACAATATACCACTTGAGGTGATTGTTAATGAATAATTAGGGGTAAGTGATAATGTATAGGATCTCAAACCTCACATAGAAGATGGAAGAAAGTGGGTAGTCACAGGTATGCTACCATCAAAGCCATCTAAGCCATCTAATTGGATTGGCATTAATGACTCAAAAGAAAATTTCGGGGGAAGGTACAATGCCATGAACAACTTCTTTCCTGGAGTCTCTTTCCTCTTCAAAAATATTTTATGTATACAATGGAATTTTACTCAGCCATCAAAAAAAACTCAATTACATCATTTTCAGGGAAATGGATGGAACTGGAGGACATTATGCTAAGTGAGATTAGTCAGTCACAAAAAGTAAATCAGATGCTTTCACTTATATGTGAGAGTTAGGGAGAAATGGGTCATAGGAGGAACTCTAGATGAAAAAGGAAATCCTATGGAGGAGCAAACAAAACAACCTAAAGGAGGAGAAAGGAGGAAAATCTCTAAAACACACAATGTACTTAAACATATCGAAGTCAGCCACTAAGCTGAGCAAGGGAGGGAGGGACTGGGAGGGAATGGGGTAGGAATTGGGTAGGGGTTAAATCAGTGTTTTGTACATGTCTGTACACACAAGTTTTTTACCCCAATATGATGTATGAATATAATGCACCAATAAAAATTTAAAAAGTATTTTATCTTATTTATTTTACTAAATATTTGAATAGAAACACTTCCCCATATTTCTGTGAAACATCAGGAAGAGCCTGCTTGCTATAGAAAATAACTCATTTACTCAAATACCAAACTATAAATCTCCTCTGCTTCAGTGTAATTTTTGGCAAGTTTGGTTACTTATTTCAAGAAATATGCATTTTTAGTGAGATATCTAAGTTACTTTGTAAGCAAAATATTTTATATAAATCAAGAATATTATAGTTGTTTACAGTAACTTAGCAGTAATCAATTATGCTCAATAATGGCAATAATAGAAATTAAGTAATCATTTAAAAGATCTTTATATAATCATCAAATCAATCAGCATCCTTCAGCAATCAAGTTAAACAGTATTTCTTGAAATTTTTTTTTGCCACCACAAGAACTAAAAAGTTGGGATGACTCATTAATTAATATCTTAATATATGGGGAAAAATTATAAACACAAACTTGTCTATCGGTTTTGCTCTTTGGCTTCTCCATGTCTACACAAGTTTTTCAAGAATTACAAAAAAAAGGAGGTTGAGAAGGGATAGGATTTTTGAGTTGGGCCAAGGTCATTTGATATTTGATAGAATTGTCTGTAAAATATCTGTTTCTTAAGTATCACTCTTTTGCTCTCATATTCACATACACACACACATTCCTGCATGCAGATTTTTTCACATGTACACAACCAGAAGATTTTTCTCATTTTTTGTGTTTTTGACCTTCCTTCCATTGGCAAAGCTCTTCAGTTATGAATTGACTTACAGAAGACATTTTTTTTTTATTGCAGTACTAGGATGGAACCCAGGAGCATTCTCTCTGTGAGTTATACTCCCAGCCCTATTTTTATTTTGAAACAAGGTGTCACTGAGTTGCAAAGGGCCTCACTAAGTAGCTGAGGCTGTTGGAGAACCACAATCCTCCTGTCTTCCTGTCATGGCCTTCCAACTGCTGGAATTACAAGTATGTGCCACCATGCCTGGCTAGAAGACATGTTTTAACAGAGATACAAAAAAGTTGTTTTGAGTTTAAGGCTGTGAGCAGATTAAAAATCAGACGTAAATAAATGTCTGTAAAATATTACCCAGAGAAACATAAAATTTAAAAATTAATAGTAATCAAGTAAGTTCTGGACAAAACTGGAGACTAAAACAAAAAGTATGAATTGAGATGTGGGGGTGCAGGCCTGTATTTGGGGATCTAAGAAAGATCTAAGTGGATAGAACATTCAAAACTAGTCTCAGAAATTCAATGAAACCTGCAACAACTTAGCATGTAAGACCCTGTTTCCAATAAAAAAAAAATATATAGGTCTGAGGATGTAGCTTGGAGATACAATTCCACTGATTTCAGTGGAGGAGGTGGAGAAGGAGGAGTAGAAGGAGGAGGAGAATGAGAAGGAAGAAGAGGAGGAGAAAGAGGAGGAGGAGGAGGAAGAGGAGGAGGAGGAGGAGGAGGAGGAGGAGGAGGAGGAGGAGAAGGAGGAAGAGGAGAAAAATTATAGAATGAATAAAATGTCAATGAGTTACTGAAAGTATCTTCTCTTCCCTAGGATACACCTGTTCTCCTCATCTTTTGTTATATTCTGACTTGCACTTGGATTAAAGTAATGACAGAAACAAGTCAGTGTTCTTGTAATCCAGGGGCAGAGGGTATCATCATTCCCTCTATGAGATAAAGCTCAAAAAGGCTGACAGGCCCTGTGGCAAGAATGGCTACATAAAAGTATGCCTGTCTCACTAAGGCCCCTGATGGCTCTAGCACAGTGTAGTCAGAGTGCAATAATGTTTATGCATCCAAAAATAGGATTAAAATAATAATGATTTCTGATAATTCCAGGTGAAAGGAATGGTAGAATTGATTCTAGCTACTGGGGAAAGCACAAAAAAATAAGAAAAATTGCTTCTTGGAGACATTCAGAAACATGCAAAGCTTTAGTTATTCGTAAGAAAAAAAACCCTCAGTAGATATCAATCGAAAATAAATTGTGACATCAAGTTTCCACAAAAAGTTTAACTGTTATGTACAAACAGCAGAGTTAAGGTTTTAAACATAAAATTTAAATTTTACATTAATGCTGTTTTATTAATTCTGCTCTATAAATTCTAATGTAGTTTTATGTTTGGTGATTGAGTAAGTGAATGAATACAGTTGAATGGATTTTCCTATAACACATAAGAAAGATATTAAATAATTTCAACTCAGTTTAAAATAATTTAATAATAGTTTGATTGTGGATGCAAAAGAGTCTTCTAGCTCTTGTTCAATATCGTACCAGGAAGATGCTCTTTGGGCACGTTAGGAGGCATACATTTTTCTCTGACCCAAAGAAAGCATTTATGTCAAGAACTGATGGTCACAGTCTGGAAGTTTTGATTCAAAATTTGAAACTGTAGTTTCTATGTTGGGTTAAAATTTGTAATCCATATTTCCCTTTAGGTTCTATTGTCCACAGTGAACTTTTTTTTTTTTTTTTTTTTTGGTGGTACTGGGGTTCCTGGAAGCCCTTCTACCTCCGGGCTACACTCCCAAACCTATTTTATAAGTTTTTATATTTGGAAACAGGGTCTCTGCCGGGCATGGTGCTGCACGCTTGTAATCCCTGAGTTTGGGAGGCTGAGACAGGAGGATCACACAGTTTTGAAGCCAGCCTCAGCTACTTAGTGAGGCTCTCAGCAACTTAGTGAGACCCTGTTATTTTTACCTAAAAAGAAAACTCTGACAATCTAAAATGAAAATCGTACCTACACAACAAATAATTAATTGCTTTGGCAGGCCTCAAATCTATAATTCTCCTGCTTCAGCATTCCAAGTACTAGGATTACAGATGTGTACCACCACACCCAGGCTGTCCTGCTATGTGTTTAAAGATATATGCTAATACCCAGAAAGAAGAGGCAAAAAGAATTGGTTCCTACTAAAGAAAAAAAACAAAAGGTCTATGAAAGAAGCATAACAAGAAAGCCAGGGACATGAAGAGACAAAATAGAAGACATAACAGTGAAAAGATACAAAGATTTGGCATAAATGATGCCCCTTGTCAATAAACTTTGAGATTCTAGGCTTTGGATGGAGGGAAGACATTGCAGCATGGAAAATCAGCAGAAACTACAATGCAGCATGGCTGTCATCTAACAGAAGCAGAGTGAAATAAACCAGAGATTAAGGGATTAGAGCTTAATGTCATTTGATTACAGACAGAGAAATATTACATGCACTAAGCTCCATAGTCTATTAAATAACACATAAAAAACTTGTTACTTAATAGATATTTTTTAATTTATGCTGTATACATGTAATAACATTCTCCCATTTGACATTCTAAGAAAAATAATTGAATGGGAATAATTACCCAGTTCTGCATACATGGGGAAAGACATTTTTACTTATGCTTTATTTCTATAAATTAAGACTACGTGTGATCAAAAGAAACTTAACTTTCACCTCAGTCTGACTAAATTTTAGAATGTTTTCTTCCTATAGGCACCTGAACTTCTTTTAAGAAAAATAGCTATTTACTTGAGAATACTTATAACTGTAAAGTCTTTCTTTGTCCCTTTGAAATATATGCAAATGTTTCTTTAAATTTTAAATATTTTATTGATGCCTGATAATCTCACATCATAATGTAGTTCACAGTGAGAGGGACATGAAAATATTTTAAAATGTCTGTTTCCAGTTTTGTGACCAAGCTATGTCTTTCCCCAAAACCTGAGAGCCATCTCTTTGAAATGTAACCATCAAAAAAGGTAGAACCCTACCACCCAATCATTTTTATGGTAGGAGACTAATTTCAGTAAGTGGCAATTAGCAAACCAGGAGGTTTAATAACAGAGAAAGACATTTGTAAATTTAGAAATAATATTTCTTAGATATGTGCATTCATAGTTTGTATCATCTTTAGAAAATACATTTCTTGATAAAGCACAGTAATTTACTCAATGCCGTAAGTATGTTGTTAATATCTAAAGTGTCAAAGTCTTTGATATATACTGGAATAGTAAAAAAACTACAAATCATTGTTCTAATATTGCTATGACCAGAAATGTTTGGATACCACTTAAAGAAGTACAGGTGAGAACTACAGATTTTTTATGGAGATAATTATTCTACTAAAATTAGAAAATGGCAATATACTATGAATTGATTAGTTTTATATTTTTGTATAAATCTTTTTGTGTTTTTTTCTTTTTCATGTTTGTCTTCACTAGATAGGAATTATGAAAAAGACTCAAACCCTTTTAGAAAAGGTACAAAGAAATTGAAAATATTTGGTTTTTATGTTGATCTTGTCACTGAAAAAGAAAACCTTTTTTTTTCTGTAACTTTTTAAACATTTGAATCATTTATATCCCTTTTGGTTATGAGTATGCAAATATGCAAAGCTGAGTAGGTCAGCAGTCTCTCTGTCATTTCTTAAGAAAATCTAAGTTCCATTTATGTGCTATTTATTAATGGGTCTACAGTGTGTTAACCAAAAATTATGATAGTCACCCAAACCTTCAGCCTTTCCAACAGATACAGGAAGAGGCAACATAACTTGATATTTTGAATTGGATATAACTGTAAAATCACCTCTTGTATATATGAGTTTAAATCTTGCCTCTGGGACACATAACCTAAGCTATAACACAAACAGGTAAACTTGCCTAGAGGAACAGAGGTGGTTCCTGTAGAGGATACAGCAGATACAAGAGATGGACACAATGAAAGTGTTTCTCAAGGAGATTGTTCTTTAGTGGAGAGCATGCCTTAGAATCAAGAATAAATGCTACACTTCATATG
Organism: Muscardinus avellanarius; assembly: GCF_963383645.1. NCBI lineage: Eukaryota > Metazoa > Chordata > Mammalia > Rodentia > Gliridae > Muscardinus > Muscardinus avellanarius. The sequence goes on along the minus strand of NC_137786.1, from coordinate 211,672,799 downwards.
CATGAAGACATTAATTCTAGGATGATACATGATTTATCCATACTGAGGCCAGGAGACACATTGCTACAATCAACCTGTATGTGAAAACTACTTTAAAACGTTAAGAGGAACTTAGACAACAACAAGAGTAGATTTTGACAGGACCCTGATGTAAATATACTGTTTCATCAACATCTTTCAAAAGAATGGTGTGGAGTCATCTCAGGGGGCCAGAGAAATGGAGGAAAATGTCAATGTCGTTCAATGTGTCATCCTAACTGAAGGCTGGAAGAATGATTTTAGGAAATCTGTAAAACATGAGTACTTCTGGATCAGAAGGAAAAAGACCACAAAGATCACTGATCCTAAATAAAGATCTCACCAGGATGAGGGCTGAAGAAATGACCCTCTGTGCAGATGGTGGTTCTGTGTATCTTCTGGCTCAACCTCAAGAGAACTAAAGCACACATTCAAAAAATATTAAATACAAAATTGCCAACAACTAGGATTTTACCTTGTGGACTTTAAAAAAGGTAAATAAGAGAAAACACTAAGATGATGAAAGGACTATTCTTTGCAGAATAGCTTTTTAATAGCTAAAAGCTCTAAATTACCTGACTGTTCACTAATAGGAAAATGATTATAAAAATAATGGTTTAGTTATAATAAAAGAGGAAGCTAAGCAGATATTCAAAATCAGGTATAAAGTTAATAATAGAACTGCTAACATAATTTAAGAAACAAAAGCAATATCTAAAATGTAATTTATGCTATTAAGATGATTACATAATATAATAGACATATCCATATACAGAATATTGAAATTCATACAAAAATGGAAAAATTACTGAATCTGAGTGTGGAGATGTCTCACTTTTTTTTCTTACTTGTTTCCTTTACTTTTAAATTTCCTGTAGTAAGAAAACATTGGTTTTATAATTAGAAAAATATATAACAATAATTATAAAATATGAATTTTAATATTTTATCCTCATTGTAGGCTAATAAGTTAGCCTGTTATAGTGCCATGCATGCTGCAGAAAACACAAGATTTGGGGTCAGAGACAAAGTATTTTATTACTAATGACATAGCAGGCAGCATGACCTTCCTCTCTTCCAAAGTCTGTCAGGGGTGAGGAAGAGAAGACTGTTCACAGATAATGTACTTAAGTGTCATCCAGAAACCTTGCGTTTAACAAACCTGAATCATTTTAAACTTCTTGCTAATGCACCTGACTACAATGCAGAGGGAGAGATATCACTATTATATCTTCAAGAAATACATCTACTCTCTGTCCCAGATGTTCCAGCTTCCAAAGCTGTTTACTCTTTAAAAATCTTTGTATGCCTCTACTGATACCCCATGAAGATGTATGGCTACAATGCATCAATTAAAAAATAAAATAAAAATGACTTGAAAAAGAGTGCTGATTCCTACATTATTTATTAAATCTTTGATAACTGAAAGATAATAAAAATAAAAATCCTTGTAAAGGTAGTTTCCAAGAAGTTATGGATATCTCTTGCACAGATCACCTGCAGAGGTGTGAAAGATGATTTGATGCTTCACCACCTAACATAGACTGATTTCTAGGCTAGTGTCTAAGATTTCCTTTCATTCTGAGCTTGAAAAGCAGTTCCTTTTACAAATTGTTTTTACCATGAATGGCACCGCCATCCCACCCCCTGATAAAGCAAATGAGTTCTTCATGGGACAGCACTAGTACTTGCTTTAAAAACCTGCTAAGAATTTGCAGTTTTGAGTTCCTCTGGTAATACTGGCATTTCACTGTTCAGCAAACATTGCCTTACCCTTTGGTTATCATCAATAACTTCTTGCAACTCTTTTCCTCTGAAGGAACCCCTGGGGAATAATATGACATGCTCCACAGTGCACATTCTCTGAGATGATGTCTCTCTACCCGTCATGGGAGCTGTGATGAGAACCCCTAGGATAACTAGCCCATTTCAAAGTCAGAGAAGACATAAGACACACTTCTAACATCATTAATATATATCCTAAAAATATCATTCATAACCACAAAATAAGAATAGACTATTGAGCAAAATGAATTTATCTGATTTTTGTTCACATATGTGAAATATCTCTTTTTTCATAAAGGAGAATCCTCATTTTGTCAAAAAGACCCAACAGGTAGTTCAGTCTATTACTTAACCTTAGTTCTTTCAGACATTCAGGTAGTTCAATTCTCCTAACATCCTTTGATTTTTTTGCCATAATTTTTTCTCCTTTTTTTAATAGTAATAAAAATTATAGCACCAGGGGTACTACAGACAAAATGTCAAATAGTCTACCATAACCATAACTTTGAAAAAGTTAGCTCAGGGAATTTTTTTTTTTTTTACTGCTACTAGTTCTACTTCCAAATGCATTAGTTTGAAAAGAAATCAGATCTACAAAATTATTTTGCATTTCTAGAAATGTATACCTGTATAATTAAAATATTCATGTTGCATAGCTTTTTTTTCCTGCTGTATGGAACCCAGGTGCATTCTACATCTTAGCTATACTTCAAGATCTATTTTATTCTTTTATTTGGAAACAGGTTCTCATTAAGTTGCAGATGGGCTCACTAAGTTGCTGAGGCTGGCCACTAACCTGATATTCTCCTGTCTCAGCCTCCCAGGTATTGGGATTACAAGCCTGAGACACTATGCCCAACTTACATAGCTTTTTTAAAATGGCTATTCAATGCAATACTTTTATAAAAAACAATTATTCCCTATTATGGTATTTTTCAGATTTTCAAACATGAGTTCATGAAAAATTAAGAGAATTAGTACAGACAGTGATTATTATGAGCTAGCTTTTTACGTCTGTGTTTAACTCATGAAATATTTTTTTCTAAAATTCAATGGACAATTTTATTGGTACATAAAGTTTTCCTTTTCTTTAGTCTACTTGTCTGTGAATTGTTTTAAGAACAATATTTTGCACATAAGTTAGCTCCAAAAGTAGCCATTATTAATAATGATATTCATAAAAAAAAACTACAGTGTTATGGTACAAAAGTGAACAGCAAAACAGGCATGGTGTCACATGATTGTAATCCCTGTACTTGGGAAACTGAGACAGGAGGATTGCAAGTTCTCTGCCAGCCTCAGCTACTTAGTGAGGCCCTCCACAATTTAGTGAAACCCTGTTTCAAAACAAAGATTAAAAAACAAAATAGGGCTGGGGGTATAGCTCAGAGGTAGAATCCCCCCTGTGTTCAATCCCCAAACCCACCCAAAAAAGTGATTAGCAATCTAATTCCTTTAGACCGAAGTAAGGAAGTTATTTTTCCTCCTGTAAAGAAGACTATATGTCTACCTTTTAGTCATGAGATATCAAATTTTAATACATCATGGCTTAATATAGGCTAATAGTAATTTAGTGGCAACAAGAAGCAAATATATAGGTTATATTATTCCAACTCTTAATCCCTTTGTTCATTCAATCTACATATATTAATGAAGTGAATACTTACAAGTTAATTGGTACTCAATTTTGCACGCTTACCATAAGCTGCTTAATTTTAAGCAAGGTGGTACAAATTTTTATGCTTTAGATTCATTTGTATAAATGTGGTAGAAGTGGGGCCTACTTCATATTATTTATGTTAGACTGTGCAAAAGTAACTTCACATTGTACAAACAAGAGTATTTCAGTATTGTTATTTTTATCTTTATTACATTCTTCTTAAAGTACTGTCATTGTTTACTCTCTAATTAGCCATCTTTTTCATTTCCTCTCCAATTTTATTTTTATGCCTTGTTCTTATTAGGTTAATCTTTTTAAGCACAACTCTGATCTTTCCTGTTCAAAGCCCTTCAATGGCTCATCCCCACACTTCAGCCTCCACAATTGTGCCCCACACTTTTCTTTCTACATTTCCCTTATTTTCACGCCCTAAGAGCAAAACTAGCCAAAAATCTGAAGCCTCATACATTTCTCCATGCTCTCTAGGGATCTTACTTGATATTTCTTCTTCATCCAATAATTGGCTTAAATCTCCTATCCTTCAAGTCTTTTTCAAAATACCAACTCCCTATGAAACTGTTCTTGAGTCTCACAACTAAGTACACTATATTTCTCTTTTGAGACTTATACAATACTTTCTTATTACCTTTCCTGTGTCACTTAACTAGTTTTCATTTAAATTCATTTCATTTCATTAAATTAATTTCATTTCATTACATACCTTATATTCATTAGAATATGTGGTATGTAATTGCTAATATATAAAAATATATTATAAAACTATAGAGAAATATAATATATATAATATACAGCAGTAACTGATATATGTAATCATATACATATAATATATAGTGTCTACCTCCAATATTTCTGCACTAGCTTTTTTTCCAGCATTCTACAAACTTCCAAAGAAAACCACAAAATTAATAATGGCATCATTTAATTGTGTTAACACAAGCCTTCAGTAACTGATTTATGTCTAATATCAGGTGAATCTCAGCTACATGTGTTCAATTATGATTTGGGTTTATTTTTGAATATTTCTTCTCTTTACTAAAAACTTGATGTGAATTAAATTAATTAAAAAATAAATTTTCTAAAATACATTTATCAACCATACAATTTTCATTCTTCAGGCCAAGTCCTGCTTTGGAGAACCCATGGTGATCTTCTGCAGGTCTCAGAAGCAATTCTATCTATCTGTGGCTTAGAAGCACTTCTAAAAGAGGCAGGTGGATAACCACAGGAGCCAGTTCACCTTGGAAATAAACTCTGAAGAGCTATCACTCTCCATCACAAAGAAAATAACCCTAGGGCATCATTGCTGGCTGGCTCCCCCAAAACTGTGTGATACTCATATAGGTTGCAGTGCCCCATGGTGAGAAGAGAAGCTTCAGAAGCGTGAGAACTGATGATGAAAGAGTCCTGGTGGCACCAGGGAAGGAGACACTTTCAAAGCAGGTAAAAGCCTCCAGTGCAAAGTATATCTAGAGTTCACATACAGCCTCGCCCAGTCTCAAGTGAGGAGGCAGAGAGCAAGTAATTTTGGAAGATATGTTCTTTTTTTCACATATACACTTATTATCTTAAGATTATTGTGAAAGTAATAAAATAGTCATTTGAAAAAAAGAGGATATCTATTATTTCTAAAGATAGAAAGTAGAAAGGTCAACATTCTCTATTTTAGAAAATATCTTCTCAGATCTCAAATGTGCTTGAGAATGCATTAAAATACAAGCACATGGTTCTTCTTCTAGACTATCTTTTGTATATTTGACAATGAAAATTTAAGAAACTTGCCAAGGGATATGTTATACTACTGTAGGGCATTTAATAGCTACTTTTATACTTTAGCTTTCAATCCTATGCCATAGACTTAGCATATCTGATACCTATTTTGATGCCTAGTTTCAATGTTTGTATCAATATTTACATAGACAGTATTCAGTCATTGTTTTATGTGTAAAAGGTCAAATGGTAAATATTTCAGACTTTGCAGGCCTCACTGTCTTTATTGCAACTACTCAAATCTGCCATTGTGGTGCCAAATAAGCCATGTACCGCATACAAGTTACTAGCCGTGTTCCAAAAAAAATTTACAAAAAAATGTATTTGAACAGATTTAGTAAAGCCATACTTTATCAACCTTAAGTCTAGAACATTAATAGATGGTCAAATATAAAACATGTCATTGGAATGAAAGAACCTCTATTGACCTGTATTATTTTCCTGCCTGCTTTCCATGCAATAACCTTTAACCACAAGAAAACATCTGTTACTTTTGCATACCTGCTTGCATTTTATTTACTATATTTAAAATATTGAACCTGACAGGAATATATTCCTGTTTAGAAATTTTATTCATCCTTGAAAGACTAACTCTAATGTGAGCCCCCCAGCTCTATCATTCTTCATTTTAATTCTTGAGAGCATCACACTGCACATTTCTTACTATACTTTCAGTTTATTCTCTGCACTGCAATTACTGACATCCATTTAGATAAGCAAATTTAGTACAGGATTATTTTTTTCTTTTAAATTGACTAGTACAGTATTTTGTATAAAATATTCAATAAAGATATATCAAATGGAAAATGCCTAGATAAATTATTATATTTGGAAGGCAGAAGAAAAAGATGTTAGAAAAATGTCATGAAATCTATTTGTCTAGAAAATTCCAAGTAAGGTATGAATATTTTTTCTTGTTACCATAGTCATTTTACAGGAATTTACTCATATTGGAAACTTTCAAACTGGCTTGAGAATTTTGGACAATTTGAATAAAAAAGTTATAATTTATTCAAATTGATCTACCAGTCTTTTAAAATTATTTAATTTTATCTACAAATTCAAATTAAAATATATAATACATAAACCATTTTTTAAACAAAGTTGGGTGCTTGCTTTCTAGTGACACCCAAATTAGTCAATTTATATTTTTTTAATGTTTCAATATTATCATGGATAATTGTACTCTTCTTTGGGCATATGTCACAAGATTATAGAAATTTTCAGGTTATCAAATAAATATTATGCTCTCTTTAATGTAATATGTAATTCAATTCTTTATTCTCCTTAACTTTTACTCAACCAGAAAAACTAAATTTTCAAAAAAATAAATATATAAAAAGAAAATTGTGAAGCATAAGAACTTATGCTTCTACCATCGTGTATTCTATTAAGATGTATGATTACAATGCACCAATAAAAATTATGAGTCATTATTCTCACATGTTCCTTTCAAGGATTCTTTCTTGAACATTTATTCTATCCATAATAGTTTTTCTTAAAAATTATTCTCATGCCCATAGCACTTTACTATTATGAAAAAAAACTATATTTACATAAAGCTTTGTTTTTTCCCCTTACTTGGAAAAGGGATTTATTGGTCTGTTCCGGAATGTTTGAGGTTCTAAATGGTTGTGAGAGGGAAGAAGTCACTAAGGGTAGGGGAGGATAAGGCAAGGTCACCTGGAAACTGCCATTGAAGGAATTAGACAGTCTTCTTCATCAGGACCAAAAACAAGGTCTTAAAATACAAGATAAGGCCAGGCGTGGTGGCGCATGCTTATAATCCCCGCAATTGGGAGTTGGAGACAGGAGGATCGCTCAGGTTCGAAGCCAGCCGCGCTGGCTTAAGAGACCCTGTTTCCAAATAAAAATATAAAAAATAGGTCTGGGAGTGTAGCCCGAAGGTAGAAGCGTTTCCAGGAACCCCAGTACCACCAATAATAATAATAATAATAATAATAATAATAATAATAATAATACAAGATAAAAGTACAAAGTAAGTATAATGGGAACCCATTGTCTACACTAAATGAAATTCTCTAGATACAAGTAACAAAAACAATTCGACCATTCAATCCAGATATTCAAGAATAGGACAGGAATTAAAACAACTGGAAAGCCTGATGTGCTGGCTTAAATCTGTACTCCCAACACTTAGAAGACTGAAACAAGAAAATTTGGGGTTTGAGGGCAGCCTCAGCAACTTAGTGAGGCCTTCAAAAACTTTTTAAAACTAAAAAAAAATAAAGCAGGAGGCATAAGTCAGAGGTAGAATGTCCCTAGATTCAATAACCAGTACTACACACACAAACACAACACACACACACACACACACACACACACACACACACACACACACAGAGAGAGAAATTCCTACAAGTGAAAACTGTAAATTGGGCAGGACATTTTAGCTTTTGGCTGCACCTTATTAGTCTCCCCACCCCACCCCACCCCCTCTCTCTCTCTCTCTATAATGATTTCAGTGTCTAAGACCTGGCCACTCTTTTATGTAAAATATCAAGCAAAAGAAAGCTAACCCATACTTCCTCAAGAAGGTATATTAAACTGATTAGGATTCCTTCTTTCTAATTCTAGATTTCTAAGTGTAAGCTCCCCTTTGTCTGCCTGGAAGTGTCGCCACCTCTATAGTGGTCAACTGTACAACCATGCCTGAAAAGATACCAGGTAAGCCAATAAATTAGGGAAGATGGATCATTCTAAGTAAGAACGAGACCTCCAAGATGCGTTTTCTCTGAAAACTCTGAATACTTCCATATTAGCTTTTTATCATTGTTACACAGTCTCTGAGATAAATAACTTATAAAAAAGAGGATTATTTTGTCTCATGTTTTAGTCGATGGTCAGTGTGGTTTCTTAGACTGGTGGTGAGAAATCGTGCAGAGTGGAACAAAGCTGTTCATGTCATGGTAATAAAGGAGAGAAGAGAGAGGGTAGGGGAGAAATGAGAGAGAACAGAAAAGATAAAGAAGAGAATGAATGAATGAATGAATGAATGAGAATGAATCCCAATATCTCCTCCAAGGCTATAACCCCTATGACTAAATTCTATTTGTTAGTTTCCACTACTCCCAGCACTGCTGTAGAATAGTGAACAAGCCTCTAATCTGGAGACCTTTTGGAGGCATTATAAATTCAAACTATAGCACTTTTAGTGTAGTTTGGTGTAACAAATACTATAAAATGAGAACTTCCATGTTTTAGCATTTGGCCATTACTGGCATTAACACAAATAAATAATCCCTTGACCAGGAAATTATACTATTAAAACTTCTAAGAGTATGTTTTGCAGCAAGGATTTTACTTTTAATTTCTTTTATGAAAGCAAAAAGCAAGCAAGAAGAGAACAGTGATTATTTATTACAAAGTTCTTATTTACTATCCCAGGGATGCACACATGGACACCAATCCAAAATTGAAAATAAAAATTATATTACTCATTTAGTTTCTAGGATATGATTATTTTAGTAGTTGGTAAATAATTAATGAGATACATAAATTCCTTTGCCCTCTGTAAATTTATCCATTGTCATATATAATCCATGAGGTTTTTATTTCAGTTAGTTAGATAGCTCTCAGCATTTTTAAGTCTATATATCTTAATAAAAGTCTGTTTGAATTAAAATTCTGCTTGTAGAATTTCCTAATCCAAATGAATTTATCCGTATTCAGTTCCCTGGGGAGGTTAAAACTAAACTCAGATATTTTAGCAATGTATGTTTTTGGGACAGCAGGCAAAAATTGGAGGAAAAAAAGCAAGCTCCTACACAGTGTTCCAGAGACAAGAAAAAAGTTGATTATTTTTCTTTGCTTGTTTGGTGTTTCTAGATAATTTGTATTTAATCTCAAAATAGAAAATTTTCCATGAGGCCATATAGATGCAAATGCATAATGCAATAAAAATACACAAAAAATACAAAATAAATAAGTAAGACTAATATCTCAGGTAGGAGAATTAAATTATTCATTGAGATACTTGCTTACAAAAAGATGGAGCATTTCACTTAACTTCTGAAGTATGGGTTGTGCAGGGTGGCTTCCTTCTCAAAACTACAGTTTGGAAAGGGAGACGAAAGGGGAGAAACATGCCAAGTTCTACTTTGAGCCAGAAATTCAAATTAACAGCAACAATGATAAGTCATATAGATAATATTTTCCCTTCATAAGATGTGATGACAATGGGATACAAGAGAAACTATAAGAAGGAACCCAGAAGACCATAGTACAGTAAGAAAGCAAGGCTGTAACATACAATGAGAGACATTCATTCAAAAAAGTATTCAGGAAATACATTTCATGCCTCAGATCCATGTGGTATTGCAGGATTCATTCCAGGACGTTGGATGTCTAATGTGAGCACGTGACAATCAACAATTAACCAAAAGGCGAAGAAAATAATCACACCATGTAAGTATTCTTGTAAAGAACATAGGCAAAATCCCTGTAGCTTAATCTGGATTCTGAATGTTAAAATCTAGATGAGGTGATAAAATTACCTCTGGAGGTGACATCAATGCTTTGACCCAGAAATGGGGGTCAAAGCCCAAGTAGAGGATGAAGGGAATTTGGACAGCCACAAGGCCTTTGGGTCAGAATAGCAAAAGAATGGCAGCGAAAGTAAGAAGCCTGCATAGGAGTAAAAAGCACCAGTGTGTGTATGCCATGGGCATGTCTCTGTGTGTATGGGGGGGGCATTGATGGTGAAATTGTGGAGAGATTGGTTCTATCAATCAGGGAGGAGGTGGATGCTGGTCAGTTTATATACTGAAGGTATCAGCATTAGTTTTCTTATTGTAAAAGAGCAAATAAAAATATGTAAAGGAAAAAACTAGGATCAACTGTGGTTTTGAGTTCAAAATAGGAGGATAAGAGTAAATTCATGGATTTCATTAACAAAGTAGCTTTAGATATATAAAGGGATGTAAACGTGTACAATACATGCAATGTCTACAGCTCTCTCCTTTGGAAGAGCTAAGAAAACAGACATCTCTGTAGCAATGATCACACACCTAAAGTATGAATCTTTGTTTCTTATTACTATTAGCCATTAGAAGCACTTACGGAATGTAGGATAAGTGGGTAATTTCAAGACTGGGACAGGGAAAATACATGATTGGCCAACAACATTCTTAAAGGGACTCTTAATTGCCAATATGGAAAAATTTGATTGAGAATTAAATGGTCATATTAATAAATTAAAATCCCCCCAAAATTAAAAGCACAAGTCTAAATTTGTTTAAAATTAAAAGTGTAAATGAATAAAAGAAGACAAACTTTTTCATATTGTATAATTCCAACTGATAACTATATAAGAAATGATAAAATTAAAATTAGATAATAACTATTAAAATTACCATGGTAAAAATTAATTCAATCAATAAAATCTGCTAAAAATTTTGGGTGGAAATTTGATTGGTATAGGATAGTTGCATAGTTTTAAAATTCCTTCAACTAGCTGGGTGTGGTGGCTCTCACTTGTAATCCCAGCATTCTGGAAGCTGAAACCAGAGGATTGCAGTTCGTGGCCAGCCTCAGCTACTTAGTGAGGCCCTCTGCAACTTAGTGAGACCCTGTTTCAAAATAAAGAATAAAAATAGGGCAAGGGATGTGGCTCAGTTGTCAAATGCCCCTAGGTTCCATCCCCAGAAATGCAAAAAAAAAAAAAAATGCCTTCAACAAAAAAAAAAAATCCTAATTGAATGAAAAAATACATATCTTAAAACTGGAAAAACATGAAATTGTACTTGAATACAAGATGAATCTTCATTCAAAATAATAGAAAAACAGAAAGTTATTTGTGATCTGAAGTGTTGCAATTAAATCAACATGCCATCATTTTTGTGATTTTTTTTGCCAAACAATAAAAACTAGTATCAAATCATAAGGAAAGTCATGGAAAATATGAAACATATTCTACAATGTAGATTGCTTTGTAACTTTAAAATCATTAACCTCATAGAAGTCAGAAATAGAGAGGATTAAATTAAAGATGGAAACTGAAGAGATATAAGATTCAATACAGTTCATGGACCTAATTGTAACCTTTGCAATATTAATGTATGGATGTCAATTTTCTGTGGATTTTTTATGTCATAAAAGACTATGCTTAATGTAGAAACTGCAAAATATTTTTTCTGACTAGTTTGATAATTTTATCATAATAACTTCCAAAGTAACAAAACAAAGAATGTAAGATAGTGCTACTTTGAAACCTTTTAAACAATTGGATTATTCAAAATGAATCAAAATAAAATCAATGACATAGAGAATTCCTTTCCTAAATAAATTAGCAAATCTCAATTTTTCTCTTGCTAATCAAGGTGCAGTGACAGACAGGACATAAGCAATATATAATTAAAGAAAACATTTCTGCTGGGCGTGGTGGCGCACGCTTGTAATCCCCGCGCTTGGGAGGCAGAAACAGGAGGATCGCGCAGGTTCGAAGCCAGCCGGGCGCGCTGGTTTAGGAGACCCTGTTTCCAAAATGAAAATGTAAAAAATAGGTCTGGGAGTGTAGCCCGGAGGTAGAAGGGCTTCCAGGAACCCCAGTACCACCAAAAAAAAAAAAAAAAAAAAGAAAAAGAAAACATTTCAAATAACAGCATCCAGGGCATGTAGGAATAGTCAAAAAAGAGGTGATTCTTATGATGGCCCCAAACTACTCTCTTAAAAATGTTTCAAAGACACTTTAAAGGTTGGAAAACCCCAGAAAACCTTAGACTGAAGAGATGTCGCTTTCTTGACATTATGAGAACAATACAAATGATGAGAGAAACCATGCTTAAGGCCCATTTATGGCCAAATGTAATGTGTATTTACAATATAACGGAAAATTTCATAAATAAAGAACATCTATTAGACTACTAAAAAGTGTCTCAACTAAACTAATTATTGCTTTGATTTGACTAAGTTCAAATAAGATATTCCAAATAATCAAATGATTCCAAAATAGTTTTAATGTGTTACATTAAAAAACCCAAAGTAGTTATAACTGTACAAAAATGTTCTACACCTAAAAGATAACATTTCTAAAGTGCAGCATAAAACCTAGAACCATACAATATACAAAGTAACAAGAAAAACTTCCATGACAGAAATAAAGTGTCAAAGTCATCCCATGTTTAAAATGGATGGCATGTTTAGTAGATTAGACATTAAAACAGCAATTATAACCATATCCTATTTATCCGCAATAAAATAAAATACTGAATGTGTTAAGTAAACATTAAAAATCTAAAAGTAATCTAATTGAATATCTAGAAATTAAACCTATGATGTTTGCAAGAAAATATATTATTATCAGGTCTAGAATTATAAATAAAACAAAAAACTCATCTACTTTGTTATCTTGCTATTCACATCTTTGATCTTTTCACCTTTTTTTCCTGTTTTTCATCCACTAATATCTGAGAATGGTGAGTTAAGTATTTTAAACTATTTCAAAACTCCTTTACTTCATTTTTTCCTCCTGAAGACCTGAGAATTGGTCTTTTTTTTAAAAAAAATAATTGTTTGTAATATGCATTCATGTTCTTGATACTTTTATGTTCTTCATCAGCAATGTCTTTCACTATTTTTCTACTTTTATTCTCATATAATTTTATATAAATGAAATATTAACACATATAGCAAATAAAAACTTATGTGTTGTTCATATTTGCCATTTTATACTATTTTCTACATTTTCAATTTTCAAATTTATTCAGTTTTGATTCTTTATTTCCTTTATTACCTTATGAATTTAATTATATGATTTTTCAAACTCCACTCAAGAATACTTTCAAAATGGATTTCTTAAAACTCTAATATGTCTGAGAATAATTTATTCAATTCTTCTACTTAGATGAAATGGCTTTGTTATAAAATTGTAAGTTTAAAATTATTTGCATTCATACATCATAGTAAACCATATATACTAGCATACTGAAATGTCCTAAAATATTACCACAAAACTTATTGATTTGTCACATTATTATCTATTGTAGATCAGGCCTTACTGTCAAACAGCCCTTTCCACACAGTAACTCATGAATATAGGCTCTACAGAGCAGGGAACTGTTTTCTAAAATATTTCATGATCCTAAAAGTGTACCATATATTTAATTAGCGTTTCATGAATTTTTATTCTATTTATTTATTATTGAATAAAAAGTAAAAGAAAATATGTGCAGAAAGAAAGACAAGAAGTTTTACAGTGTGAATTATATTAATTGGGTTAATATTTATAAATAACATGTTTGTTTAAAATATCGACATATGCCAAGAGTAATCATTGTAAAATTATCTTCTATTTTAGAGTACAATTCGTTTACATCTTTATCTGAGTGTGAAAAGATTGTTTAACACATAAATGTGGTGGCATTTTTCATAAAAATGTGAGAAATAGTAGTTAATTGATTGTTAGATAAAAAGTGGAGACATACCATATGATGAATTTTAATAGTTCTCAGGATCTTTACCTCTTCCCATTTTCTTATATTTTCTCCTTGAATTTCTTCACCTATTTCTCCTTTTTAACTTTGTTTCATGGTTTATTGCTCTACATATCTTTCAACAAAATTATTAGGTAATATCTACTATGAGTTTGCTATGTATTAAAATTTAGATATAGCTATCAAGTCTTATTATCATAAATAGGATCTCTTTATTTCAAATTAATTATTATAAATTTAATTAAATCCTCAAAAATAATTTACCAGTTTATAAAATACTCACATGGAAAATGTGTTTGACTACAGAAATTGACTGTATAGCAAGAAATCAGAGCATTAACTTTTATATTTCCTATTTTCTATTCATAGTTGCAAAGAAAGTTTAAAACAATAGTCTCAAGGAATATATTTCATTTTCAAAGAACTTTCTAAGTTTATTTTCTTTTCCTATTAATAAATCAACACTCTATCAATAAGTCATGGCACAAAGAAGCACTAGTATGCCCTATGGAGACAACTTTCTTTATATTTCTGACCTAAAACCTCAAATTGCTGTCCCTTTAGCAAGGTGAATTTTCTGAGATTTCAATATCATTAATTATTTTTTTCATTTTGCTTAATTTGACCACACTTAGTAAGTTGTCAGATCCTTTGAATTTAGACACATGTGGTTGCATGCTAAAGGGAATGAAACACATTAGGAATCTAATTTTTCTTGACAACTACATTATGTCACCTCTAGCATTGGTATTTTTTATATTTCCATGTTTCTTCTGATTTGATTGACACATAGTGTAGTAAATTGCCTTAGCTCTTGAATATATTTTCTTGATTATAGCCTCAAGAATTATACCTCCTGATAAGTGACTGTGCTTTGATTTAAAGAGGCAGATATTCTTGTAATTAAAGAAACTTTATGTTATTCTTATTTTTCAATGATAAGAAATCATTTTTATTTCAGATCAGAGTTTTGAACCTTACTGGTTTTAACTATTATGCAGTTTGGTTTTACAAATGGCATTTTTTTTGTATCTGTGTCATTTACCTTTTTTTTCAGAATCTTATAGTTTCTAGTTTATTTTTAGTTGAAGATACTTGCTGACAAAAAAACTTATTTTAAAATTTCCATTTGAAAAACAAATTAATTAATATCCTGGCTTAACAATATGTTATGATTACAGAATAAATGATGTTTCTGAATATAGTAATAGATAAGGAGACTCCATCAAAGCAGCAGTTTGTTCATTTCTTCATAGATATGACAAGATGATTCTTGCCTTTTACCTGGAGACAGAGAGGTCATATAAACAGAGATATAGATTCCAGTAATCTAACCAAATAAAAAGTCATCTTTATCCCTGTATGAGTATCCTAGTGATTTCATAGTGGGTTACTACCTGTTAATGTTAGATGTAGGATGGCTCCTGAGGAGCTCACAAATGGATGCTTATAATTGATCTAATTGAGTTATGAGGGTTGTGATACCAGCAATGGATCAATCTATTGTAATTAACTTATCTGTGTGGAGGCCTGGCCTGGTAGGATGTGCCTGGAGATGGTGAATCCCTGGGGTTGCAGCCATGGGGATTATATAAGAGTCCTCTTCCCTGTTCTTTAATTCTTGCTTTCAACCTCCATGATCTGAGAAGCTAAGCCTTGTGCCCTACCTCTCTCTTTGCCTCCAGCCTCCATGCCCTGAGATCCTCAATGAACTCAACCCAAAGCCAGTAGCAAATAAAGCTTCCCTTCTCTTGGTTATATGGCTAGTTGTTTTGAGTATGGCTGTTATAATGTTGGCCAGTACACCATCACATTCACACTTCAGAGACTTTAAGTTGTAAATCAAGGTGTCTAGCAGGTCATGCTTTCTTTGGACAGGAAAGACTATTATTTTATTTTTTGCCTCTAATTCCCTTCCCCCAAACCTTCACATTCTCAGCCTTGCAGCTACATAATACTAATCTCTTCTCATCTTCCCTGACTTTCTTTTGTCTTTTTCAATGCCTACATAGCTTTTATAAAGACACAATGACCACCCTCACTCCAGTATAAACTCCTATGTACATATGCAAACACCTCCATTTGCAAATAAAGTCACATTTTGAGGTTCTGAGTGTACATAAATTTGGGAGAAGGGATTCTAATCAAATCACTGAAGTCTTTATTTGTAGAGAAGAAAATGTAATAAAGCATTTTAATTAAGTGGAGAATCTTATTTTAAAAGTTAATGATGGGGTCAGGCATGATGCCTGTAATTCCAGGAGTTGTGAGACTGATAAAGGAGAATCATAGCTTCAAAGCAAGCCTCAGCAATTTAGTGAGACTCCCATCAACCTAGGGATACCTTATTTCTGAAGACTGCCATTTACTTCAATCTCCATTACCACACACACACACACACACACACACACACACACACGCGCGCGCGCACACACACACACAGAAGTTAGTAACAAGTCAGTTATTCAATTGCAATTATTTTCTAGTAAAACTAGCACTTCTGCTACCACCAAACATGTCCACACTGACTATCACATCACATAAAGATACCCCAGTTTTCATGTGCTTTTGCTAAACCAGCCCTTTTATATTGACACAGTAAGATTGTCTACTACAAATTAGCCAATTAGAGGACTATGAAAATAAAGCTGAAATTAAAACCAACTACCAACCCATTCTTATGAAAACTTAACAGAAATCCCATCTAAGTTGTATTCGTGTGTGTCTCACTTCCTTTAAGTTGGGCAATTTTATAATTTTTCTTGAGATGTTTCTGAAAATGAAAGGAATTACTGTTAAGAATTACACTTAAATAGGAGGCATGTTCCTATTATAGCACAGCTCATAGAAAGCATTATTTACAATCTCTGTTCAACTGACCTTTGTAGTCAACATTATATTTCATTATATTCTATCCCTAGCATCCAGTGAGGTGCTGAGGAGGAGAGACTTCCTTGTTCCTGTAGCTAGAAATATTTCTTCTGGGACCTCTTTGTGGTATTATTAAACAATCAGCCATCTCTACTTCTTAAAGTAGCCGTCTCACTCATCATCTTGGCCAGTAGATACTTTCTCTTATTATCCTTGCCTGTATTGTCCTGAATGAGCCACATTAAATTGTTCCAAGACTTAGTAGTATACTCTTTTTTCTCTTTCTCTGTACTTACTCCCTAAGCCATCTGGTCCATGACTGTAACTTGATGTTTATTGTATATACTATTGAGTCACATTTTTACATACAATCTGGACATTTTTATGACGATTTTAAAGTTTAATTTCCTTCCTTCCTTCATTCTGTCCTTTTTTTATTTTTTCCTTCCTTTCTTCCTTTTTTTTTTTTCTTTCTACTGAGTAGTAGGAGTTCTGGTCCTTTATCAGATATATGTTTCATAAATATTTTTCCATGCTATAGGTATCATTTTCAATTTCTGACTGCTTTACTTGCTTTATAGGCATAAACAAAAACGTATGTCTAGGACCAATATCAAAGAGATTTTTTCCAATGTTTTATTCTAAGAATTTAACTGGTTCAGGTCTTACATTAAATTTTACTTATTTTGAGTTGATTTGTGATGATGATATAAGATATATGTCTAATATTATTCTTTTACAAGTTGATATCTAATTTTCTCATCATGATTTATTAAAAAGACTACTTTTTATATTGCATATAATTGATATCCTAGATGAGGATCAGTTAACCATCTTAGTTGAGTTTATTTCTAGGCTCTATATTTTGTCTAATGGACATATATGTATTTTTTATGGTGAGAATCATATTGTTTGAATTACTGCAGATGTATAACATTTTGAAATCTGAAAGTAAATAATTTTGAATTATTTTGCACATACAGGGTCCTTTTGTATTCATAAAATTTTTAAAATTTTATTACTATAAAATAAAGAAATAGCCGGGCATGTTGGCGTACCCTTGTAATCCCAGTGCTTAGGAGGTTGAGACAAGAGGATCGCACAGGTTCTAAGCCAGCCTCAGCTACTGAGTGAGGCTCTCAGCAATTTAGTGAAACCCTCTTTACAAATAAAATATAAATTATGTCTAGGAATATAGCCTGGAGGAAGAAAAGCCCCCGTGTTTAACTCACACTACCACAAGTATAAATAAATAAATAAATACATTTATTTTGTTACAAAAAATAAATTTCAGTAGAGAAGCATTAAACCTGTAGATTACTTTTCATAGTATTAACTTCTTAAGAATAATTTTTAAAATGTTTGCACATGAGATAAATTTTCATGTATTTGTATTTTTTTAAATTTAATTCTTAGTATACAAGTTTCACCTCCTTGGTTAAGTTTGTTCCAAAGTATTTTGTGTTATTTTTATGCTTGTATAAATGGAAAATCTTATTATTTTCTTATTTATTGATGCATTGAATTCATACATCTTAATTGGATAAAAAAAATGTGTAGATATACATCCACACATCACCAATTAAATACTACTCCCTCCCCATTCCATTCCCTCCCCTTCTCTCCCTCCCATGCTTGGCTTAGTGGTTGACATTGATATATATATATATTTATGTACATCATAAGCTTTACAGAGTTTCCTTCTTCCTTCTTCCCATCCTGTCAGTTTGGTTGCCTTGTTTGCTTCTCTATATGATCTCCTTTTGCACCTGGCATTCCTCCTATGACCCATTTTACATTAGCTTTCACATATTAGTGAAAGCATCTGTTTTCTTACTGTTTGCAAATGACTAACCTCACTTAGCATAACGTCCTCCAGTTCTATTCATTTCCCTGAAATTATGTAATTTTTTATGGCTGAGTAAAATTCCACTGTGTACATATTCCATAGTTTTGTAATCCACTCATCTGTTGATAGTCATCTTGGCTGGTTCCATAGTTTGGCAATGGTGAATTGTGCAGCTATGAACATAGATACACATGGATTAGTTTGGTAGTTTGGTTTACTTTCTTTTGGATAGATACCCAGAAGTGGTATTGCTGGGTCAAATGGTAAATTAGTTCCCATTCTTCTGAGAATCCTCCATACTGTTTTCCAAAGTGGTTGCACTAATTTGCAATCCCACCAACAATGTTTTAGGGTTCTCACTTTTCCACATCCTCACCAGCATTTGTTGTTTGTTGTTTGTGTTTTGAATGATTGCCATTCTAGTTGGAATTAGGTGAAATCTCAGGGTAGTTTTGATTTGCATTTCTCTGATTGCCAATGATGTTGAACAGTTTTTCATGCATTTATTGGCCATTTGAATTTCTTCTTTCATTTAGTGTCTATTTAGTTCAAATGCTCATTTTTTTATTGACTTTTTGTGTTTTTTTTAGTGCTGAGTTTCTTAAGCTCTTTGTATATTCCAGATAGTAGTCCTCTATCGGAGGCATCCGTGGCAAAAATCTTCTCCCAAAATCTTGGCTCTCGGTTGAGGTTCTTGACAGTTTCCTTTGCTGAACATAAGCTCTTCAGTATCATGTAGCCCCATGTATTTATTCGCCTTTAAGTTTCTTGTGCCTTTGAGGTCTTGTTGAGAAAATTTTTACCTGTGCCTATATGTTGCGGTGTTAGGCCCTCTTCAAGGAGCCTCAGCTTCTCTGGTCTAATTTCCAAATCTTTGATTTATCTTGAATTGACTCTGTGCAGGGTGAGAAAGTGGGATTCATTTCCATTTTTCTGCATATGGTCAACCAGTTTTGCCAACACCAATGTTGAACAGACTATCTTTCTTCCAGTGTATGGTTTTGGCCCCTTTGTAAAATACCAGTTGCCTGAAAGTGTGTGGATTTGTTTCTTAGTCTTCTATCCTGCTCCATTGGTCTATATGTCTGTTTCTGTGCTAGTAACATGCTGTTTTTATTACAGTGGCTTTGTAGCATAGTTTAGTCAGGTATTATGATTCCTCCTGCATGGTTTTTGTTGCTGAGAACTACTTTGGCTATTCTGGGATCTTTGTTGTTCCAAATGAATTTAAGAATTGATTTTTTTTATGTCTGTAAGGAATAATCATGGTAACTTAATGAGAATCATGTGGAATCTGTAGATCACTTTTGAGAGTATGGCCATTTGATAATATTTATTCTGCCTATCCATAAACAGGGAAGATCGTTCCATCTTCTAATATGTCTTTGATTTCTTTTTTCAATATTTTATAATTTTCCTTGTAGAGGTCTTTTATCTCTTTTGATAAGTTTATTCCTAAGTATTTTATTTTTTGTGGGAAATCCTGAGTGGAAGTATTTTCTGGATTTCTTTTTCAGTGTATTTATGGTTGGTGTACAGAAAAGCTTTTGATTTGTTGAGATTGGTTTGCATCCAGATACTTTTCTGAAATTGTTGATCAGGTCTGTAAGTCTTTTGGTTGAGTTTGTTGGGTCTTCTAAGTATAGTATCTTGTCATCTGCAAATAGTGAAAGTTCATGTTCTTTCCCTATTTGTACTCCTTTGATTTCCTTTTCTTGTCTTATTGCTCTGGCTAGAGTCTTGAGTACTATATTGAAGAGAAGTGGTGATAATGGACATCTTTGTCTTGTTCATGCTTTTAGGGGGAATTCTAAAAGTTTTTCCCCATTTAATATGGTGTTGAATGTGGGTTTATTGTAGATTGCCTTTACGATGTTAAGGTATGTTCCTTCTATTATGATTTTCTGCAGTGCTTTTATCATAGATGGTGTTGGACTTTATCAAAGGCTTTTTCAGCATCTAATGAAATGATCATGTGACTTTTGTCTTTGGATCTCTTCATATGATGAATTACATGGATTGATTTTCACATGTTGAACAGCCTTGCATCACTGGGAGGAAGCCTACCTCGTCATGGTGTATGATTTTCCTGATGTGGTTTTGAATGCATGTTGCTAGTATTTTGTTTAGAAATTTTGTGTCCAAGTTCATCAAACATATAGGCCTGTAGTTTTTCTTCCTTGAACTGTCTTTATTTGGTTTTGGTATTATTGTGATGTTGACTTCATAGAATGTACTTGGGAGAGTCCCGTTTCTCTCTATTTCTCAAAATAGATTGAGGAGTATCAGGATCAGCTCTTCTATAAAGGCTTTATAGAATTCACTTGGGAAACCATCTGGTCCTGGGCTTTCCTTTGATGGTAAGCTCTTTATTGCTGTTTCAATCTCTTTGATTGCTATTTGTTGGTTTAAGTTTTCTATGTCTTTGTGACTTAGTTTAGGAAGGTTGTATTTATCTAAAAAGTTGTACTTTTCCTCCAGATTTTCCATTTTGTTGGAGTATAGTTTTTCAAATAATTTCTGATAATCCTCTGGATTTCTGCACTGTCCGTTGTGTTATCTCCTTTTTCATCTCTTATCTTCAAGATTTTGGTTTATTCTCTCCTTTTTTTAGTTAAATTGGCTAATGGTTTATCTATCTTGTTAATTATTCAAAAAACCAGCTTTTGGTTTTGTTGATTTTCTGTATTTTTTTATTCTCTGCTTTGTTTATTTCTACTCTGATTTTGACAATTTCTTGTCTTCTACTGGCTTTGGGTTCAGATTGTTCCTGTTTTTCATGGACTTTGAGGTGTGTCATTAAGTTGTTTATTTGATGATTATATGTTTTTCTTATGTGGGCACTCAGTGCTATACATTTTCCTCTTAATACTGTCTTAAAGTGTCCCAGAGGTATTTATATGTTGTATCTTGATTTTTGTTTGTTTTTATGAATTTTTTAATTCACCCCTTATTTCTTCTATGACCCCTTCTTCTTTTAGAAATGTGGTGTTCAGTCTCCACATATTTATGTGTTTTTTCTGAGTATTCTTATAGTTGATTTCTAGTTTTATTCCATTATGTTCTGAAAAGAGACAGGGAAGTATGTTGCATTTTTTGAAATTTCTAGTGCTCACTTTGTGACCCAGGATGCAATCTATCTTGGAGAAGGTTCCGTGAATTGCTGAGAAAAATGTGAACTCTGCTGTAGATGGGTAGAAAATTATATATATGTCTAACAGATCTACTTGATTAATAGTGCTCTTTAGGTCTGAGGTGTCTTTACTGACTTTTTGTCTAGAAGACCGATCTAATGGTGTAAGAAGTGTGTTGAAGTCTCCCAGTATTATTGCATTGGGATTAATATGTGACTTAATATCACAAAGAGTTTATTTTATAAAAGTAGCTGCACCTACGTTTGTAGGATAAATTTTGATTTGTTATTTCCTCATGCTGGATTTTTTCTTTTACCAGTAAAAAATGATGATCTTTGTCTCTTCTAATAAGCTTGGGCTTGAATTCAAACTTGTCTGATATCATAGTTACTACTCCTGCCTGTTTTCCTCTTGTATTGGCATGGATTACCTTGCTCCAACCCTTTACCTTGAGTTTGTTGCTATGTTTACTTGTAAGGTGTTTTTCTTGCAAGCAACTTATAGATGGATTCTGGTTTATGTCTTTTTATTGGGGAATTGAGACCATTTACATTTAGTGTAAATATTGAGAGATGATTTTTAATTCCCAATATGTTGAGATTTTACTTCTGTATGAAATATTGTTTGTTCTGCTCTTCTTAGTTGTTTGCTAGTTGGAATTTTTTTGTTTTTCTGGTTCTGTTGTGAATTTCTTTTTCTTTTTTGTATTTGATCTCTTTGAGTATTTTCTATAGTGCTGGTTTTGAGGACATAAATACCTTCAGCTTCTGCTTGTAATGGAAGAATTTTATTTCCCCATCTAATTTGAGAGATAGTTTTGCTGGGTTGGAAATTTTTGACTACAAGTTGTTTTTGTTCAGAGTTTAGAATATGTTCCTCCAAGCTCTTCTTGCTTTCTTGACCTGGTTTGGGAATTCTGGCATGATTCTAATTGGTTTTCCTCTGAATGCCACTTTGTCTTTTGTTTTTGTTGTCGTTAAGATTCTCTCCTTGACTTCTACATTCATCATTTTGACTATTATGTGGCGTGGAGACCCTTTTCTCTGATCTTGTCTAAAAGGGTTCTATAAGTTTCCTGTACCTGTGTATCAATCTCTTGCTCTATGCTTGGAAAATTTTCTGCTATTACTTATTTAAAAAGATTGTTGAGCCCCTTGGTTTCACATTCTTTTTCCTCCTCTATACCAATTATTCTCAAATTAGCTCTTTTAAGATGAGCCCATATTTCTTCACTGTCTAGTTCCTGATGCTGAATTGTTTTTTCT
Source organism: Muscardinus avellanarius (assembly GCF_963383645.1). Lineage (NCBI taxonomy): Eukaryota > Metazoa > Chordata > Mammalia > Rodentia > Gliridae > Muscardinus > Muscardinus avellanarius. The sequence continues at coordinate 211,649,976 of NC_137786.1, read as the reverse complement.
TTTTCTTTTTTTTTTCTTTTTTCTTTTTCTTTTTTTGCAGGTCCGAGGATGGAACCCAGGGGCATTCAACCTCTGAGCTATACCTCCTGCACTATTTTTTATTCTTTATTTTGAAACCGGGTCTCACTGAGTTGCAGAGGGCCTCACTAAGTAGCTGAGGCTGTCCACGAACCACGATCCTCTCTTTTCAGCCTCCCCAATGCTGGGATTACAAGCGTGCACCACCATGCCTGGCTGAATTGTTTTTTCTATGTTATAAACTATGTCTTCATGTTTGGAGTGATCTTCTTCTAGGAGTGGGATTCTACTCTCTATATGGTCTAAGCAATTGTTTATAGTTTGAATAGATGCCTTTACTTCAGTGATTGCATCCTTTATTTCTTTTAGAGTCTCTTAATTTTTTTTCAGAATTCCTGTATTAAGTCTAGAGTTATATTTCTGAATTAACCTTCTGAAGAACTCTGCAATTCTGTGTTATCAGATTCTGTAGTTGTGGAGTTGTGGGTGCTCATTGCTCCTTTGTTGTTTCTCCTTTTTGTGGCCTCAGACGTTTGTCTCTGTTGCTTTTTATGAATTTCTATCAGTTTCTAGGTGTCAGCTGGTAAATCCAAGGACAGTTTGTATTGTATTCAATAGTGAAGGTTGAGGAAGGAGGGAAGTGCAGGAGTAAATGGAAGAATAGGGTAAAATCTCAGGTTGAGTAGAATAGAGTGAAAGTATGAGTTTGGTACATATTAGTATATACTAGAGGTTAGAGATAGTAAGGTTAAAGTAGTGTTCTAGTAAATAATGTAGAATTTATGGTATAATTATATGAAGTAGGTTTGATACAAGACAAAGGAGAGTTAAAAAGCAGAAGAAAAATCATAAAGGGATAATGAGAAGAGAGTTTGTATGTACAGAGTAAGAAGCTTGGGAGAGGCTTTGGGGACAGGTTAAAAATAGAAAACCAAAAACAACAACAACAACAACAACAAACAACAACAACAACAACAGCCAATCAGGTATACACACTCACAAACATAAAAAGGAACAAATACAACCAAATCAACTTCAACCACGAATTAATGCACTTCTGCAACTAAATGATGATCTAGCATATAGGTCTACAGCAGTTTCTCTCTGTCCAGATACTGAATACCACCAGCACCCTTCCTGCCATGAGTGTGGTTCTCTGAGATTTTCTCAGTTTATGTAATTGGCCACTACTGGTCCAGTTGTGTTAAGTATTAAGCACAAGTCTCCCTCATGCTTTCTGCCAGTATGGAGTCTAGGTCTCTCTCTGCCACCATTAATGTGGGAGCCTCTGTTTTCCACAGTTAGGGTTGGTCAGGTCTGATTTCTCCATGTTCACCACAAATGGGAGGTAGTGTTATTGAGGGCAGCTCTGAGCCTCTAGAGAGTGTGGTACTCTCTTCCAGCACTCAGACTTACTGAGTTTGACCACTAAATGTCAGACCAGGGAGTTTATCTTGGCTGTGCAATTCCCTAAGGGCACAACCCTGGAGGATCCCCTTTCAGCTGCAGCTTTACTCACACTTCTGATGCTCTCTGGTTGGAACTCTGGTGGGTGTGGTGGCTGGGCTGTCTCTGGGTTAATGGCATCACAAAGGTGCTAATGAGTGTGGCAAGTTTCTATTCTGGTGCTGAGCTCCATTCTGGGTTCCTGTGTGGTGTGGTTAGCTCCTGTTTGCTGTAGCAGGTCTTCAAGCTGGCTAACTTACAACCCCATGCATTTGCTGCTTCTCCCTTCCTTCAGATCCTTGCTCTCCTTTTGTCACTGGTGTATGGTGCTGTGCGAGAAGCCTGCACCCTAGTTGGCACCTGCCACTGTGGGTGGGGCTTTTCTTTTTTTTACCCCTCTGTCACTTGTGTTTAATGTTCCTATTCCTCTGCTGATTGTTTCATCTCGCTTTGTAGAGTTCAGTTATGGGGACAATGGGGATCGAATCAGCAGCAGTATGTGCTGCTACTCTCGGTCACCATCTTCCTTCTTCTTATTTTAGTTTTTGCATAATTTATTGTCAGTGCACAGAAATACGACATTTTTTCATATGCTGATTATGTATCCTTTATATTGATGAACTTGTTTACTAGTTTTAATTTTTTCTGGTGCCTGTAAGGTTTCTTCATATAATATCACATGATCTACATGTACATATACTTTTACTTCTTCCTTTCTGATTTGGTTGAATCTTTCACTCGCCTAGTTGCTCTGACTACAGCTTTCGGTACTATGTTGAATGGAAGTGATGACAGTGAGCATCCTTGCCTTACTCAAGGTGCTGAAAGAAAAAAAAAAAAGCATAATAATTGAGTATGATGTTAGCTATGATATTTTCATATATAACTTTTACTTGTTATTGCAAGTTCCTCGTATACCTAACTTCTTAAAAATCTCATCATAAAGGTAAAAATCTTATCATAAAGCTATATTGTATTTTATCAAACATTTTTTTCTACATAAGTTGATATAATCCTGTGATTTTTGCTCCTCCTTCTGTTAAAGTGGTGTGCCAAGCTATTGATTTGCATATGTTGAAACAGGCTTGCACCCCATTTGGTCATTATGCATGATCTTTTAATGTGTTGCTAAATCCAATTCGCTAACATTTTGTTGAGAATTTTTGCATCTCATTCATCATGGATATTGTCCTATCTATCGTTGTTTTTTTTTTTTTCTTTCCTTATGGATCTTTTTATGGCTTTGGTCTCATGGTGATTCTAGCTTCCCAAATGAAATTTGCAAATATTCCTTCTTCATCTATTGTTTGGAAGACTTTAAGAAGGATTTTCATCCATTGTTTTTTACATGTTTGCTAGAATTTACCTGTGAAACCATTTGGTACTTATCTTTTCTTTTTGGGAAGATATGTTTATTGTTTTCATTTCCTTATTTGTTATTGGTCTATTTAAGCTTGCTATTTATTTTATAAGCTGTCTCTATTTTTTATACTTTTATCAGAGCATTGTGATTCTACATCACTGTAAGGTTCAATGTGATACTGACATACATGAACACAACACTTGGTATTTTTCCTTCCATATTCCAACCCCTGCTCCCTCCTCAAACACATTAGTGACATTATTTATTATACTTCATATATGAACATAACATTATTTGAGCTGTTTCCTTCTTCAATTCTTTTTTTCCCTTCCACACTTACCTTTCCCAAACCCTTCCACTATTCTACTGGTATCTCTCTTCATTTATCTGAAGTTCCTTTAATTTACTATTTTTCTCTAACATTTACATATGAGGGAAAATATATAACACTATAACACTTGATTTGCTGAGACTGTTTGATCTCACTTAATATAATACTCTCTACTTCCATTTGTTTTCCATCAAATGATGTAGTTTTTTTTTTTTATTACTGAGTAAAATTCCATTGTGTGACTCTACCACACCCTCTTTATCCATTCATCTGTTGACAGACACCAGAATTTGTTTCATTATTTTGCCCTTGTGAATTGTGTTACACTAAATACAGATATAAATGGATCTCTATAGGATTCTGATTTAAATAATTTTAGAAAAGAAACCAAATAATAGAATAACTGAGTCATATGGTGGTTCCATTCCTAGTCTTTTGAGAACCCTCCATAAATTTGTGGACTTACTTTGTCAGCATAGCATTTGTAGTAATGCACAATGCCACAAACAATACATAAAAGTTCAGACTTCCCCACATTTTTGCCAGCATTAATTATTGTTTTGTTCTTGGGGATTGCCATTTTTCTTAAAGTTAGATGAAATCTCATCTCAGTGTAGTGTTATTTATTGTTGATTTTTGTTTGTTTGTTTGTTTGGTTGGTTGGTTGGTTTTGGAGTTAAACCAAGGAATATTATACCTCTGAGCTACACACCCAGTCCTAGTTTGTACTCCCAGTACCACAAAAAAATAAAAATAAAAAGACTAAATAATAGGAATGGGGATGTAGCTCAGAGGTAGAATTCCCCTGGGTTACATCCCTAGTACTGCCAAAAAATAAAAATAAAAATAAATAAATAAATAAACAAACAAACAAACAAACAAATACTATAATATAGTTTAAGAAAAAAAACAGGGTGTCACTAAGTTGCTGAGGGTCTCACTGAGTTACCAAAGTTGGCCTTAAACCTGAGATCTTCTTTTTTTAGCCTTACAAGTATTGAAATCATCAGCATATACCACCACACCTGACTCAGTGTAGTTTTCATTTGCATTTATCTGATTGCTAATGATGTTGGACATGATTCATATTTTCTATCCATTTTTATTTTCTTTTTTTAATCTTTTTTTTTCTGGTACCAGGTATGGAACCCAGGGGAATTCTACCTTTGAGCTATACCACCAGCCCTATGTTTTAGTATGTATGTATGTATGTATGTATGTATGCATTTACTTACTTACTTACTTATTTATTTATTGGCAGTATTGGGGATGTAACCCAAGGGGATTCTACTTCTGAGATATACCCCCATTCCTATTATTTATTTATTTTTTTATTTTTTATTTTTTATTTTTTTGCGGTACTGGGAATGGAACCCAGGGGCATTCTACCTCCAAGCTACACCCCTGGTCCTGTTTTTTTAGTATTTATATTTTTGGAAACAGCGTCTCACTGAGTTGCAAAAGGCCTCTCTAAGTAGCTGAGGCTGTCCATAAACCATGAGCCTCCAGTCTTCGCCTTCCAAACACTGGGATTACAAGTGTGTAGCAACATGCCCGGCCACCATTTCTATTTTCTTTTTTTTTTTTTAATTTAACCCAATGATTGTTCAAAAGTATGTTGTTTAATTTCCATGCATTTGTGAGATTTTTCTTTTGCTATTGATTTATAATTTTATTCAACTGGGTTCAGAAAAGATGCTTAATGATCTTACTCTCCTTAATTTTTTGGACTTTGTGACTTTACTTGTGATATGTCTTGGATAATATTCCAAGAATGTGTCAGAAGAATATATATACTATTGCTTTTGGATTGAAGGTTCTAAATATGTCTCTGTCAGGTCCCTTTGTCCTGTGCACAGCTGTGTTGTTTTTTTCTTTTTACTTTTAGCAGTCATTCATACTTTATAACTGTTAATTAGAACAAATATAATGAAGGGTAGATAGTATAAACTCAAAAGGGGATCCCTAAACAGGAAAAATAATAATATATTTTTTTCTGCTTTAAAGTATTTCATATTACTTCTTATACTCCTAGGCTTCTTATTTTTACTGGAATATATATTACCTCATGAAAATGTACTAAATATCCACATTTTTTTCCTATCTCCCTCCATTAGAAAACAAACTCTGAAACTGCATAAAAATGTAAAATTTTCCAGAACACAGTGGTTGGTCACATATTTTAAATGATGAGGAATGTATGTATTTTATAATGTATCTTAAGATTAATATGATAATGGAATGGAAATATTTTAAATGATCTTTCATGACTCAAGATATAATTGTATTTAACTAATTAATTAGCTATGTTTAAAGAGAATTCAATGACTATAAATACATAGGATGTCAAGAATGCTAAAATTAATTGATTGTAAAGCAAAACTCACTTGGGAGAATAAATTACATCTCAGCTGGACACTTTTATTTATGTTTCTATAGAAAATAATCATTTGTATCACTGTTTTCTACAACTAGTAGGGTATTAAAATGGCTAGAATATGATTTGAAGTATAGTAACTAGGGATAAATATAGGAAACTAACAAATTTTTACTAAATTTCAGACATTTTTGCTATGATTTGTAAGGTAGCAGGTACTATAAAAATGGAAACATTTACATAAGAATAAACAATATTGAGAAAACATATCTAAACTCTGGATATTGAATTTCTACTGTTGTACTTCCTTTATCATGTGTCAATTATTAACCAAAATATAAGTAATAAGCTAAAAATTATTTTATTTTAATTTTGCATTTTATTATGTTTCACCATTTATCATTGATGACTTAAATCATGAAGCAATTTAATCAACTATTCTAGATTGGTTCACTATAAAGATTTTTCTTCCTTAGTATATTAATCCATAAAGTTTTTCTTTCCTGTATAGCCACAGGGGATTTTTTTTGTTTTGTTTTGTTTTGTTTTACTGGGGTTCCTGGAAGCCCTTCTACCCCCGGGCTACACTCCCAGGCCTATTTTACACTTTTTAATTTTTTGGAAACAGGCTCTCTTAAGCCAGCATGGCTGGCTTTGAACCTATGCAATCCTCCTGTCTCTGCTTCCCAAGCACAGGGATTACAAGCGTGTACCACCACACCAAGCTTGCCACAGAGGATTATGGCAAAATATTTTCTTTTTGTGTAAATATGGGGTGCTTTAATTAGTTACTTATTTACTTGTGGCAATGGGTATTGAATTCAGGGGCATTCTACCTCTGAGCTACACCTACAACTCTATTTTTTTAATTGGTGCATTGTAATCATACATCTTTTTGAAGTTCAAGGTGATAGAAACAGACATGTGCAGAGCACTCATTGAGCCCTCCCTCAGTTCCTACCCAAATCCCTTTCCTCTCTTTCTTCGCTTGTCCACATAGTAATTAACTTTGATATGATTGCATATTTACATTATGTCAATTCAGGCATTTCTCTCTTCCTTCTCTCATTGTCCTCAGTTATGTCCCCTTATCCACTCAACTAAGAATTTTCATCCTTTGTCTGGAGTTCTCCCTATGCCTCAATTTCTCTCTAGCTTCCACACATTAGGGAGAATATTCAATCCATTTATCTGTTGGTGAACATCTTGGCTGGTTCCATAGTTTGGCAATAGTGAACTGAGTGGCTATAAACATAGATATGCATGAGTTAGAAAGTTTTTACCTGTGCCTACTTACACTGCCCGTTGCACTTTTGGATCTCAAGGTCTCTGATCTAATTTCTAAAATTTTGATCTATCTTATATTGACTCTTGTGCAGGGTGAGAAAATGGGGTTTATTTTTCTTCATATGGTTAACCAGTTTTGCCAACACCGTATTTTGAAGAGGCATGATTTTGGCCCCTCGGTCAAAAAGTAATTGGTTGTAAGTGTGTGGATTTGTTTTCAAGTGTTCTATTCTGCACCATTTTTCTATGTATCTATCTTTGTGCCAGTACCATGCTGTTTTTATTACTATGGCTTTATAGCATATCTTTAAATTAAGTATTGTGATTCTTCCTACACTATTATTGATGTTGAAAAATTGAAGAACTTAGAAAATGGAAAAATATCCCATGTTCGTTTATAGGCAGAATAAATATCATCCAAATGGCAATTCTTTCAAAAGTGATCTACAGATTCAATGCAATACCCAAGTTCATCAATGATATAGGCCTGTAATTTTCTATCCTTGAGCTGTCTTTATTTGTTTTGGTATTAATGTTATTTAGGCTTCATAGAATGTATTTGGAAGAGTCCCATTTTTTATATCTTATGAAACAGATTGAGGAGTATTCTGATATCTCTAAAGGTTTTAAAAATTCACTTGGGGAACCATCTGGCCCTGCCCTTTTGTAGAGGTATTTTACCTCCTGTAGGTTTATTCCTAAGTATTATTTTTAAATATCCTGAGTGAAAATGTTTTCTGGATTTCTTTTTCAGTGGATTTATCATTGATATACAGAAAAGCTTTTGATTATTTAAGATTGATTTTGTATCCAGACACTACTGAATTTGTTGCTCAGTTCTATAAGCCTTTTAGTTGGGTTTGTTGGGTCTTCTAAGTATAGTATCATGTCATCTGCAAATAGTAAATGTTTTGGTACTCCCTTTCCTATTTGTACTGCTTTTATTTTCTTTTCTTGACTTACTGCTCTAGTTAGAGTCTCAGGTACTATATTGAAAAGAAATGTTGAGCTGGGCGTGGTGGCACATGCTTGTAATCCCTGTGCTTAGAAGGCAGAGACAAGAGGATCACGCAGGTTCAAAGTCAGCCTCTCTGGCTTAAGAGACCCTGTTTCCAAATAAAAATATAAAAATAGGTATGGGAGTGTAGCCCAGAGTTTCCAGTAACCCCAGTACCACCAAAAAAAAAAAAAAAAAAAAGGAAAGAAAAGAAAAGAAAAGAAGTGTTGATAATATGCCGTGTCTTCTTCCCAGTCTAAAACTGAGCAAAGCTCATTTTAGCAGGATTGCTGCACAGCAGACATTCCCTGGAACAGGTGCATGGCATCTCCTTCTGGGGAATAGTATCAGGCATGGGGATTTGAGGATTTTTTGAAACTGGCCTTGTTACCAAAAAGATATCTGAGACTTATGTTATTAATGTCTTCAAATTGTTTAAAATAATTCAATATTTACTCCCTGAATCTGTAACATTTATGTATGAGTTGCATCTAAATTTCCAAATGACTGATCTAACAAGAATTATGTAAAGACTCAGACAAGAACAAGCAGAAGAGCCTTAAAGGCAACCTGGGGAGGATAGGTTTTTCCAAAGCAAATATTAACAATACACCTAAACCAGAGCCGAGACAAGTTGTTCCCACCATCATGAATTCTAAAAGGCCAGCATGTTTAATCAGAGGTAGGTTATGGTAGAGTGGCTACTGACCCCCAGTAACCCTACCCCCTTTTTGGTTGTACAATGGGTACGTGGACAGCAGCAGAATAGATGGGTAACCAGGCACAGCCTTGGGACATGGGAAAGTATGAAATGTTCCTCTCCTCAGTAGTGCCTATTGATTAAAAATCAATGATGTATGTCAATCAAAGAGTATAATGCTTAGTATAGGATATTATTTTGGTATTATATTAGTAGTTAATAATAAACTTCTGTTATTTTTCTTGGTTGCTTGTAAGAGTAAATGTTCCCTTGAAAAAGAAACTGGCCATTTGTCACCTTGCCTTGATGTATTCGTTTTTTGTATACTTACTGATGTATTAATTCTGGAAAAAATGTAAGATAGAATGTAGCCAAAAAGGAAAATATAAAATGCTTGCCAAAACTAAAAGTAGGGAAAGCAAAAATGGAAAGTAAATAGAGTAGCTTCACTCTCCATTGAGTCTATGTGCTGTTTCTCCGCTGAACTTCACTGACTCCTCAATCCACTACTTGCAGACCCCCAAGTATTGCTAAGGCTGGACCCCAGCAATAATAGACATCCTTTTTTTTTCCTGTTTTTTGGGGAAATTCTTACAGTTTTTTTCCATTTAATGTGATGTTGGCTGTGGGCCTATTGTAGGATTTTGTTGAGGTATGTTCCCTGTATTTCAATTCTCTGTAGTACATTTAGTATAAATAGATGTTGTATTTTGTCAAATGCTTTTTTAGTATCTATTGAAAAAATTATGAGATTTTAATCTTTGGTTTTATGTAATGAATTAATTACATGGATTGAGTTTTATAAATTGAACCAGTCTTGCATTCCCTGGGATGAATCCTACTTGGTCATGATGTATCATTTTCTTGATGTTGTTTTGAAGGCCTGTTGCTAGTATTTTGTTTAACAGTTTTACATCCAAGTTCATCAATGATATAGTCCTACAGTTATCTATCTTTGATCTGTCTTTATTTGGTTTTGGTATTAATGTGATGTTGGCTTTATGGAATGTATTTGAGTGAGTTCTATTTTTTCTATTTTATTAAATAGATTGAGTATTGGGATTAGCTCTTCTATAAAGCTTTTATAAAATTGACTTGGGAAACTACCTGCACTGGGCTTTTGTTTGATGGTAGACTCTATTGCTACTTCAATCTCTTTGATTGGTATTGGTTGGTTGAATTTTTTATATCTTCTTGACATATCTTAGGAAGATTTTATTTATCTAGAAAGTTGTCAATTTCTTCCAGATTTTCAATTTTTTTAGAGTATAATTTTTCAAAGTGGTTTCTGATGATCCTCTGGATTTTGTCACTTGTTGGTATAATGTATCCTTTAGCATCTATTTATGGTTCTCTCTCTCTCTCTCTCTCTCTCTCTCTCTCTCTCTCTCTCTCTTTTTCTCTCCATCCCTCCCTCCCTCCCTCCCTCCCTCTCTGTCTTTCTCTTTTTTTGCTTAAGTTGGCCAGTGGTTTATATATCTTGTTAAAAATTTAAAATCCAGCTTTAGATTTTGTTGATTTTCTGTATTTTTAATTCTCTACTTCATTTATTTCTGCTGTAATTTTAACAACTTTCTGTCTTCTATTATCTTTGAAGGTAGACTGTTCCTGTTTTTAATGGCTTTGAGGTGTGCCATTAGGTTATTTATTTGGTGATTTTCTGTTTTTCTTATGTGGGAACTCAGTGCTATAAATTTTCCTCTTAATAATGCTTTTTAAGGTGTCCCACATGTTTTGATATGTTGTATCTCTATTTTCATTTGTTCCTAGGAATTTCTTGATTTCACCCCTTTCTTCTTTTATGATCCATTCTTTATTAATAAATGTGGTTTTCAGTCTCTACATGTTTATGTGGCTCCTCTGGGTCATTTTATAGTTGGTTTCTAGTTTCATTTCATTATGGTCTGAAAAGACACAGTGAAATATGTCACTTTTTAAAATTTGATAGTGCTCACTTTCTGACCTAGGATGTAATCTATTTTTAAGAAGGTTCTGTGAGCAGCTGAAAAAAATGTGAACTTCATTGTAGTTGAGTTGAATATTCTATGTGTATCTAATAGGCCATTTGATTGATGGTGTTCTTTAGGTCTGAGACAACTTTACTGACCTTTTGTCTAGAAGATCAGTCTAGTGGTATGAGAAGGGTGTTTAAGTATTTCAATATTATTGTATTGTACTTATGTGTGACTTAATGTCACAAAGAGTTTGTTTTATGAAAGTAGTTGCATCTAGAGCCAGATGTGGTGGTGCTCACTTGTAATCCCAGTGCTTGGGAGGCAGAGACAGGAGGATTGCACACATTCAAAGCCAGCCTCAGCTACTTAGTGAGGCTATCAGCAACTTAGTGAGATCCTGTTTCCAAATAAAATATAAAATAAGTCTGGGAGTATAGAACAGAGGTAGAAAAGCCCCTGGGTTCTACTGCTAGTGGAACACACACACACACACACACACACACACACACACACACACACACAGATTAATTGTACCTATGTTTGAAGCATATATGATAACTATCATTATTTTCTCTTTCGGGATTGTTTCTTTTCCCAGTTTAAAAAAAATGACCTGCTTTGTCTCTTCTAATAAGCTTGGGCTTGAAGTCTAACTTGTCTGATATCATAGTTGCTATTTCTACATGTCTTCAAGTTTTGTTGGTATGGATTATTTTGCTCCAGCCCTTCAACTTTAATTTGTAAATATCTTTACTTGTTATGTTTGTTTCTTGCAGTCAACAGATAGATTCTGGTTTTTAACCCATTTTCTCACTTTTTGTCTTTTTATTGGTGCATTTTATTTTGTTGCAAGTGTCATTTATGTTCAGTGGGATAATTGAGAAATGGTCTTTAATTTTTAACAATTTGAGTTATGAGTAGGTCTTCCTCCATGCTTTTTAATGATGAAGAGCTGAAGTCTCTCTAAGCCTCTGAAATGATCAACAGCATACTCTATACCCACCTTTTCTGGGTGGAACCACAATGTCCCAGATTCAGCTAGTTTATAGTGGCTGTGTGGTATGTGTTCCTGCTGCAGCACTGGGTGTTCTCCTACAGGGATGGCAAGTTCACTTAAGGTGTTGTTGATCACTGTTATGGGTCTCTGGAGGCCATGGTGAGCTTGGCCATCACTGCTACAAGTTGTAGCTGGTGTTTGCACTGGAGGAACTGAAGGATTATAATTTCAATGAGCTGTAAATGCTTACTTTATTTCAAGTTGTTGGTTGTTTTCCTGTGAGTCTCTGACAGTTGGGCATGGTGAGGCAAGATGGCACTGCCACATCTTCATGTTTGGCCACAGCCATTGAACAAAAGCACAGTTCTTTTCTGCTCTCTGATTGGCCTTCTAGCTTTTTTTTTTCTGCCACCTTTAATTTGTCCTGCTCTTTCATATTATGCTGCTTTCTTTTGTCAGACGCTTTTGTCAGGGCAATGGAGAGATTATCAGCAGGACTGATATGTGTTGCTTCCCTTGGTTGTCATCTTTCTGCTTCTCATTACTATTCTTTAACAGTATTTTCTCTTAATTTTTTCCCAGAAGTATTTTATTGCAGCATTATTTGTATATAAAGATCTGCATACATTTAATGTGTGCAATTTTATGTGTTTGGACATACAAAAACTGCACCTAGATATTGTTTTATCAATATAAATGATAGAAATGTACATTACCCTTCAAATATTTCTGTGCTCCTTTTTTACAGTCTTACCATGAAAAAATTCCTTACTTAGAAAATTTTGAACTTGATAATATTACATTGGTAACCACAGGAGCTTAGTTGTTCTGCACATCTCAAGTATTTGCTCATCTAGTGTAACAGAAGTTTATGCCCATTGAACAATAACTTTCCATTTTGCCATCTTCTCAGTCCCAGGAAACCACTTTTATATTCTCTGCTTCTATAAGTTTACTGCTGTGGATAACTGATATTAGTGGAATCTCCCAGTTTTTGTTCTCTTATAATTCAATTATTTTACTTAGGCTAATGCTCCCCAGGTTCAGATATTTTGTTGCAAGTGTCATTTTTTCTTTTTCTTAATTATTTAGATATAGACTTATTTTCCATGCTTGAGATCAAACCCAGGCCTGATACATATTTATTTGTTAAGAGCTCTACCAATAAGCTGTACTTCCAGCCCTCATTATATTTAAGGTTTAATAATATTTAATTTAAAATATAATACATTTTCTTAACTTAATCATATGTGAATGAACATTTAGGTTATTTTTATAAAAATGCATCATAATTCAGTACATTTACCTAAGAACATATTATTTTTTGTGATTTTCTGGTTAATATTTGTTGCATAAATTTTTGTGTATGTGCATAAATATATATGTATATATCAATAGATATAAATGTAGAAACATATCTAATGGTTTTGTAGAGTTTCCAAAATGTGGCTTTTCCACAGAAATTTACCTGAAACCCTTAGAGGTCTCTTGGAGGATGTTAAAAATACTAAAGTTAGATACAAAATACATCAAAAAGCATATGATTATTAATATGTAATTTTAACCATTTTTTCCTTTCCTTATTCTTCCACTATGCTTAGTTTGTTCTTCATGATACAAGAATGACTAATAACATTAATGGAAATGATATAATTTAATTAGTAGAAGATGCTTCATAAGTAAAAATTCCATAGTAAAGAAATAGTAGTTTTTCTGGGAAGTCTAAACAGGCATCCCCCTGAGGGTCCATAATACTTTTAACACAAATTTCCTGCCATTTGGCCTATGTTACTCAGAAGAGCAAGCTTTTTGTAGTACAAAGACTGAGATTTAACATCCATTTCCCTAGTTTATTCTGTGTTGCATAAATCAACCAAGGTATTCTGTCTATATTCTCTAAAGGTGAGAAATGTTATATATATATATATATATATATATATATATATATATATATATATAGAGAGAGAGAGAGAGAGAGAGAGAGAGAGAGATTGAGAGATTACATAATTGGTTAATTTAAAATAATTTGCTCAAGGGATCAGTCTTGCAATCAATACAAGGTAAAAAAAAACTAATTTTAACAAAAGTAGAAAACACCAATTTTAAAACTAAATTAAATGTCTATGCACAATATAGGGACAAAGGTTGAAGACCTCATCTGATTTAAAATAAGTTATGAAATTTAGATAAAATTTCTAGTGTTTAGTTTGCATAAAGTGCCCACCCTAGGAAATAGATGAAGAATTCTAATAATTGTTAAAGTGAAAAAGATAAAGGCATCACACAGGATCTGAGAATAAAACTAAGTATAAAATAATCAGTGGGCTATAGAAAAAGTATCGTTTGGAAAAGGATTATGAATCAATAATAAATGAAGAGGCTTTAGTTTTGTTATAGCATATACTAATCTAATTGCTAAGGAGATAGACACATTTTTGTTAGAGAAGTTAAATAAATGATGGTTTAAAAACTAGAACTAGCTTGTGAGGAAACATGCAATTGTATTACATATCCTATAATTTTATGTAGAAAAAAAACTTAATTTTCTAAAACTGGAATACCAATGATGCTGTAAAGTTTCTGAACTATAGCATTCTGTTCTGAGTTGTGATAACAGATTTTTACAAGCTGTAGTAAAGCAGATGTATGCACCTAGTAGTATTCATGCATATTTATTGTGTCTTTTTTATCCCTACCCCAGCAACATTCTTTTACTTGTATGGATGCATATGTATATGGACCCATATATATTTATATGTAAAATATGAGTCATATATCTGTATATATACATTTAATAAATTGCTTATTTTATGTGTAAATTAGCCTAAATATTATATATTATATAAAGAAATGGATACAAGTAAAGCATGTAACCATCTAACCTCAGAAAGCTTGGTGCCAAAGTGAACAAATGAGTACGTTTATAGTATAAAAATGTGCAATAAATGAGTTTGATAGAAATTTATATAACATTTTGTGGAAATTCAGAAAAATGAATGGTACAGGATATTTTATGAAAGTACATGCATTAGTACACATTTAAAAAGTTAATATCAGGTTATGCTTGATATCGCAAAAGCCTGGAGGCAGATCCATATGGCTGAGTGTTTACAGATGTACACAGATGCCTAATATTTAAATATATGCATGATTATTGTGTTCACTTATCTATATAGTATTTTTTTCTTATACAAATTTTCCTGGTAATAAGAAGGAAACCTTTATTCTCAAATACACAAGAAGACACTTTACTACTTTCTTAAAGGAATAAATCAATAGAACAATATAATGCAACTTAACAGCTAAAGAACTCTTCACTCCCACAATCACTCCACAAAGCAGTGCACCTGTTTATAAGGGAGACATCTCAATTTTAAAGTGATATTCCAGACAACTCCCATAAAATGGATGTACTTCATTCTTAAATTTCTACTTATTTATTTGGTTTAATTAAATAGATATTAATCACAGTCATATTTCTTTTCCTGAGTTCTAGAAGTGGGCTACTTCCAAATCCAAGTTTAAAAGAAAATCACAAGAAGGGAATAAAATAAAATAAATCAATAATTTACTGTTTTCAGCTCTATTCAGAGAAAAATTTTTTTTTTCATTTTCTTTTTAAGTACCTTAAAAAGCATTTGCATCTTCAATGATATCCAAGGTCACATGTATCTCTGCAGGCTGGTTTTGATGAAATTTTTTTCACCAGGTCTGACAGCAGAGGATGTTACACTGAAGCTCACACCTCACCAATGTAATTTGGAGTGTTAATTGGAAAAGACCTAGCTACTCTGATTTATACTCTCTAAGAATTGGTGACAAGATGTCCTATCCTTCCTTCTGAAGCCTATTGCATATAGGTCAGTCTCACAGGAAATTTGTCTAAAAGGAAAGAAAGAATATGGTAGGCAGGAAAGATGAAATGTTATGAAAATGTCCTGATTGCCTAATGAAAATAGGTAAAAACAAATTGTATCACTTCTGAAAGTTTAAATAAATAATCTAAGAATGACTGGAATTGATTCAGCTTCTAAATGAGATGTCTTTAAGATAAAGTCAAAAAGTAAATTCAAGTTTCAAAAAAAAAGTATCAAAAGAGAAAGGAGATTGGCAAATTCTCATTAAGAAGTCTATGAAAATAAAAGAAGCATCTAATTCCTCATTACTAAATACTATTCTGTATTTTGAAAATAACTGTGAATATTGGTTAAGTCAATACATAATGTCAGTCATCATTCTAAATACTTTGTAAGTATTAATCATTTAAAGTTTTCAAAATACTTTGAGTCCAGTTACTACATTCACTTCTTTTATTAAAAAAATAAAAATACATATAGAATAAATAAATCTAATATACTATGCTCTCATAGCTAGAAGGCGGTGACAACAGTAATCAATTTTAGGCAACTTAGCTTGAGATGCTGCCAGCAACTGAATACTGTGAAGGATCACTACTTCTCAGTTTTCTAAAACAAAAAGTGAAAGGCTTTTTAGGAAACCTTTATCTTTCAAGGACCTCATCCTTTAGCCAAACTAATACAAAATTGTAATCAAATGGTTTTAAACTGGCATTAATTTAACTATAGGTCAAAGTCTTGATACTATTAGATATAAGTGAGGACACAGACAATGTTGGCATAAGAGGTGATGAGGGCACAAACTCAGTATCCTTAGAACACCTGAATGCCTCAAGGGGTTAGACTCTCACCATCAACAACATGCAGCTTCATAAGCCATCAGGTTGTTGAATGGACTGTTCAACTCACAAATACAGCCATTAACTACTAGAGTCTCTATGTTTCCTCTTTGCATCCTCAAAAAAACTCTATCAAAGAGTATCTAGCCTAGAGGTCTGTGATTGAGATTGTCTTCCACACTTTGTTTTTTTTAAATATACTTTTATGGTGCACTGGAATTATGCACCATAGGTTCAAACTGAAACAAACATACCTGTAAATAGCATGTAGTGTGATTCTCTCTAGATCCTGCCCCACTTCCCCAGCCTAAACACATCAGTGAGATTGGTAGCGATGCTTTCTTATAGACATGGCATTATTTGAACTGTTTCCTTCATCACTTCTTGTCTCCACCTCCCTCCCCCATTCCCTTTCTAGAGTTCCACTGGTTTTACCTCTCATCTGGAGCTCCTTTTGTTTCCTATTTTATTTTTTTCCTCTCTAGCACATAGGAGATAAAACATATGACCACTGGCTTTCTTCTTTTTCTTTTCTCTCTCTCTCTCTCTCTCTCTCTCTCTCTCTCTCTCTCTCTCTCTCTCTCTCTCTCTCTCTCTCTCTATATATATATATATATATATATATATTTTTTTTTTTTTTTTTTTTTTTTTTTTTCTGTACTGGGGATTGAACTCAGGGGCATTCTACCTCCAAGCTACACCCCCAGCCCAATTTTTTATTCTTTATTTTGAAACAGGGTTTTACTAAGTTGACAGGGCCTCACTATATAGCTGAGATTGGCAGGGAAACTGTGATTCTCTTGTCTCAACTTCCCAAGTACTGGGATTACAAGCTTACACCACCACACCCTGCTTGACACTTCACTTTTTGAGACTGGCTGATCTCAATTAGCATAATATTCTTTAGTTAAATCCATTTTCCTGAGAATGATATAACTTTTTTTTTTCTTTGTGGCTGTATAAAATCTATTGTATGCATAAATTACATTTTTGTTTTACATTAGTTTGTTGGTGAACACCTAGATTGGTTCCAAAAGCGCTTTTCATTCTTGGAAAAGTTTGGTTAAAGTTTTTCATTAACTGTCTGAAATTTTTCTGTGGCACTTAAAATTAGATTCAGTTCTCCCTCAGGTCAATGATTCTCCTAGGTTTTTCAATATATTCCACTTTATCATTGTAGTAAAATATTGAATTTTTAATTTTATCAACTTCTCAGTAAATATTAATGGATATTGTTGCAAAAATCACCACCAACTATCAAGTAAAAAATACAGAATTACTTAAAGCACTGAAAGGTATTTTTCAACTAAAGTGGACACATTCTCCCCTCTCTTGCTAGCTGCTGCTTCTTAAGTATCCTCATTTTATATTTCATGATATAAATGAGGGAAAGGAGCTTATTTAAGAAGGTAGAACAAAACTATTTGGCTTTATTTTCTAGGAGAATGTTTTACAAATGGCTTATAGTCAGGGAAGACATCTTTTTTTCCCTATGAAGTTAGATAAGTTGTACTCGCTATATCAGGGAAGCATAGGAAATTGAATTTTAAAATTCTATAAAATATGATCTGTGGGTAGAAGTAAACAGAAGTTTCTGGAGAAATGCTACAGACCAGCCCTTCTCAAAAAAACCAAGAGTGCTTTTGGACAGTGGAGCACTGGGGAAGGGAACAGTAGAAGAAACAGGAAAAGGAGGAAAGAAAGAAACCGAAGAACAGAGTCAACACGTTCATGCCCCAAATAAACACATTCCTCATTCCTAAAAATGGAATTCTTAAGGAGGGAAGACTTCGCTGTGTAAAAGACCTGGTGTTTAGATCATATGCTTTGCAAAATGAAATGAGAAACTGACAACATTATTCTTGTAAGAGTACTATCATTACTGACTACTAAATAGATTGAGAAAATTATCCCTGCTCCTGGTCTTAAATTTTTATAGATGTTTCTAAAATGCTCATTTATCTCACCCCTAGTAACAGATTGTGCAGGATGATTTATGAGTGGGGCCGATTTCCATGCCTCTGATGGATGCTCTATCCACTTAATGATCACTGGCAAGCGGCAGCCACCATAAAACTTCAAGTGTCACTAATAGAACTTCTTAGCTCTTAAACTGTAAAACTAAATGTATGTGCTTTTTTAAAAGTCATATACTTTAAAAAGTACTTAAAGAAAGAATAGTTTTTGCTTTTTCCACATAGTAAGCCTGTGTGTGTGTGTGTGTGTGTGTGTGTGTGTGTGTGTGTGTGTGTGTAATACTGGGAATTGAACCCATGGGAATTCTACCTCTAAGCTGCAACCATCTGTACCAGTATTGGGAATGGACTAGGAAGATTTGAGAAAGCTCTATTATATTTCAAAAATTGGTGTAAGGTCTTGGTTTCTGCCAAAAAAATCAGGCAACTATTCCAATGTAAATTAACCTAGCTAAAGGTAATTAGCAAGTCTATAGGAAAGGGGAAGTAGGACTTCCTCATCCTCATTATAAAAACAGGTTAACATAGTAATTGGATAACCTAGCTAGGATGAGAGGAGGGGGTCACCTTTGACCATGACCTTCCTTGTGGCAGAGACCTAGGCAGGAAAGTGCATGTTGGCGGGAAAGTAAGGGGAGGTAGCTTACAGGGTAAAGAGAGAAACCTTACAAGGTCTTTTATTACATCAGAATTACATGAACAAGATGGAGGGTGTTGTGTATAAAAAGTCTGTTCCATGTTTTGAATCTCGGTGAATTCGTTAGAACCACCCACTCATGTTACCCTTGGGTACATGAGGCTGTAACTGTCTTCTGTATTGCTCTCTTTTAAATAAACTTCTCTTAATCTTTAGCAAGAGTCCGGGCTATTGCATACTTATCCTTAGCTCAGGACAAGAACCCGTGCACTTTTTTATCTTTTTTTGTGTTTTTTTTTTTTTTTTGGTTCTCCAGGAAATTATTCCCAGGGGTCTAACAAAGATCCCTGGGTACAGTTTCCCAGTTGGTAATCCTCAACCCCAAACCATAACACCATCTTTTTTTCTTATTTTAAAACAGCTAGAACTATTGAGGCATGAGGAGCTACACAGCCAGTTTTGGTGACATGACTCCTTCTATCAAATTGAAGGACAATGTCAAGCACCAATGTCTCTCATCATATCTACCTAAGTCACTAATAAGAGCCAATTTGACAAAAGTTTCCCAATTACTAAATTAGCAATGTTTTTTAATTGGCCCTGTGGAATTTTAAAGTCACACAGAATTTTGTACTTTTCAAAGAAAGCCAGCAACATATCTTTTTCTTTGCAATGAACTTTTCTGCTTATTTATAAACTAGCACATGTTCTTATGAGCTACACCTCCAACTCTATTTTATATTTTATTTTCAAACAAGTTTTCATTAAATTGTTGAGGCTGGCTCTGAATATGCATTCCTTTTAGCCATATTATCTCAAGTATATAACATTATACGATTTTATAAATTTACATTCACTAACACAGAACTTAAAAGAAGATGTGCCATAAACTAAAAATAAAAAAAAAATTAAAGTTAACTGACATCTCCTTCAGAAAAACCATCCTCCTGCCCTTTTAAATTTTTCTTTTTTTGAAGATTTAAAGGAGTTTATTAAAAATATAGAAATACAGAAGACAGTTACAGCCCCATGCCATTCAGAAGTAGCATGGGTGGGTATTTCAAATGAATTCACCAAAATACAAATCCTGAAATAGCCTTTTTAGACAAGACATCCTCTACCTTGCTTTTTCCTATGTAACTCTGACATAGATAAAGTCCATCCCCTTGATTTTTGCACCAGAACTTTGTCTACACCCAGGTTTCTCCTTTCTGGAAGGTAGATCCTCTCCTCGAATCCAAACTAGATTATCCATTATTATGTAAACCTGTGTTTAGAATGAGGAATTCATAGCTCCCCTTCTCTTTCCACTTGTTAATTACCTTCAGCTAGGTTAATTTAAGTTACAATAGCTGCCTGCTTCTTGGCAGAAACCAAGTCCTTCCACATGTCTGCCCCTCACTCAATTTAAAGTCACAACCATTAAAGAGTTTAAGGGAATTTGTGTCAAACTTCTGAGTATCAGGCCTCAAACACAAGGCCAAAGCACTCTTTCCACCACAGATCTAAGTAAGAAAATGCTTGCTAGCCAAGCATGAGAGTTGTTTAAAAGCTTACAGTATAAAGAAGATATTCTTTCTCCAGTGCCCATTCCCAAACAAGAAAAGCATTCCTAGACCTCCAAAATTTCACGTTCGGTGTGTGTGTGTGTGTGTGTGTGTGTGTGTGTGTGTGTATGCATGTGTGTGCGTGTGTGTGTGTGTGTGTGTGTACATATGCATGTGTATATGTATCCATAGTCTTTGTCATTTCAATAGAATTTACTTATTTACCATTTTTGTTGTTTAATATCTATTTTCTATAACAAGATATAAATTATTTGGAAAATAGAATCTATTTCTCTTTTTTAATTCACTTAATATCATTCACAATGTGAAGAATAGATGAATCATAGTAGTTGATTTTAGTGTATGTACTCTTATACATAAATGCAATATCTTTAGAGCTGGTTTTCTTGAGGTTGTATATGTAGGTAAAACATTTCTTCTTAAATTTTAGACATTAAAATACTTCTACATAAATTGATTTGCAAATGCTGACAAGATTTCTAAAATGCATTATTAATGCATTCTGATTACCACTAGTAATTGTAGCTTATTCTAATAATAATAATAATGATCCACATGTATAATAAACACTTTCTTTCACTTTTCCTTTGGAAGTCACCGGAAAGTTTACATGTACATTTGTATTTAGGAATCGTTCTACCCTAACCATTACACATTTGAGAAAACACGTATATCAAAGAGGATGAGCAAGTGCAACAGAAACTATATTAATACAAGTGCATGTTAATATAGTCAAACAAATACATTAATGAAATAATCAAATTATACTTTTGTCTCTGATTTATTTCATTTAGAAAAATGTCTTTAAAGTTCATCCATGATCTAATTAGTGTCAGTGCTCTTCCTTTTTGTGGTTGAATAATATGTACACTATTTATAATTTAATATAAATATATAATATAGTACATATAACTATAATATAATAAAATAGTCATAAATATATACTATATTTTTGTTCACTTATTGATGGACATCTGAATTTTTTCTAGCTTTTGTAATTATGTAATAAGATATTCAGAGTGATTTCACTGATAGATGTTCTTGGTTAGAAATTTGATAGTCTTGAACTAGGTGATTTTGAGAACAATCAGCATGCTGTGAAATTTTAAAAGTGAAAATTATAGGAATGCACTTGTGTGAACTTCTACACATAATTATTTTATGTAGCTTTGTTTGTTTGTTTGTTTGTTTTGTGGTGCTGGGAATCAAACCCAGTAGCATTCTACCTCTAAGCTACACCCCTAGCCCTCATTTTGTTCTTTATTTTGAAACAGGGTCTCACTAAGTTGCAGATGGCATCAGTAACTGAGTAGCTAAGTACCTGAGGCTGTCCAAGAATCAAGATTCTCCTGTCTCAGCCTCCCAAATGATGGGATTACAAGTGTTAGCAACTATGCCTGGCTTCATGTAGCTATATTTAAATAGTAAGATCTAAAAATGGTAGAAAATATATACAGAAATGAAGAAAATGTTGGACTTCTTTAAAAGTCCAGCTCAAAAGGTGCTTTGGCCTATTCTTGTTCACTACCCCTTCTGCATTTTATCCTCTGCAATCAGCTCTTCATCCATCATCCATAGTATTTCTTTAAGATTTTTAATTCTTTTAATGGCTTTAATCATTTATTGCTTTTATTAGTTTGCTGTTCACTAATTTAGATTCTATATTAGAAATTATATTTTTAAGTATAGGGACAGCCATGAGAATTTAGAGATAGTATTCACTCTATAAATATTTCTAATAAAATATTGAAATGAATAATTGGGTTAACCTACTGTCCTGATTAATGCTTACATGATACTGTGGTTATAAATAGGACACTTTTCATTCAAACATTCCATTTGACTTAATAGTTTTATGTGTTTCTACATTGTATCACTTGCTAGAAAAAGGCTTGTAACAGGGCACTATTAAACTCAAGCATTTAACTTTGTACTGAAGCATTCTAAATGTTTTCAGCATCTGGTAGAACTTGCTTGGTACACAAATCAACTTCCTTCATTCTATTCTTATTTAAATTCCATATTTTTTCCTGATATCTGGAGAATTCATACCTATTATATCAGATTCTAGTATCTTTCATATTTTTTTAAAAATCCCTTCTCAGTCTTTCATGTAGTTTAGTTGTCTTCTGAATTCACTTCTTTGTATTTCTGATGTGCAAAATTTGAGATTGGAATTCTTACCAAGGATTCACTATCCAATGTACTAGGTTGTCAGTACAAGTTAAATTTTATAGTTGCAAGGCACTCATAATTTTAACTAATTTAGCATGTAAGCAATGTATTGGAACAACTTTGAGTGGCACAAATACTAGAGGATTCAGAGTAGCCAGAACTGGGTGGTCAAAAGTATTGGCCAATTAGGAGAATGTCATTATTGTAACCACCTCACATTTGCCACTAAACACTCTTAACCATGCCTTTCTCCTCTCAGCCACCTGCCATATATAATCTATAATCTGTAAATTATTCTTGGCTTTTACTTTACTCCATTATTGTTTTAAATTGGGGGGTTAAGCCAAGCATGGTGGCACGCGCTTGTAATCCCAGCATTTGGGAGGCTGAGACAGGAAGATCACAGTTTGTTGACTGTCTCAGATACTACTTAGTGAGGCCCTTTGCAAATCAGGGAAACCCTGTTTCAAAATATAGAATAAAAATAGGGATGGGGGTGTAGCAGAATGTCCCTGGGTTCCATCCCCAGTACCACAAAAAAATTGGGGAAATTATTGTTGAATATTCTTGGCTCCTTTAGATGTACTAACATGGGATCTGCCTTCAAATCCCTCCACAGTCACACAATTAACTTCACTGGTTATACAGATGTCTCTTCTTCTCACGGCAATATTAAAGAACTGTTAGCATGAATATATATGTATATATACATATATACATATATATACATATATACATACATATATATACATACATATGTATATGTGTGTGTGTGTGTGTGTGTGAGCCTACACAAAGGCTTGCCCAATATACAAATCCTTCATGCCATATTTACATAGAATGCCCTTTTGTAATGGTATACACCTATAATCCCAGTATTTGGGAGATTGAGATAGAAATATCACAGTTTCAAGATCAGATTAGTGAGCAATACCTTAGTAAGACTTATTTCAAAGATAAAAAAATAAAGCTGTAAGTATAGCTAAGCATTAGAATGCTTATGAGTTTAATTCTCAATCTCACATACACACAAAAATGTCCTTTCTTAATATAATTTGACCATTCTTTGTACAACCAAAAACTCACTCAACTTTCCCCAAGAAAAACAATCTAATATTTATAAAATGAGTTTATATTAAGCCCATATTCCTAAATGACTACTACTCTGTTATTTGCCTCAACATTATTCATATGCACTAGAAGATAAAAGGTCAATAACAATTAAATATATCCATGAATGTGGACATAACATTTTTAAATGAAAACACTGATGTGTTTCCTTGTCTTCCACTGACATTATGTTCCTATGTGAGACCACCAATGCCAATATCTTAAATAGGGCAGGGGAGAATGCGAAGGGAGCTGGGGAAAGCCCATCAAGTGCTGTGTGCATGCATGTCACTATCACTGTGAAATGCATTATGATGTGAGACTATAATGCCCTAATAAAACTAGTCAAAACTATGGATGTGTATGTATATTCACATGGAAGATTTAATAAAAGGAGAAAAAAAATGGATGATGCATCCTTTTCTGAAACTATTGATGAAACTTTAGTGGTGATTTGCTCCTGAGAACATTCTTCCTCCATTCTCTACTCAGTCAGCTATATAAGCTTTGCTTGGTATATAACCCAACTGGAATTCTTAGAAAAAATATGTCTTGGTAATTCTGTTGGGGTAGATAAGACTAATTTTTATGAGCTTCTTCCTGAGATGACTTTTTCTACATTTTTCTGTGCCCCCATGACATTGCCAAGGCTACAATTAGTCAACCTAACATTATCTTACTGTGGGCCTCTCAGTGAAATGGGTAAATAAGAAATGTCATTAGCAGGTTAAATTATGAATTCAATACAGGGTCACTGTCATTGTCAATATTTCTTGGAACCATCTCTTGGAGCAAATTAAGCAAGAGGCTCAGAGTTGCAGGGACATTAATGACATCTAAAGCAGGCCTAATATCAAAAAGTGCCTTTCTTAATTCCTATTTGTTTTGGAAATTGTGCATTTTGGATAAAGTAGACAAAATATCCCCTAACAACAAAAAATATGCATATATCCCAATCCCTGTAATCTGTATGTCATTTTGTAAAACAAAGGCCACTTTACAAATGTGATTAATAGTAATAGTGTTGAGATAAGAATAGTTTACTGCTTTATCCTTGGAGGCTAAATTTAATCACATAAATTCTTAAATAAAGAGAACAATTCTAAGTCACAGAAAGCCAGAGAAATGGTAGTGTTAAAAAAAAAAAAAAACACTGGCTTCAAAGATGGAGAAGGGCGGTCATAAGTCAAAGAATATAGTCAGGCTATTAATATATGGTAATCTGTTACAGAAACAACAGAAGATTTATATACTTCCTGTATGAAGAGCTGCACATTCTGCAATTACCAATTAAAAGTGTAAAAAGATTGGATCTAAGACTTTACTGCACATTAAGGTTTCCTGTAGCATTTTGAGAATTTGCACTGCTCAAACCCACTTATCCCAATTAAATTAGAATCACAACAGTGCTTTAAGAGTGCTGCATATTTTTTCCAACAGGTAACAAAATTTTGAGGGTCACTCATACAAGGCATTCTGTTGATGAACATTTAACCTGTTGATTCTGGAGTAGAATCTCAATACCTGGGTCTGCTAACCTAAACTTACTGTTTGGTCCTGAAGAAGACAAGTAGCTCCTGTCTCAGTAACTCATTGTCTTACTTCAGTGATGCCAGCAGATTTCTCAGAAGCAATGTGAGTTTGCAAAGTACTTGATAGCACAATGCTATTGTAGAATCTCTCATTTTAAGCTGGAATACTTGAGCGTAGATTATGGCACACCATTTTGACATGAGAATTAAAATAAATTGATAGAAAATTCTAACAAAGATAGAAATTTTTCAAATACTAAATTTATTTTTATTTTATACTACTTTATGTGATAAATAATAGCATATTTTATGGGGTATGATGCAATGTCATAAAATAAGTACATATTGTGAAATGATTTGATCAAACTAATTAGCATTCTCATTATGTCATATTGTTATTTTTTGTTAAGGATTTTTAAAATCTACTACTTTAGTAAGTTTGAAATATACAATGCACTACTATTAATTATAGTCACTGAGGCTGGCTATTTCATACTTTTCAATTAACAAAACAAGGAAAATAATAAAAAGTGAATGCTATGCTTTTTCAATTTGTAGAGTTTTTTTTTTTTAACATGTATTGAAAATGCAATTACAGCAAACATGGCTGTATTGTATTGTTACAAGATAAGAACAGTTTAATAAGTTTGTGAGAAGTATAGAGAACACTGCATCCTAGAGGTGACCTATTTGCTTGAGATGCTGAAAAAAAGTTTACTAAAAACACCTGTAAAGTAAGTAAAGTGAATTAGTGTCCATTCATAAAAAAACACCTGTAAAGTAAATAAAGTGAATTAGTGTCTATTCATAAGTTAAGTTTAAAATTCTCATATTGGGTGGCAACATGATGCTAATGATAAATTAAATAGAGTGATCAAAGAAAACTTTCACAAATATTGATATCTATAACTAATCAAAAATATTCTTCAAAAGTAAAAGGTATAGTTTTTCTCAAGGAAAATGCTGAGGGAATTTATTGTGTGAAAAAAATGTGAATGTATTACTATGAACTGACAGATGTAAAATTACAATGTTTCAATAAAATATTGATGAAAAAGAACTATTAAAATAGCTATTCAGGTAAAATAAAATGAAGTATTCAGAAATTCAGGTTTGCAAGACATGGTGGAACATGTCTGTAATCTCAGGATTTAGAATATAGAGACAGGAGGATTTAGGTTTGAAGCTCTAACTCATGAGTTTAGCAAGACCCTCAGCAAGTTAGCATGACTCTGTTTCCAGGTTAACAAAGCAAAAAATGACCAAGGATATTCTTCACTGACATTGAAAAATCAGTCCATAAATTCATTTGTAACAACAAAAAACCCACAATAGCCAAAATAGTTCTCAGTAACAAGAACCATGCAGGAGGCATCACAATACCCGACTTTAAACTATAGTACAATTGCATCCAATAAAAACAACATGGTACTGGCACAAAAACAGAAGCATAAAACAATGGGCAAGAATAGAAGACTCAGAAACAAATCTGCATATTTACAGCCAATTGATTTTTGACAAAAGGGAGAAAATATAAACTGAAACAAAGATAGCCTCTTCAACAAATGATGTTGGCAAAACTAGTTAACCATATGCAGAAAAATAGAAATAAAGCCCACTTTATCTCTCTTCACAAGATTCAGTTCAAGATGGATCAAAGATTTGGAAATCAGGCTAGAGACCTTAAAGCTCCTTGAATAGGGCATAGGTTCAACACTTTAACACATAGGCACAGGTAAAAAATTTCTCAACAAGGCCACAAAGGCACAACTAAAAGACATCATTATGTGGGATTGCATGAAACTGAAGAGTTTCTGTACAGCAAAGGCAACAGGGAGCTGATAGAAAGGGAGAAGATTTTTGCCAGCTACTTCTCTGATACAGGATTAATATCTAGAATACACAAAGAACTCAAGAAAATCACCACTAAAAGCAAAAATAACCCAATCAAAAAAGTGGTCTAAAAAGATACTTCATGAAAGAAGAAATATAAATGGTCAATGAATGTATTAAAAAAATTCATTAGCAATCAGAGAGATGTAAATCAAAACTACCTGTAATTTCACCTAACCCCCATTACAATGAAAATAATTAAAAACATAAACAACAGCTGATGTTTAAATGTTTGGAAAACAGTATGGAAGATTCTCAGATGAATAAAAATGAACTTACCATATGACTCAGCTATACTTCTCTGGGGTGCCTATCCCAAATAATGTAAACCAACTACCAGACTATATATCTATATACATAGATGCACAAGTCACAACTGCCAAAATATGGAACCAGCTATCAACACTGGATTACAAAACTATGAGATATGCACAAAATAAGATTTTACTCATCCATAAAAAACCAAAATTACGTTATTTGCATGGAAATTAGTAGAACTAGAGGACAGTATGCTAAGTGAAATTATTTAGTCACAAAAAGTAAAAAGTCAGATATCATTCCTAATATGCAGAAGTCAGAAAGAAAATGGGATATAGGGCCTCCAGATTAAAAAAAAAAATACGAAACTTTAGTTGATTGAAGAAGGGGACACAACCGAGAGAGATGAGAGGAGGGAAAGAGGGGAAATACCCTAAAACACATGATGTACATTCAGAAACATATCAAAGTCAATCATTAAAATGAACATAAGAAGAAGAGAGGGGAAAGAAAATGAGGTAGGGAGTAAAGCGCTAAATGAGGGATGTGTGCATATATGCCTCTACCATTCTTCATCTCATTCCAATGTAAATTATAATGCACCAATAAAATTTAAAAGAATGTAGTGAAATTAAGCTAGAAATCAATTAAAAGAAGATTTTAGAAAATCTTCCACGTATTTGGGATGTAAGCAGAATATTTTTAAATAACACATAAACCCAAAAACTCTCAAGATTATCTTAAAAATATTTGGAACTAAGTGAAAATGTCAGCACAACTTCAAATTTTGGGGGGGTGAATGCACTGAAAGCAGTGCTTAAAGGGAAATATATAGTGTTAGAGGCATGTATAAGAAAGTGGAAAAGTCTAAAAATCAATACTTGAGTTTCCATTTTAGAAAAATAGAATAAGAACAACAGTTGAAGCCTAAAGCAACCAGAAAAGAAGAAATAACACAAATTACAGTAGAAATCAAAGAAATTGAAAACATGAAAAACAATAGAAGAAATCAATAAAACCAAAAGCTGGTTCTTTAAAAAATAAACAAAATGGATGAACTCATGCTTATGCTATTAAAATAAAAATAGAAGAAAGACACAAATTTCTACATAGAAATAAATTAAGTATCATCAAAATTGATCCTGTGAACATTTAAATAGTATTAAAGAAATGTAAAAACACTGATACCACAAATTTGATAAAAATAAAATGAACTAATTATTTGAAAGACATAAACTACTAATACAAAGAAAATATATAATTTGAATAAGCTTATATACATTAAAGAAATTTACTAAAGCTTTGTAAAACAATCTCCACTGGGGTTCAATGGTGATATGTACCTCCAAAACTTAAATAAAATATGACACAATTTCTCCACATTCACCCCCCTCTCTCCCCACCTTCTGGTGCTCAGCACACTGATTGACTTTGATAAATTTGTATATGTACATCATGTCCATTGAGGTGTTTCTCTCTCCAAGTTGTCCTCTCCTATCTATTATCCCTTAATTACGTTCTCTTCCTACTCCTGTAAGGTTTTTCCTTTGTCAGGAGTTCCTCCTGTGTCCCAATTTCTTCTTAGGTTCTATATATTAGGGAGAACATCTGACCTTTCACTTTTTGTGACTGGCCTATCTCACATAGAATATACTCTCTAGTTTCATCCATTTTCTTGACAATAACCTAACTTTGTTCCTCTTTATGGATAAGTAGAATTTCATTGTATATATATTTAAAAATTTTGTAATTTCTTCATCTGTTGATGGATATCTTGGCTTTTTCCATATTTGGGCAATTCTGAATTGTGCAGCCACGGACATAGATGTGCATGCATTACCCGGAATAGCCGAAATTATTCTGCAAAAATAAATCATGTGGAAGGTAACACAATACCTGACTTCAAACTATACTGCAGAGCCATAGTAATAAAAAAAAAAAAAAACAACAAAACAACAACAACAAAAAAACATTGTACTGGCACAAAAGCAGACACATAGCCCAGTGGAGCAGAATAGAAGAATCAGAAATAAATCTACATACATACAGCGAACTGATCTTTAAAAAAAGGGCCAAAAACATACACTAAAAATATTTTATTTTATATAACTGAATACTTTCAAATTGAGGCTTTAAAAACAAAATTAGCTGACTTCATATATTTATAAAAAGTTTTTGAACAAGTTGTTGCCATTTTTCACATTTTTAAATTAACAAAAATTAAATGTCAAGTAGCTCTGTTTCTATTCTATTTGTATTATGTATGTATGTGTATTTAATTCACAGTTGCCAATTTGGGGAAAATATTCTTTGTACCTAATTTTCCACCACTACTACCCTATAATCTCCCATAAAGAAAGTAGTTTAAATTGTTTATAGCAGCACTAGCTATTTAAGTTTTCTCTTGGTACCAAAAATACTACCTTATAACTTATTTTCAATAGATGGTTCACTATTTTTTGTTATTGTCCATCCTTAATTTTACAGTGCATTTTTTAGCTAATGCAGTACCTCTTCAAAAAAATCTTCTCTAACTCCTGAGAAAGAGTTGATTTTCCTCAGAAGTGCAGGAATGAGGCCTGGTCTTCCTATAGGGCAGTACGAACTACATTGCAATTGGATACATTCTTGGATTTTTCAACTACCTTGGCCTCATAGTTTTCTACAAATCTAGCACTTAATGCCTAGCACTGGTATGTGAATTAATTAAGCAAAAATTAAAGCTTTAAAAGGGTTTTCTCATCTACATGTATCTACATTTAATAATAGTCAAAATAAATGAGGTATTTTTAACATCACAATATATGAATATTAATAATTATGTAATAGTGATTTCATTGCTATTTGTTGTCTGTGGCGATAAAAGTTACAAATGCTCACTAATAAATTCACAAGGGGTTTATCTATTCTCTACTTTCTTTCTTTGTTAAATTACATTTAAAATGACCTTGTTATTATTTCTAAATGAGTCATTTGAGCCATCTACACTTCTTGGAATTAGAGGTATTTACTTTGAAAATGTTAATATGTTAGAAAAGAGGAATGTCAGTTTCACTCTACAAGTGAGGTACTGGCTCGTTGGTACTCTTAAATAACAACCAATGTACACATAATTTTGAGTGCATTATTTACTTTTGTATCAAAGAGATTATATCAAACTTTTATCTTGAAAAATGATAGAATAACCTAACTATTAAAATAATACATGTTATGAAGAAAGCATACTCATATATATCTGAAGTAATTTTATTATTCAGTAAATGAAATCATGGCAGTTTGCCACTATTATATCCTGGTACACTTTGTAAAATAAATGGCTTGGTTTTAGTGCTATTAATATTCCACATTATTAGATTTATGTAAGACTTTTTTGATATAAGTTGAAATGCCAACAATAAACACCAAAAGGCTACTTATAATTTCCAAAGTTCATATTTTGTTATTTATATAATTTGTTTCATTGAAATCTGACTTTTTAGTGGTACAAGGACAAAGAAAAGGTGGGGGGAGACAAAATGAATATGAAAATAGATTTAGGTAAGCAACATATATACAAAATATTTTAAATTAGGTACAAAGACATGTTTACTGGAAATAAGCAACTGGTTTAATTTTCATAAATTATATGCCCATACTAGAAGTTGGGCTTTATTTGAGGCCAGCTATAAATCCATAAATTAGGTTTTTAATGTTTGGGAGATATTGAAGTTGTTTCAAGTATGTTTGTGTGTGTGTGTGTGTGTGTGTGTGTGTGTGTTCACTCACACGCAAAAAAAATTGAGCTTCCTCTGATCTTCTTATTGTAGCAGTAAGATGAGACCTGAGGAAATCTGTTTGGTTCTCTTTTTGACTAGGTGCTATTCTTCTGACATAGGACTTTTACGATTTCTCTGTGGATATGTACCTACTGACATGAATATATAGGATGTGGAGTGGACATTTTAAGTACAGAAAACATCTCAGAAATTACTAAAATGAAGCCACATTTGATGTTTGTGCACATATTTATGCATAGGTATGTCTAAAAGACTACAAAAAAAAACCTGGTAATAGTTGTTTCTGAAGAGGGATTTAGTAGAGAGGACAAGGGTAAGAGAAAGGCTTTTTCCAAAATTATGTTTTGGAATTTTTTTAAATTTACAATATGTAAATGAATTTTCTATTTTAAAATATATTTATTTAAAGTATGTATATTTGTGTGTGAAACCTAAAGCCTAAGTGTGTGGTGGTACATGCCTGTAATCTCAGAACTGGAGAGTATGAGACAGGAGGATCACAGGTTCAAGGCCAGGCTTGGCAACTTAGGAAAACCTTGTTTCAGAACAAAAAAATAAAATAAAATAGGACAGAGGTAGAACACTCTTGAATCTCAATTCATACTATCTCTCTCTCTTTTTTTTTTTTTTTTTTTTTTGGTGGTACTGGGGTTCCTGGAAGCCCTTCTACCTCCGGGCTACACTCCCAGACCTATTTTTACATTTTTATTTGGAGACAGGGTCTCCTAAGCCAGTGTGCGCGGCTGGCTTCGAACCTGTGTGATCCTCCTGTCTCTCCCAAGCACAGGGATTAAAGCGTGTGCCACCACGCCAGGCCAGAGTATCTCATAAGTAAAAAAAAAAAAAAAAAAAAAAAAATACAAGTTTGAGAATTTATAACACTATATCTTCCTGCTGTCTAACCCTTATCTCTTGGTAATTCTCTTCAGATTGTTTTAGGGCTTATAATAACAAGAGAATAACTTTGTTTTGAAGTGCAGAAGAGATGTGCAGAAATTCATGACCTTGGCAATACTCACTAATTTCCAGAAAGATAATAAATGATCTGTGCATTCAGCCAATAACTTCATCTTTTTCTTCTCATTGAAAGAATTGATATTCATTAATCCTCACAACATTTTACATTTGCGTTCTTCTTTGCATAGTTTGACAAAAATATTATTAATACTCACCAATTATTGTGTATAGGAAAAAATTGTCTTTGTATATTGAATAATGCCATATAGAAAATGTATGCATCGTTTCAACTAGGTACTACAAGAGAAAAGAAAAATACAAGACAAAAGAGATTTTGGCATTTCGGCAAGTATCAACTATGAGAGCAAGGATTTTTTTAAATTATCATATTTTTCTAGGCATATAGTTTATTGACAATAACTTACACATATCAGTGTTTCTTTTTAGACATGTACATTGAATAATAATTTGGAGAGGAGGAGATACTTGAGGATTGAATTTAGAGACATTCTGCCACCAAGCTAAACACCCAGCCTTATTTTTTATTTTGAAACAAAACTGGGTCTCCCTAATTTGCTAAGGATCTCATTAAGTTTTTGAGACTGGTCTTGTATCTGTGATCCTTTTGTCTCAGCCTCCCAAGTAATGAAATTACAGGCATGTGTCACAATGACCCACAACACTGAGTAATCTTTGCAGGATTTGATAATGTTGACCACTCCCACTTGATCTTAAAGATTGCTTGGTAGTGGTCAGTGTTATCAAATCCAAAGTTATGTCTCTGTGGTCTCTGATACAAACATTTTATGACCATAGAATCATAAACAAGGAAGACAAAACATCGACAAGCTTTCTAACCAGAAAATACAGAGGAAAGAGAAGAATGGTTATAAGTAGAAATTTCCTCTCTAAAAGAACAAACTCAGATGTAGTGTATAACATAATTAGTGTGAAACTCTGGTGTGCACGTGTGTGTGTGTGTGTGTGTGTGTGTGTGTGTGTGTGCATGTGTGTATGTTAGTTTCTGTGAATTGAGCTATAATCCTAGTTCTTTTTATTTTGAAACAGGATCTCACTGATTTTCTGAGAATCTTACTAAGTTGGTGAGGCTGACCTCAAATCTATAATCCTTTTGTCTCTACTTCCTAAAAAAAAACTAGTATTACGAGTGTGTGCTACTGCAGTAGGCTTTCTAATATTATTTCAATCAGATTTTTGTAAGTTCTTTTTGACAAATATTGAAACCATTTGACTCATATTCAGAATATTTTACTATAAGTTACAAATTTATTGAGAGTTTGGTTATATTTTTTTTCTAAGAATTCTCCCCAAATTAATTTATCAATATTCATAATACTTTCCAAAAATAGGAAATTAAGGCTGATCATTTAATTTTAACATAAACATGACTCAGTTTCCACCAAAGTCATCATGAAAGCCTTATTAATCATTTAAAGAATAAAAAGAACTAGAAGCATGAATAAGAACAATAAAATCTTAAAAAGCTCTGTAGCTAATAAATGTTACATGGCTCCAAATGGAATTTTAACCATTAAAACACACTTGCACAGCTTAGTGCAGTGGTGTACACCTTAATCCCAGTACTTGGGAGGCTGAGACAGGAGGATCACATGTTTCAGCAATCCAACAAGACACTGTTTAAAAGAAGTAAAACACTAAAAAGGGCTGGGGGTATAGCTTAGCATTAGAATCCCCCTGGTTTTAATCCTCAGTATAAAAATACCTTATATAGGCCGGGCGTGGTGGCGCACGCTTGTAATCCCCGCGCTTGGGAGGCGGAGACAGGAGGATCACGCAGGTCGCGCTGGCGTAAGAGACCCTGTTTCAAAAATATAAAATAGGTCTGGGAGTGTAGCCCGGAGGTAGAAGGGCTTCCAGGAACCCCAGTACCACCACCAAAAAAAAAAAAAAACCAAAAAAAAAAAACCTTATATAATAGCACTTGAATATGTCAGTAAAAATTTATGTATTCATGAGTAATGAGATTGAAAAAATTCTCTAGGTCACAATCATCATAAAATGTGACCCTCGAATTTGAATCCATCATTGTGTGATTATTAGTCAAATATTCTGTAAGCCAATTTCTTTTTAACAACAGATATATTTATTATATATAATGATAGTACCTATATCCTAAAGTCTGCCCTAAAAACCTCATTTACAATATATAGAAATAGCTATCAGACCAATATTTTATTCCTAGATTAATAATTAAAATGAAAAATCTAAGCATTTTTTTCTGTGTTCTTATTAGAAATCTATAATTCATCCTTGGTTGTCTCTCAATAACCCAGGATAAATTATATATTACTCTTGAGAGTTTTTTTCCCCCAGATAAATGATCAATCCCAAATAAAAATGAAAAAATGATGGAAATGAAAAAGTCACCCTTTTTTAAACTCCAAAGTGATCATTTATAGCAGCATAGATAATAAATAGTTTATTAAACTACTGGTGATAGGCATTAGGTGGATTTGTTTTGGGGAGAAACTACATAATATTCCTATGCTAAAGTTTCACTCCTCAAATATTGCAATGTGAAGTACAGAGTCTCACCTGTCCTATTTTCTTGCACAACCATTTCACCTTCAGACTGGCCTAGTCTTTAGTTCCATGCTCTACTTTATTTTTCATGTGGGGAACACATTAAATGGAATGATACAGAATGAATCAGAAAACTCTAGAAACTGGGAACATTCTACAGGATAACTGATGCAGACTATTAGAGCAACCAATATTCAAAAGAAAGTAGAACTTTCTATATTAAAATAGGCTAAAGAGAACACAAATCAAATGTATGTAATAAACTTTTGGAAAACCCAAGTCTTTAAAAAGTAATTATAAAATAAATATTATATGCTTATATAATATATGTTTGATATGCTATATAAAGTATTTATTAAGGCAACTCAAGAAACTTAAAATGAACTGGCTGTTAGATAACACTACAGATTTGTTAGTTTTCTTATATATTATTTAAAAAGTGATATAAAGATAAATACACTAAGTGATGTTTCTTTATATGTTTGTATCACTTTGAATTTCAATATGGTATATAATTACATTGTATCAGTAATATTATATATAAAACACTAGAGTTACATTAAAAAATCTATCATTTTAGGAAATAATGGATTAATTTGGATTAATTTGTGGTGAGGTTTTATAAAGCATTTGAAAATCAGTGGTGCTACATCTATGTAATTCATTTTTATTACAAATTTTACTGTTTAAATTAGTGCTTGATAATTGTACATACTAGTGGTATTCATTTGAATGTGTTCTTATATGCACATAACATAATTAGACAATTACTTTTCTTAATACCTCTCCTTTCCCTTCTGTCCACCTTGCGTATATCTCCTTTATCTATTCTACTGATCTCTCTTCTATTTTCAGGATATTTTTTAACTTCGTTATTTCTGTAGCTCTTATAGTTAAATATACAGTGGACACTTGAACATTTCATAAATTGGTATTTAGAGTTGATGTAATTGTGTCATGTGGGTTTTAACTTTTCCAATGATGTATCTGGCTGGTAGCCTGGTGAGTAGAGTATGGCTGGAGAAGATGGTTTCCTGGGGCTGTTTTCTCGCATTTGGCATCTCTGACGTACGAGTGAAGCCTTGAACTCCTTTCGTCTCTTTCTGCTGCCATGCTCTGAGATCTGTAGTCCCTGGGCTTACATGAACTGAACTCTGAAGCTGTGAGCTATTAAATACTTCTTCCTCTAAGTTACATGGTCAAGTTTTTATAATTGGTACTGGCAGTGAGTGGTGTCATGGCTAGGTCTAAATTTGACCATGTGTTTTGTGATTATTGGGAATGGTTTTGTGAGAAAAAAAATTGAAATGGCCAAAATGTGGCTAGAAATGAGAATGGTAGAAAATGTGTTTAGGAGATTTGTGAGGGTGAAGAAGACTACATATGAAAATGGGTGTAGCTCAGAGGTAGACTGTCCCTGGGTCCTATCCTCAGTACCACCAAAAAAAAAAAAAAAATAGAGGTTACATATTTTACACATGTAAAGAGTTTATCAGCATTTTGCCTATATTTTGAGACTCTCTGTGAGGCTAAATTTAAAGATGTTGGGCTGATTAAACTGACAGAAAAAATTCTAAAACAGTAAAATATTCAAAGTGCATCATGGATATTGATGTCTACATTCATGAAATTGTATATCAAATTTCAAGAGTGAAAAATAATGAAGAGAAACTTTATAGATTTGGAGTTTGGAAAGAATGTCATGTATAAAGCTGGGACTCAGAGAGATTGTGCTATGAAAGAAAGTAATATGGCTGAAGGGCAGTTGAATGCTTTGATTAGGAACAAGGTATTAATTTTTTCCTCAGATTCTTTTCCTGTGACCTTGTTGGAGGGCTGTCTAGCATCACCCATGATGGAAACAGGCTCTGTCATGAGGAAGATAAAGATGAGCCTAGTGACAAAGATTAAAGAGAGTGTGACTATCTTTTCTGTTGGTGGTCCATCTTGGAGCTCACGTAATACTGATTTTTCTAAAAAAAAAAAAAAAAACATGGTCATAGAAGCTTCTCCCCAGGTTTCAGAGGAAGGCCTGGGTAGCCAGGCAATGTGTGACAGAGCCAAGCTCCCTAGAAGCAGGACTAAATATGGCAATTTGTGAATCTCTGAGGTTGAAGCCAAATTTCCAAGAAAGAAATCTGATTTTAAAAAGGTGAGAAACATGGAATTTCTGGAGGAAAAGCTGCAAGCTGTGAGCCACAAAGCCAGGCTGGAAGAGAAAATACACTACCTATTGCAATCAACCAGGCCATAGGAGCAGGGCTGCTAAGCTTCCTTGGAGATCGGTTCTCACCACCATGAAACTCAAATGCCAGAAATTGAGTCTCAGGAATAAATACTTGCCTTGTCAGATTTCATTAATGTTTTGGCTCCATTCCTTCCTATAGCCATATCCCTCCCTTTGGGAATGTAAATGGTTTCTCTGTACCATGGTATAAGCATATAACTTTCTACTTTTATATTCATTGTCTTTCAAAGGGGGTCATAAGAGTTCACTTTGAGACTCAGAGGATACTTTGGACTTTGGAATTTTGGGTGATGCTGAAACTGTTAAGGCTGTGGGAACTCTTCGAAATAGATTAAATGCATTTTGCATTCTGAACTGGGAATGAACTCTTTAGGCACCAGAGGTAGAATTGTTATATGTATAATAATCCCTCGAAGACCTCAGAAATAGGATTTTAGAGTTGATATAACTGAGTCATGAAAGTCCTAATCCCTGAAGTGGATAAATTTATTGTAATAGATTTTTCTGTGGAGTGGTCTAAGCCAGTAAGGTATGGCTGTAGAATATTGGTCCCTGGCAGTGTGTCTTTGGGGTTATATATGGTCCCTCCTGTCCTTGCTTGCTCTGTTGCTTCTAGTCTCTATGATATGAGAGAAAAGCCTTGAGCACTCCTTTTCTCCTCTTTCTGTTACCATGCACTGAGATCCCCCATCTCTTGCCTCACATAAACAAACCCTGAAGTGGTGAGCTAATAAATCTCCCTTCTTCTAAGTTACATGGTCAAGATTTCATATTATAGCTGTAAAAATGTTGACTGACACACCAGATTCTACATATAATGACAGTGGCCAGCAGCTATGATTGTTGGAGAGGTTTTGACGGCGGGATATCCAGAAATAAAAAGTACAGGGAGTTGTTAGCAGGAGGAGAACAATAGCAGCTTATTCTACATGCCATTTTCTTAAGTAAGGTTCTGGGCAAAACAGTGCCTGTCCATGCCAGTATAATGTGTGAATGCACGTTGTGTCCTACATAGTCATACTCACATAACTAAATACAAACCTGGGGCCATGTGAAATGATCTGCCTATTCATGCTTATGTAGCCAAGTGTTCATCTGAAGCTGCATGGGACAAGTGGGGCCATGTCCTTACTTCTATCCCTTACTTTCTCTGGGCCACTCACTCCACCCCTTAAAGGGTGGCAGTGTGTGAATTAACACAGAGTGCATTGTATTGGACCCTATGACTATAACAGCAATAGAGGGTCTAAGAGGTGCCTATTAATCTTCCAGGCACATAGGAAATATAGGCAATACCCATCAATAGGAAGAGCCCACTGAGTTCTACCAGGTTGTAAATGGGCCCTCCTGTAAGACCTGAATATTCTGTACCTCCATCTCCACCAAGTCTTGGTATACCTCAGGAAATTTGTCCCAGGATTATAGGAACCTAAGTCAACTTGGGTGGTGTTTTGCACACCAAGGATACTGTTGTACAGCATCTTGCATTTGGGATTGGGTAAGAGGCAATCTCTACTCCTGGGCTTCAAGCCTCATGGAGTGGGTGCTCACGTGTCCTAGATTTTTTGTGTAACAATGATGCTACTGATTAAAAAAGAAGAGAGCCTGAGCCAATGTCTCAAACACATAGGATTGAGGGCTGCAGTGGCTGTCAGGCTGAGGTTATGTGAGAAGCTGGTGGGCTCAGCTCACATTGGAGACCTCCTTTGCATAGATAGCTCTGCTCTGCTGGTGCCAGAGTCCCCATACTTGAAGCTCCAGCTCTTTTAAAGCCTCCTGGACTTCTTTTGACTGGGAATGTACATTGTCTCAATCTTTTGGCATCACTAAATCGAACCTGAGAATGAGGGAAAGTGAGGGAATCAAGGAATTGTGGAAGGGCTAAATAAATGATTTTTGCATATATGTATATATGCATCTAATATCTTGAACTTCATTAAGATATATGATTAAAATGTACCAATAAAATGACTAAATTAGTAAAATAATAATTATGAACAATATTAAGAGGCTTTGATATCTAGATGTTAGCTTTACTGATGATAAGAATTGGTGAAAATCAGCCAATTCAGAGTGATTAGAGTTTAGAAACATGCTTTTAATTCCAGTATGTAGAAGGCTGAGACAGGAGAATTACAGGTTTGTGATTGGCTTCAGCTACTTAGTGTGGCCCTCTGCAACTTAGTGAGACCCTGGTCTCACTAAAAAATAAAAAATAGGGCTAAACCCCAAGTAGAATGTCCCTGGGTTCAATCCCCAGTACTTAAAAAAGAAGAAAAGAAAAGAAAAGAAAAGAAAAGAAGAGAAAAGAAAGAAAACCTATGACTCAGACAGCAATGACTGCTAGAGGCAGGATCTGGGACTATATTTCTCATATTTACCTACTCAGAGTCACATATAGTTCATAACTCATATTAGGAATTCAACCCCAAAATTGGAAAGTAATTAACTGAGATACCAAAGTCAGTGAAACACTCTGGAGATATTAAACACTATACCTCATATTGAAAAGTAAGTGGGACAATTTTATTTAATGTTCCCCTTAGAATCTCTGCTTGACTCCTGCTCATAACCCTTCCTCCCAGTGGGCCAATATGGCAGTGCCTCACTGCTCCCTGAACTTTCAATAAAAATCTGAATTTAGTACAGGCTTTGAGAAAAAGCAACATTTCCCATAATATGTGTAACCTCTTGCTCATCTAGATGCCTTGGGATTGATAATGTCAATTTAAACAATCAATTGCACTCTCAAAAATAGAGTCCATGTGTGAAAATTAGCAGGTGCTGAACTGATCATTGACTCCTCCAGCACTGTACAAAGGCAGACATTATTAATTCACCAAAGTGTTGTATTTAGTCATCTGTTACTTTCCACCTGTAAATTTGTATTGATAAGAATCAATATTTTTCAAAAATGGTATAATATAGTTTTATTATTTTATAATAATGAGATTATTTATCTGGTTCTGACTCATAATCAAGAGGATTTAAATAACAAAATAACATATCAGCAGCTTCATTAAAATAAAGCTAATTTTGTGTGATGGAATCATGTAGACAGATGTTCTAGAGATTGTCTGTGCCTACACCACCATTTTTAACAGAGGTTTTGACATCCAAATTTTTTATTTCTCTGTATATGTTTCTTGCCTTTTGGTCCAAATATTATTCCTGTAATAAACTATAAAATAACTAGAAACTAACATTCATGAAAAACAGAAAAAGAAAAACATTGGAAAGAGCAATAATTACATTCATTTTGTTGTCATAAAAAAATAAGATCATAAATGAGAAAATCACTTGAACTGTTCGGTGAAGTTGCTTTCCGGTATGTGGAAGAGAGGTGATCCTTTACTTGGCTATCAACAAAGAGACAGGAGAAGAACACTTTAGCTCACTTGGAAAATGACAAGGAGCTCCACATTATAGCAATTATGGTTAGCAAGACCATTAGAAGAATGGCATCTCATTTCACTAGCCTACGTAGATAATTTGCATCACAATAAATACAATTTCTAGCTGCTCTGGTAAGTCCAATATAAACAAATGATTTAATGTTATAATATATTCATTGAAAGTATGTCCTAGAAAGAAAATACTCTAAG
This sequence comes from Muscardinus avellanarius, assembly GCF_963383645.1. Lineage (NCBI taxonomy): Eukaryota > Metazoa > Chordata > Mammalia > Rodentia > Gliridae > Muscardinus > Muscardinus avellanarius. The sequence goes on along the minus strand of NC_137786.1, from coordinate 211,609,509 downwards.
AAGACTTCCATATCTCAAAAGCATTTCTGAAGCTCAAACACAAGCAAAAATAAAAGTGAAGAGTAATGCATGTGAGTGCTTCTCAGTCATAGATGTTCAAAAGTACCACCTATAGATACTGATGAAATGAATGGTTTTGTTCAGTATGCTTGAAGTTGGCACTAAGATTTTAACATTTATAATAATCTCTCAGGTGGTACTAATGATGCTGATGTTCAGATCAAATGTTCAACATCAAGGGTCTTCATCAGCAAATGATTTTTAAAGGTATTACATGAAAGCTCCTCAAAATATGAATATTTTACTTTTTATATCTTTCTAAAATAAGCTGAAAAGTACATTCCTGAATTTTGGAAATATCTTACAAACTATGTGAAGAAAGAAAATGAATAAAAAAATGCACTTTTTATTGGTGCATATTAGTCATACATCTTAATTGGATATAAGATGATAGAGGCATACATGCACACATCACTTATTATTTTTAAAAAGTGCTGTCTTCAATGAAAATATGATTGATTTTGTGTTATAGTTTAGCAATTTTGTACAAGTTGAATAATGAAAACACTAAAATAATATTTATATTACATTTAAAGAGCAAATTAAGTATTTATTAAACAACATATGTTGCCAGATTAATGCTATGTGAAAAGGCTAATACACAAATATAATAGGAGATTCTTCACTCTAAAGAAATTTGCAATTTCATTGAAAAGAGAGAGGATATGTAGTCATTCACATACACAGAGTCATAGCCTCATTCAGTGAATCCTTGCTAACTGCATTCATTTTTTCATATCTAGTATAAAGAGGATGTCTGATTCTACTTTCATAGAGATTTAAGACACTCAGCTTGCATTTTGTATATTTTAAATATATTATGCAATATATAAAGACAGATGTAGTGGGTAGAATATGAGATTCAATTAACCTTTATCCTTCATATTTGAATTGGTGAAAATAGCTATTTCAGTGATAGGGAGGGAATGGGATGGAGATTAGGTAGGGGCTAACTGGGCAATGTGTGCGTGTATGTCTACACAAGTTCTTTTAATCCCATTATGATGTATGAATACAATGCACCAATAAAAAATTAAAGAAAAAAATAAAATGAAATTATTTCTTGAAAAAATAACTATTTCAATCAAAACTTACAGCTCATCAAAATCTCCTTTCAATATCTATAATATGAAGGAAGATAAAAGAAGAAAAAATAAATTTCTTTAAATTAAAAGCATGCAAAGTGAATTTTAACAATTATAAATAAACAATTTAATTAATTAATGTGTGACTTTCTTCTCTTTCTAATGAGCACATTGAATGAGATCATGCATGCTTCATGAGAGCTTTAGAATACTGTAATGACTGTACCAAGAAGGGATTAAAAGATTGGTACTATTCTCCTGACCTCCAATAAGAAATCAATTGTATAGTCCTAAGAAAGTTTACTTACTGCTAAGAAAGCTTCTTATTAACATAAAGACACCAAGGAATAGAAAAATGATCTGTCGATTTCCCTTCCAACATTAAGAAATATGTTTCCGCACTAGTTAAGTTGCACATGTTGTAATATAATTTCTACCATAGAAGCCAAGGGCATGCTAAAATGTGTGCATATTCAGAAAGATTCTAAAGGCTGTAACTTATCATATCTTAAATCTCTAAAAAATATTTTCAGTGTATTATGATTTCCAAGGGAAATTAAAAGACTAATAATGCCTGGAGATTCTGATTTAATTGGTTTGGTAAGGTGCCTAACTATTATTCTTTTTAAAAACCATTTTAATGTGATGCCTGGATTGGTATCTTCTCCATTAACTTTTTAAAGGGGAAAAGATTTTATAACATTAAATTCAACATGATGTAGCCCTGGTTTTTACAAGCTGTGTAACCTTGGGAAACTTTCTGAGTCTTTGTTTACTGATCTGTAAAATGTGATAATGATTTAACTTGCAGTACTCGTAGAGATTACTGCTAATTTATGTAAAGAGCCTTATATATAGATTTCATCAGTTAATTCTTATAGTTAATCATATATGTGGTGCTGGTGATTATGAATTATGTAATGCAAGTAGTATCATTAAAAGCAGCAATAAGCCTTCATATGAGGGAAGGACTAAAATCACACTGAGAACTTCCCAACCAAATGTCATGATATAATTCCCAAAAGAGCATTCATTGCAGTTAAGGGAGTACACAGTGTTAGGATTAACTAATGTGGTTTCATTGCTTGTGGAAGAGAATCATTGGTACTGATGGATCGAGGAAACCGATTATTTCACATCTAAATTAGAATAGCAAATAAAGATCTAAAACAAATATATATAAAACCAAAATCTCAATTTGCATATTATATATATAATTCATATGCCATAAAGATTGTCCCTTTTAAAGCACAAAATTTAGTGCTTCCTGGCATATTCAGAAGGTTGTACATCTGTAGCTCACCAACTCAAGAAAATCCATAAATGTAGTAGACATTGCCCTTTGTGTCTTGTACCCCAGCTACTGACAAATGCTAATCTTTTTTGTTTGCTCATATTTTCATAAGCAAAACTACTTTTATTATATAGAATATATGCTTTTGAACTATCTGTATTTCTCTGTTATTGATAAGCATCTATTTAAAAATCAGTTAAATAGTAAATCCATCAATGTCAAGTTCAATTTTTAATCATATACAAAAAAATACTCTTTGTGTGTGTGTACATCCATTACACTATCTTAGGTGTTTTGAGCTACAAAGACATTTTATTGTCATTATTATAATCAGTACTTCATATATCTTCCTTATTCTTCAAAGAGCAGGGCAATGTTCATGTTCACCCTGAGTTCACTATACCACTCTTCTTTTGTCACGGTCAGTCATAACTTTTGGTTCTTAGGATATTTGATGCATCTAGCATAATGAAAAGATGGTACTATATATTTTAACATCATTTCTCCATGTCATGCCCCCCTAAAAATAGCTGTAAGATACTCCCTAGTGGTAAAATCTGGGCCATAGGAGGTTTGGGGTTCATAAAATGGATAAAGTAATTCAATTTATATATAACAGTTTTCTGTGTTTAAAGGGATGAACTCACAAATATCTAATAAAATTGTATCCTACATAATTGGCTTTTTTGTTACCAAATGTATCAACTTACCATGTGCTAAAAGGACAGAAGCTCTAGATGACAACTCAATTTTGTTGTGTATTTCTTCAGAATAATCATTTTAAACAAAGGAAAAGAAATTTTATATTAGTCAACGTTTTAATAATTCATACATACAATGCATCTTAGAAGGAAAGATAAGATGTAAAGACAGTTCTCAAAATCTATCTCATGTCACTTCACTGCACAACCTTCTACTGATTGATTAGTGTTCAAAGGCATTTCGTCCCATAGTGGACTGTAAGTAATTTATTAGAAATGCATACACCACTGCATCTGTTTCTCAAAGATGTTCTCCAGTAATTATTTTTGGCTTTCTATTATAGGCATAGCATTAATATTCTTAGAATGTATGTAGTTTTTTAATAAATTCGTCCAATGGTAATGCATTCATCAGAAGCGTCTGATACTCTAAAAAGCTCAGTGCAAGCTATATTCGTGAACAAATTGATTAATCATAGCTTTTTGCTTAAATCTCCATGCTTCATCTTAGTGCTTGATTAAGTAGCATCTTGATGAATTAATAAAAATTCCATTTATTTGATTTGCTTTCAATGCTAAAAGCAGGAATTATCTGATTGAATTGTATTCATATACTATTTTAGACTTCTTTGTTGAAGGTCTAATATCCTGAAATTTCAACCTATTTAATTTCATGGTTGTTATATTTTTATGCTTAGGGATTAAAAATAAAACACATTTTAATAATAGTGTCTGCTCACTTTGAGTTGGAATTGGTGATTGACTCCTGGTGAATTGGTATTTAAATCCAAACAATGAATCTCCCTTCCATGAGTGGCATGAATTGAGGGGCCACTTTTTCTATTCACAGACGTCTCAAAGGCAGTTGAGACTTCTAAAGTATAAGAAAAATGCCTCACATCTTTCACTTGTGGATCAATTGACTGATTTTTGTCTAGCACACATATTCTATTCAAAATTGTGTCCCATTTGCTCAACAGATGTCGTATTTCAGAAAAAGTATGCAACACACCAAAATTTGTTGAAACAAATATGGTTTCCAAACAATTCTTAGTACTGTGTATGTTTGTTTGCTGTTGTTGTTTGCCCTCACAGCTCATTGTGGTGAAATTGCTCAGTTAAATGTATGGTTTCTCCAAATAGAGAGAGTGATTTAACATATCATATGATTTTCCCCCCTCAGTTCTTTGTCTAAATACAGTGTCAATATAAGCCCTCACCTCCAACAATCATCTAATAAAACATAAGAAAGATAAGAGATTTGTTGTGAGTGATGTCTGGCATAGTGAGCCAGAGTTGGAAAGGAAAATCTTTATATCACAATTCCAATCTGCTACTTGAGTGAGAGGAGAAGAAAGAAGAAGGCTTAGAGAGGAAGGACCCTAGACTCCACTGCAGCTCTAAGAAAGTCTCAGACAATTCTAAAGGAATCTCTCTAGAAAGATGGCCTGAAAGCCTTAAACTATACTTCTAGTGCTCTGCATGTTCCAAGCCAGTAGCTTGACCAATCTTGAAAGAGAAAGTCCCCAGAGAAAGTACTGTAGCCAACCTCAAAGGGCCTGTAAATGGAGACTGTCTTAGTGAATGTTCTATTTGTAGCAAATAATTTTGTCAAGAGAACTCTGACTGACATGTCTATGGCTACCTTGTACAACTAGTCCTGTTCTTAGCCCTAATATCAGAAATGATCATTCCTTAATTTGTTTTGGAAATTTTTACTGTCTTCAAATTTATTTTCAAAATCTTTTTCATAAATGCCTCTTTTTTATTTTAATTAACACAGTAAGTTTTTCTACACTTATCCCATTCATAACTTTGAATTCCCTATTAATAGGATCTACTATATATGCATGGTGTTTATATTTTAGAACATGGTAGAAATATTGAACACCATAATAATACTATTAGAAAAAGCTAAAGTAAACAAGAAAAACACTTAGAAATTAGTATACATGTAAAAACAAAAGGTAAATAAAACTTGAGAGCAATCATGATCAAAAAATATTTGAGAAATATAAAGTGCCAAATTGGTGGACTGAAAAACTCCTAAGAGAAAATTGTATTATCCTGTCTTTCTAGTTTTAGAAGTATCAGTACTATATAGTATTTTTATGAATGTATACTTATTGAGTACTGGTTAGATGAAGTAAGTATTTAAAACGTATTATGTTACGCTGGGCCTGGTGTTGCACACTTGTAATCCCAGCACTTGGGAGATGGAGACAGGAGTATCGCACAGGTTCAAAGCCAGCTGCGCTGACTTAAGAGACACTGTTTCAAAAAAAAAAAAAAAAAAAAAAAAATATATATATATATATATATATATATATATATATATGTATATATAATGTCTGGGAGTGTAGCCCGGATGCAGAAGGGTTTCCAGGAACCCCAGTTCCACAAAAAAATGTATTATGTTCAGTTCATATTTACTGGATTTCAAAGAAAAGAGTTTTATGGACTAGCCAATACATTTGTCAAAGTCATGAGCTAGGCTTTTTTGACTTTCATTTTCCCTATGGCTAGGAAAACACGCTGATGTATATTTTATTTACCAAAAATGTATTAAGAAAGCAACTTTACATGACAAATAACATAAATACGTTTGGAATAATATATGATGCTATTTGGAAAGCATTAGAATATATGGAAAATAATTTGAAAGCTTATAGTAAAAATGACTTTGCATCTAGTTTCAGACATACCTCCAAAGTTATTTATCTCTCTGAATATTGGCTTTCTTATCTATAAAACAAAATTAATTATAACACAGGCATTTCATTCTTATGCAATTAGCATGGATTCAAACACTATCCTATCATATCAGATAAATCATCTAAATTTTTGAAATAATACTGAAGTGTCAGCATATTTTTTCTGATATTGTATGGGCAAAAATCACAACCAAGAATTGGACTAACAACTAATAACTGAATAAAGTCCTTAGTTTAACTGACTATTTATTATTGATTAGGGATCACAGATGTAATAAAGTTGTGTGACAATTTAATTTTGTCTGAACAGATGCATATAATTTCAGTGCACTTAAACTGATAACACTAAAGGTTTATGACTCCATTGGCCATTAACAAATTTTATATTGAAGCCAGTACCCTTTCTATCAGTGTGTATGTGTGTGTGTGTGTGTGTGTGTGTGTGTGTGTGTGTGTGTATTCTCAAAATATTCTTTAAAATGGTCATGATATTTTCTTTTGCAGGTTTGGGGATGGAATCTGGGGGTATCTGACCTCCAAACCACAACCCCTTCCCTATTTTTTTATTCTTTATTTTGATACAGAATCTCACTAAGTTACAGAGGACCTCACTAAGTAGTTGAGCTGTCCAAACCCCAAATCCTCTGGTCTCATCTCAGCCTCCTGAATACTGGGATTACAAGTGTGTGCCACCATGCCTGCTGGTCATGATATCTTACTGGCCCTTTTACTAATAAACTAATTGGCTTGGAACTTTGAAATATGTTTATTTTGTGTATACATGAGTCATGATTTTTAATTTATACTTTGAAGCTGAATTGAGAATTAAACCCAGTAGCATTCTTCCTCCAAGTTATATCAACAACCCCTTATATTTTGAAACAAAGTCTCCCTACGTTGCTAAGGGCCTAAGTTTCTGAGGCTGGCCTAAAATCTCTGATTCTCTTGTCTTAATTTCTCTAGTGTTGTGTTCCATCATACCAGGATATATATATTTAGCAATAGATTGAGGTTAAGATTCTTGCATAGGAATCAGTATTATACCATTTCATAACAGGCAGACCTTCAGTAAATTACTTCAACTCTTGTCAATAGCTCTCTTCAATGTAAAATGAGAACCACATTACTTTATTCATATGGTTTAGAGGATCAAGTATTGTAATGCTCATAAATTTATTCAGAACAGGCAATCGATAAATGTTTTTTCTTCACCTTTGGCTCCTTCCTCTTCATCAACTTACGTAAAATTTGTCTAAAACAGTTTGAGTTTTTAGTGACAGCTCACAAAGGTTTAAGTATTTTTTTTCTTCCCACCAAAGTGATTCTTTGTGTACTTGCTATTGATAAGGTAGAATAAGATTGCTTAAGGTGTTTGCTTTCCTTCTCTGTTCACTATGGTAGCTGGGTCAGCATGAAAACTTTCTGCAGTGTGACACTTCATATAACAAATATCTCTGTGATAATTTGGCATCAGCCATACATCCACACTTATGTTTCAGATCACAATCCGCCAGGAGATACCATAAATACTCATTAGGATTTTCATGGCAAGCCTGATTCCAGATCTTTCTCACTGATACATACTATCAATAATTTCAGGGTTGTTTAAGATTTTTCTTTTCACTTCTTTGTAGGAAATGGATGGATATTAACTACTACTACTAAATTTAATTATATTAATTCATGGGGTAGAGCACTGGGAAGTGTAAAACGCTTCCCAGTTTTCTACTGTGCTGTCTAATAAGATTATTTCTAACAGTCTGTGATTTGTGTTTTCTTCATTACTCAGATAAAGAAATGAAGGAGCAAAATGTTTCACTGAAGAGCATCAGCTCATGGGGCTACAAGAGGAAGAGGTAGGACTCTAAATCTTCCAAGCCCTATGACTAATAATACCATTTTTCTTTCATTATTCTATGATGCCCCCTGTTTCACAGGCAAATCAATCATAACTAAATCTCAGATCAAGATATTATTACAGGTTAACTATTAAGCTTAATGACTATTTGAACATAGGTATAGTAATACTATGTCACAAAATTTAAAAACATGAAAGGCATATCTAACTTGTTTTTCAAAATATCTTGTTAATTATTGGAGGATAATTTAATATTTTTAAATGTTTTCTTTCAGTATAGCAACATCTAATCTAAAGTACAGTTTTATTTTAAACTACAAAGTATTTTTTATATGAGGAAAATATTATTTCAGATTGAAAAACCTATGAAAATCTTATTACCACTTGGTCTAGTATCCAGGATTTCCTAGAGTAATCTCATAAAAATTTTAGTTTACTGAGTGGCAAATTTTTAGAGATTAATAGGTAGAATTACATGATCGGACAGCAAGAGATTCTAGTGGTTATCTATAACTATGTTGTCTCTGAAACAGGGGTTGTTAAGTTATAAACAACCCAGATAATGGTCTTGCTATCTGTGAGGATTCTAAATCTTTGTTTTCTATCACAGCATCAATGTTATCTCTAAGAAAAGCATGGTTTTACTTAGCATTTGTGAGCTTCATAGCCAGAAGGATAAACAGGCTAGACAAAAAATGTGTGGGAAAAATAAATCGGGCTTGATTTTTAAAGTGGGAAAATGCATTATAATGAGTAAATTACAGAGATAACCAGGGGTCAGAAAATGGATGTCAAAATATTTAAAATTTGAAGATTATTGGATCTAATATGGATTTATTTTCCCTGATTACTAATCAGGTCTTTTTCAAACAAAACAAAACAAAAAACTCTTATATAACAGTTATGATTACACTGTTTTACCTTGTACCTAGAGTAATGTGAAAAAACTACCTCAATCATGTTTCTTTTGCAGAAGTGAAACTTTCCTCTGAAAATTTTCACATTACAGTACAGACAAGGCTTTTTCCTTGCAGCTAGTACAACATTGATTCTTTCCAGTGAATTAGTTTAACACAAGGTAAATATATGGAGAGAGAGAGAGAGAGAGAGAGAGAGAGAGAGAGAGAGAGAGAGAGAGAGAGAGAGAGAGAGAAACTAGAGTTGTTCTACCTTGGAGCTATATAGAGCCTTCATTTTTAGTTTATTTAGTTAGTTAGTATTTATTTATTAATGGTATTAGTATGGTACTCAAGAGTATTCTACTTCTAATCTACACATAAGTTCTCTCAGTTGAACAATATCATACATCCTAAAACTATATCAGAAATGGATGAAGATGGTATAACTTCAATCAAAGAAAGATATTTCATTCAGTTTTATCGATATAAAACAGAGGTAGCAGAAAGGCTGGAGAAGTTCCTGTTCATACATTTCCTTAGATTATTGACTATTCTAATGTCAATCTTTACAGAAAACAATAAGGAGGCACCTTTATTATTTGTATCCTATGGGTAATATCTACTTTTACATTGTTGAGAGACAGAATTCACATTACTAACAGAATTTGCAAATATAAATGGGTCATGTGGCTGAGGCTGAATTACATTTTATTTACTATTTTTTTATTTTTATAACTTTTTATTGGTGCATTGTAGTCATACATCTTAATGGAGTACAAAATGATGGAGGAATACATGTACACATCACCCTATTACCGTTATGCAATTCCCTCCCTCTTCCTCTTTCTCAAGTTTGGCTCAGTAATTGACTTTGATATGTTTGTTAACATCATGAACATTAGAGAATTTCCCACTTCTCCCCTCCCATTCCATCAGGTTGCCTTATTTACTCATTGATAATATCCCATTCTTTGTCTAGAGATCCTCCTATGACTTATTTTCTCCCTAGCTTTTGTATATTAGGAGAGCATCGATTTCTTATTTTTTGTGACTGACTAATCTCACTTAGCATAGTGTTCTCTAGTTATATCCATTTCCCTTTGAATGATGTAATTGTGTTTTTCTTTATGACTGAATAAAATTTCATTGTGCACATATCCCATTATTTTGTGTTTTTCTTTATGACTGAGTAAATTTCATTGTGTACATAACCCATAATTTTATAATCCATTCATCTGTTGATGGACATTTTGGCTGGTTTCATAGTTTAGCAATTATGAGTTGTATAGCTATGAACATAGATATACCAGCATTAGTTTAGTAGTTTGGTTTCCATTCTTTTAGGAAGATACCCAGAAGTGGTATTGAAGAATCATATGGTAAGTTCATTTCCATTCTTCTGAGGATCCTCCATACTGTTTTCCAAAGTGGCTGCACTAATTTGCAGTCCCACCAACAATGTAGTAGAGTTCTCACTTTTCTTCCCATATCCTTGACAGCATTTGTTGTTGTTTGTGTTTTGAGTGCTTGCCATGCTGGTTGGAGTTAAGTGAAACCTCAGGGTAGTTTTCATTTGCATCTTTCTGATTGCTAAAGATGTTGAGCATTTTTTCATGCATTTATTGGCCTTTTTAATTTCTTCTTTCATGAAGTGTCTATTTAGTTTGATTGCCCATTTTTATTGGATTATTTGTTTTCTTAGTACTGAGTTTCTTGAGTTCTCTGTATAGTCTAGATATTAGTCCTCTATCAGAGGAGAAAATGGAAAAAATCTTCTCTCATTCTGTTGGCTCTTGGTTGATGTTCTTGATAGTTTTCTTTGCTATACAGAAGTTCTTCAGTTTCATGCAATCCCACATATTGATCTGCCGTTTAGTTTCTTGTGTCTTTGGGTCTTGTGGAGGAAGTTTTTATTTATGCCTCTATGTTGCAGTGTTGGACCTATGCCCTCTTCAAGGAGGCTCAAGGTCTCTGATCTAATTTCTAAGTCTTTGATCCATCTTGAATTGACTCTTATGCAGGATGAGAAAGTGGGATTAATTTCCATTTTTCTGCCTATGGTTAACGAGTTTTGCCAACACCATTTATTGAACAGGCTATCTATTTTTCCAGTGTATGTTTTTGTTTTCTTTATAAAAATCAATTGGTTTTAAGTGTGCAGATTTGTTTCTAAGGCTTCTATTCTGCTCTATTGTCTATGTATCTGCTTTTGTGCCAGTAGCATGTTGTTTTTTATTACTATAGCTTTGTAGTATAAAAGTATAGTTTAAAAGTTTATTGCAATTCCTCCTGCATGGTTTTTGTTGCTTAAAACTACTCTGGCTATTCTACTTTTTTTGTTGTTATTCTTGTTGTTTTTCCAAATGAATTTAAGAACTGATTTTTCTATGTCTCTAAGAAATGACCTTGTTAATTTAATTGGTGTTGTGTTGAATGTTTAGATCACTTTTGGAAGTATGGCCATTTTGATGATGTTTATTCTCCCTATTCATGAACATGGAAGATCTTTCCATCTTCTAAGGTCTTCTTTGATTTCTTTTTTTTTTTAGTGTTTTATAATATTCTTTGTATCGGTCTTTTAATTTCTTGGTTATTTATTCCTAAGTATATTTTATTGTGAGATATCCTGTGTGAAAGTGTTTTCTGGATTTCTTTCTCAGTGGATTTATGGTTGGTATATAGAATAGCTTCAGATGTTTTAAGATTGATTTTGTATCCAGACACAATGCTGAATTTGTTGATAGTTCTATAAGCCTTTTGGTTGAGTTTGTTGGGTATTTTAATGATAGTGTCATGTTATCTGCGAATAGCAAAAGTTTTACTTCTTTTTTTTACTACTTGTACTCTTTTGATTTCCTTTTCTTGCCTTATTGCTCTGGCTAGAGTCTTAAGTACTATATTGAAAAGAAGTGGTCATAATGGACATCCTTCTCTTGTTCCTGTTTTGAGGGGGAATTCTTGTAGTTTTTCCCCATTTAATATGATGTTGACTTTGGCCTATTATGGTTTTCCTCTATGATATTGAGGTATGTTCCTTTTATTCTGAATTATACAGTGCTTTTAGCATAAATGGATACTGGATTTTGTCAAATGCTTCTTCAGGGTCTATTGAAAAGATCATGTGATTTTTGTCTTTTTTCTATGTGCTGAATTACATGGATTGATTTTCAGATGTTGAACCAGCCTTGTATCCCTGGTATGAACCCTACTTGGTCATGATTATGATTTTTTTGATGTGGTTTTGAATGTGTGTTGCTAGTATTTTGTTTAGCAGTTTTGAATCCAAGTTCATCAGTGATATAGGCCTTTAGTTTTCCTCCCTTGATCCATCTTTATTTGGTTTTGGTATTAATGTGATATTGGCTTCATATAATGAATTGGGAGAGTCTTTTTTTTCTATTTTACAAAATTCATTGAGGAGTATTGAGATTAGCTTTCTATAAAGGTTTTATAAAATTCATTTGGTAAACCATCTGGGCTTTTCTTTGATGGTAAGCTCTTTATTGCTGTCTCAGTCTCTTTTATTGCTATTGGTTGGTTTAAATTTTCTGTATTTTGCCGGGCGTGGTGGCACACGCTTGTAATCCCCATGTTTGGGAGGCAGAGACAGGAGGATCACACAGGTTCGAAGCCAGCTGCGGGCACTGGCTTAGGAGACCCTGTTTCCAAATAAAAAATGTAAAAATAGGTCTGGGAGTATAGCCCGGAGGTAGAAGGGCTTCCAGGAACCCCAGTACCACAAAAGATAAATAAATAAATAAATAAATAAATAAATTTTCTATATTTCTTGTTTCAGTTTAGGAAGGTTGTATTTATCTAGAAAGTTGTCAATTTCTTCCAAATTTTTTATTTTGTTGTAGTATAGTTTTTCAAAGTAGTTTCTGATAATTCTCTGGATTTCTACATCATTAGTGGTAATATCTCCTTTTGTATCTCTTATCTTCATAATTTGGGTTGATTTTTTTTTTTTTGGTTAATTTAGCTAGTGGTTTATCTATCTTCTTAATTTTTTCAAGAAATCAACTTTTGGTTTGGTTGATTTTCTGTTTTTTTTTTTTAACATCACACCTTCACTGGGTAGCACTGCAAAGTCTCATACCCAAGGAGTTTATTGTGGCTGTGCAAGTCCCTGGGGCTGTGTTGTGTTAGGTGTACTTGCACAGGGAAAGCAGCTTGACTTACCATGTTGCTAAGTGCTGATCTGGATCTCTGGAGAGTGTGGTAAGCTAGACTCCCACTGCTGTAAATTGTAGACTTTACCCACAGCTTCATCGGTTTGAACCGTACAGTCTCAGACCAAGGGAATTTATCATGGCTGCACGAGTCCCTTGGAGCACTATGCTGAACATTCTTCTTTGGGGACAGCAGCTTCACTAATGGTGTTGCTGAGCAGTTTCTGCTGAAAGTTGTAGCCAGTGTTTGCACAGGAGGAACTGATGACTTACTGTTTCAATAATTTGTAGATGCTTACTACAAGTCCTTGGTTGTTCTGCTGTTCATTCCTGGTGTCAGGTGCAGTGAACCAAGACGGAAGGTTGTCGTGCCCTTGGTTGTAAGGCAGGTGGGTTTCTTTTCTGGTGTTGAACACCGCTCTGGATGGTATATGCACAAGAGGAACTAACTTACAATTCTGATGGTCTTCAGCTGCTTACTTCAGGTCCTTAGTTGTTTTCCTGTTTGCCTCTAGAGTCAGGTGCAGTGAGGCAAGATGACACCTTTGTGGTGCTTGTGGCCAGGAGGCAGACAAGTGTTGTTCTGATCTCTGATCGGTCTTCTAGACTTTTTTCATGTCACCTTTGTTGTTGTTGTTGTTGTTTTTAAGATGTGGTGTTTTCTGGCTTTTGTAATAATGAGGCTTAAGGCAATGGAGATTTAGTGTCAACAGGACTGTCATGCATTGCCTCCTTCAGTCGCCATCTTCCCAGAAGTCCTGAATTCAAGTTTTAAATGACATCCAGAAAAATGTAACTTGTTCCAATAAATAAATGTTACATAAACTTTATTTTATTTTATATTTCTAGGAGTAAAAATGTAGATTCCTCTTTTGGAAAGCTGGAGAATAAAAATTCTCAGAAAAATTATGTATAACACTTCATAAATTTTTTAAGTGTTTTCTTACTTACATTTTGTAATTGTTTGCCAAAGTATTTTTTAAAGTTTTTATATTTGGTATGATAAAAATTTCTGGAATTGAAATTTAAATCAATATTCCACTCATTTTAGAATATTATTTTTATTGTAAGTTTTATGTGTCTTGAGCAGATTCTACTATGCCCTAAGTGTTTCAATCCACAATTACTACTTAGTTAAATTTTATAGTCCAGGTCAGAAGGCCATAATAAAAATTGAGATTGCATTCCAATTTATATTAAAATAATAGAACACTCTGAAATGTGTCTTTTTTGGAATAACACCTTTTTATTCTCTAAAATTACATAATTTATCCTGTAGGAATATGATTACAATATAGTCATTTAATCCAATATACTCCTCATATTTACTAAGATATTGCAATCTATGTTGTAGGCCAGGTATTTATCTAAAAGTCTTTTACATGTTTTATACAACAATCATAAGAAAAGTCTAGCATATACAAGTTAAAATGTGTTATACAAACTTTTTTGTCAGAATTACAAGATATTGTGGTATACAATATATTTCTTTTGGTAAGTAAAGTCAGTGTATTTTCAAAGGAAATGACTCTATTCAAACTTTAGCAAGCAGGTCATGGCAGCACATACTTGTAACACAAGTACTTGGGAGGCTCAGACAAAAGGATTGCAGGTTCTCCGCCAGCCTCAGCTACTTAGTGAGGCCCTCTTCAACTTAGTGAGATCTTGTTTCAAAATAAAAAATAAAAATAGGGCTGAGGGTGTAGCATGCCAGTCACTATGATGTAGTATGGGCTAAGATAGGAAGATCACTGGTTCCAGGTCAACTTTCAAAATAAATAAAAAAGAATTGGGGATGTAACTCAGAAGTAGAATACCCTTTTGTCTAATACCCAGTACTAGAAAGCAAATATATTAGGAAAAATGACAATAGTTAATTATAATTTATGTTAAATATATGAATACATACCTCTTGCCCAAATATAAATATCAAATCTTCATTACAAAAACCATCAATCTCAATGATTTGCTATTCTAATTCAATAAATGATAAATTATGTCTTTGGTTACTTCTGTGTTTTCTTCTTCCTTAAAATGATCTCTCTCTCTCTCTCTCTCTCTCTCTCTCTCTCTCTCTCTCTCTCTCTTTCTCCTTTTCTCTCTTTTTCACACACAGAATCACAACAAATACACTTACACACATAGTGGATTTCTTTTAGTTTTCAATGGGGTTACAGGGGGTGGTCAGTATATTTACAAACAACCTCAAAATTCATACAATTCCAAAATATTAATGGTTTAATAGAAAAAATAAGACACATCACAATATGAGAACAAGAAAGAGACTTTCTCCTATTCTTGTGCCAAGGTCTTACTTTCTAGGTATCTACTAGGGTCTGGTACACGTGCATGCCACATTTTAATATCACTAGAGTCCAAGAAAGATATTTTAGTTGTGTGGAAGGTTTTATTATGTTCCAGGTCTAGAATTGACGTATGCCCCTTGTGCCAAATTATAAAATACATTTTTATACAGATAGACAATTTTGTATGTGTTTGGGTTTGAAGCATATTATGCAGAGAAGGGTAGCACATTGCTTTCAAAAATTTTAATAGAACCTGGCTCATTGCCAGATTATTTGGTGTGATTTAAATTAAAGGAGACTGGCCCTAGGGATTTGGGGTAAAAAGAGAAATAAAAGCCGGGCGTGGTGGTGCACGTTTGTAATCCCCCGCGCTTGGGGGGCAGAAATAGGAAGATCGTGCAGGTTCGAGGTCGTGCTGGCTTAAGAGACCAATGTTTCCAAAATAAAAAGTATAAAAATAGGTCTTGGAGTGTAGCCTGGAAGTAGAAGGTTTTCCAGGAATCCCAGTAACACCAAAAATAAAAAAAGAGAGAGATAGAGAGAAATAAAGCATCAGGGTTTTCCTCCAGTGTGGTTCCTTATATCCTAGTAACTATTTTCTCTTGTTTCATAGATGTGGCTCCAGATGATTGTATTACTTTCTTCTTGACATCCACTCTGAATCTACTGCATTGAGAATCTAAAATGTCTTTGGACAACTATTTGGCTTGATTGCTTGTTGCTAACTTGACAGAATAACATGTTTCTGTACTTTCGAGCAACACTTCACAGAAATCTCATTCCTTTTTTCACCTTCTCAATCATAGCTCAACAGTGAGAAGAACATCCTCAAGAATAAAATAGGCAGCTAAAATGAAACCGATTTCATTGTTCTTCAGGGGTGGTTGCAGCCAGACACAGAGCAAGAGAATTCTCAACAGTTCCTTAGCTTTTGAGAATCGTTCATACCATGTCACGCACTAAAATTCAAGTGCTTCTCAAAGATTCTTGAGAACTGCCTTCGGTTCAGGCAAGTTTTAAAAGAGCTATTCACTTTCAAGCTGAGACTTTTAAATCAGATTGACTATCCATAATAGCATCTGTGACCCTTATTTCCCCCCACAATCCTACCACATTTTATCCAAAAGTTAGGTAAACTTTGTCCTCTATTTTAAACCCTTTAAACATACAGTATAGGAGGTGGTTTCTGTTTTCCTGAATAAAACCTGATGAATTCAATAGCAGAATTAGTTTTAAGGCAAATACTTTATTTTAGTAGCTTTAGTAATATAAGTAATA
The DNA here is from genome assembly GCF_963383645.1 of Muscardinus avellanarius. Classification (NCBI taxonomy): domain Eukaryota; kingdom Metazoa; phylum Chordata; class Mammalia; order Rodentia; family Gliridae; genus Muscardinus; species Muscardinus avellanarius. The sequence continues at coordinate 211,593,142 of NC_137786.1, read as the reverse complement.
TAAGTTTAGGAGTATATTAAAGTAATTCCTAAATGACTGTTCCAATGTCCATATGAGTTCCTACTGAACCATAACTCTGATATTTAAATTATTTTAATAAACATTGAAAATAAATAGGTACTCATATTTGTAGTCTTTACCTTTACCCATATGCAGTGTCTGTTTTCTAGTTCCTTCAGAGTTTTTCCTATAATTTGATCCTAACTTGTCTTAAGTAGTGTGTAAAATTCTTTCAAGTTTGAGGTATTCTTCAAAAATTTCCAGTGCTGTATCTGTCCCTATACTATTCTTTACTTATTATATCATTTAAATGAACATAAGAGAGAGAAGTAATAAATATATGATTGATAAGCTATCTTGAGACAGAAAACAAACCAGTACATTTAGCTTTCTTGATCCACACTATTCATAATCAAAACACATGCAGATTAGTTAGTCAAGTAACTGGTCACTGGAATAAATGTTCTACATTACTTTCTGTTCTTCTGAATGTTTGTAATGTTATAAACAATGAAGTCTTGCAATATGAAGAAGATCTATGATAACATACTGTGTATTTCAAAAAAAGGTTTTTAATATTTTTAGCACAAATAGAAGTGTTTGAGGAGACAGATCCTGATCCTGATGTGAACATTACACAAACTGTGTATATATCAAGACATAACATAGTACAGAATATATATGTATATTGTGTCAATTAAAGTTAAATTAAATAAATATGAAAGTTTAAAATTAATATAATGTGATGGTTATTTAAATGTTATTTTATTATATATAAAAGTTGTATGAAGGTGACAAGTGTTTTACATTAATATTTTTAAATAATATTTTAAAAGAACATTGGTCTAATAGTACTTTATATATCTGATGTATATCTACCTATTATAAATACTATTTAAATATGTTTCATATATTTTAAATTTTAGTTTCTTACAAAATTTCACATACTGATAGTAACTGAGGGAAAGTAAGTATAGAACAACACCAAGAAATCCTTAAAGCTGTTATTCTTTTAATGCTCATCACCACATTCCCTGATTCTAGTAATTATGTTTTTTATTATTCTAACATTTTAAAATTGCATATTTAGCTCTAACAATTTCAGGACACAAATGCAGTTAAATATTAACTAAAATATTTTTAACAGCTACAACAATTAATAAAACATCAAAGAGAACAACTTGAAAATAGCAAAAACGTCTCAATATTTCTTAAAAACAGTACCTCAGTAGAACGGTCATCTACCAAAATGATTAAAATATGGTATAACTCAGCCTTTCAAAATGTGTAAAATATACTACCATCATGTACTGTATGTATGCAAATATCCAGTAAATTGCACCCCTACATTTCACACTAAAACTGATGTTTGCCTATTCCTGAAAATTACCAAGAAATATACTAGTTCTATTTCTGTTCAATAGCACCTTCTCAAGGTGTTGAAACTTGAGAGCTACTTCAGTTCTCTTTAGTTGAAGAAATTTTAATTTGCATCTTTTTAATCTGTGACCTTCCCATAACAAGCTAATTGACTGACTGAATTTATTTATTCATCAGCTATTTGCTGAGTAATTATTATTTAATAATAAATTAAGTAATTACTGAACGCTAATAGAAATAATAAATTAACTAATTTATTGCTGATTTACTGACCTTTATTCATTTTCCATTATAAACATATTCTTATCAACTCCTTTCACTTTCTAGGTATTGCCTAGTTTGCAGGTTCATTTTTCTCTTAATGCCTCTTAATGCCATACATATAACAGTATCCTAATTTTTCTTTTTAAATGATAATTATTTTAATAACTAGTGTTCCACACTGATATTAGGATTCTCACTTATGCATATATTAATTGGTAAACAAACAAACAGAAATATCATTATATTATTATCTGACCAAACAACATTTTTATTTGCATTTCAAGACTTAGAAGGTGTTATATATCATGATATACAAATATTTCTTTATTCATTCAGCAAATGATTTTGAATTTCTTCTATGTCTCAAGATATGAAAGAGAACATAATCTATGCGACATTGTAATTCAAGTCTTTTAATGAGGCAACTTCTCTGGACTGCAATATATAGATATTCAACCAAACAGTAATCTAGGTATTCATGTAAAAACTTTTTTTATTTTATTGGTGCATTATAGTCTCACATCATAATGTGTATCATGGTGATAATGGGATATATGCACACAATACCTGGTGCCTTTTACCCCCCACACCACTTCCCATTTTTCCTCCCTCCCAATACTGAGTAGCCAAGTTAACTGTTATATGCACATGATACTCATTATGAATGTAGCTTTTCCATTAATTAACCTCAGCCTTCTTTCTCCCCTACCTCTTCTTTTAGGCTTTGCTGAGGTTTCCTCTTCATTATCTGGAATCCCTAGCTTGAGCTAATTAAAGAAAACATATGTCCCTTCTCTTTCTGTGCTTGGCTGATCTCACTTAACATAATATGCTCCAGGTTTTTCCATCTTCTTGTGAATGACATGATTATTTTCTTCTTTACATCGTGTGTATTCCCCATAATTTTGCAATTCATTCATCTATTGATGGACACCTAGGTTGGTTTCATATTTTAGCTATTGCAAATTGTGCTGCTATGAACATGGGTATGCATATGTTACTATAGTTATCTAATTTCAACCTCTTTGGAAAGATTCCCTTGGAGTGTTATAGTGGGATCATATGTTGGATCTATCCCCATTTTTTAAGGCATCTTCACAATGATCTTCATAGCAGCTGAACTAGTTTGCACTCCCACCAACAGTGTAAAAGAGTGCCTCTTTCCCCACATTCTCACCAGCATTTGTTGTTATTTGACTTCTTTATGCTTGCCACTCTGGTTGGAGTTAGATGGAATCTCAGTGTAGTTTTATTTGCATCACCCTGGTGGCTAATGATGTTGAACATTTTTTTAAAAATATCTATTGGCCATTTGTATCTCTTCTATTGTGAAGTGTCTATTCAATTCAGTTGTGCATTTCTTAATTGGTTTGTTTGTTTTGCTAACATCTTTTGAGTTTTTTGTATATTCTGGATATTAACCCTCTATAACAGTGGTGGCTGGAAAAGATCTTCTCCCATTCTTAAAGCTTTCTCTTTAGATTCTTGATGGTTTCCTTTGATGAGCAGAAACCTTTGAGTCTGATGTCATCTCACTTGTTAATTCTTGTTTTTATTTTCTAAGCTTTGAAGACCTGATTGAGGAAGTTACTGCCTGTGCCTCTATATTGGAGTGTTGAGCCTCTCTCCTCTAGTTGGGATGGACCTTTGTTTCTGACTTAACAGCAGGACCTTGTGACTTCTGAGGTCACACAATACTGTTTTTGCCTTTCTCTTTATATAGCAGTGATTACCCCAAAAACCAGCCATCGGCTTCTGAGCAAACTCCAGTCATATGGAGAAGACACATATAGGTGCTCTGGCCAAATGCCTATATAAGATCTTTTAAGAAATGCAATTATTAAGTTCTAGACATGAGAGCAAATGAGCCTCAAGTGATAGCAGCCTTCAGCTGTAAGTCATGCAGCTAAGGCCACAGACATTATGGAGCAGAAAATTTTAAAAAATAATGGCGGGTGTGGTGGTGCATGCTTGTAATCCCCGTGCTTGGGAGGCTGAGACAGGAGGATCGCACAGGTTCGAAGCCAGCCTCAGCTACTTAGTGAGGCTTTCAGCAACTTAGCGAGACCCTGTTTCCAAATAAAATATAAAATTGTCTGGGAGTATAGCCTGGAGGTAGAAAGCCTCTGGGTTCCACCCCTAGTACCACCAAAAAATAAAAAATAAATAAAACTAATAATAATAAAAAATACTGTATCTGAATTTCTCACTCCAGTAATTGGTAGAACTAACAAATAGTTACTGTTGCTATAAGTCATTACTTTGGATAATTCACTAAACAAAAAAGGAGGATAGTTTTACACAAAATATAATTTACATGATGACTCAACATCTTAATAGTGTTGTATTAGGCTGTATAACCATTGTATTTTAAATTATTATTTTTAATTTGCACACCAATTTTATTTAATTTATTGATTACATGACAAAACATTTGGTTGCAACCTGTAGCTTGAGAAGCATGGTTTTAATATTTAACATAATAAGTTTAAAAAATTAAAAATAAAGTAGTTTCACAAGGTAATAAAATAAGGGTTCTTGCTATACTGCTGCTTTTGTTAATTATGAAAGAAAATATACCTATATTAGTACCATAATCAAATATTCTCTTAGATGTCTAAAACTAAACAGCTCTAAATTTATGAATTCCTGCATTAAATACAAGTTTGGGCAGATTGACTTTGACTTTTGTATCATATATTCTAGCTTTGAATAAATTTATTTTATGCTTGAAAAATTCTTTTTGTCTAATTCATTTTGAAGTACAAATCCTGGCTCAATATAATGAATGCTTATGAGAAGGTTATGGGGACTAAGATCCTTGCACTCAAGATTGACTCTTGCTCTTGGTCAATAAAATCACACCCCAAACATCATAAAATAGAACCTAATCTTTAAGAATATTTCCATCTTAGGGCCAAGAATGACCTATTTATACCCAGGAGAAATGGAAATCTAATTGTTTAATAAAAGGTCTTATTGCATTACTAAATAAAATAGCTTAAAAACTATACAAAAAAATAAGGGAAAAAGTTTTTTCTCTTTTTCAAACTGCTTGAGACTTTTGGAAAGTTAGAAAAAAAAAATCTATGTAAGCCACGAAGTCACGCAGGGTCTTCTTATTTGCCTTTAAAAGGGAGCTATTTTCTTTTTCAAGAAATTGACAGTGTTTGGCAAAAAGTGAAGACCAGAGTCAGCCAACAGTAAATGTGCTGTCTGGTGGATGTTGCAGAAATGAAAAAAAAAATTGCATTGTGAATGAATGACTAATATCCTCCTCTCTGACAAGTGTCCTGTTTTAATTTTATTTTCCCTTAGGTCTTATAAAGTTCTAAGTTATTTTAATAAACTATATTTCTACCATCTAGATGATAATCATATGCTTTTTAAGATATTTTTAGATGTGCTAATGAGGAAACTTGAGCAAAGAAATGAGGAAACGAGTAAAGCAGCAAGTATCATTAATACTTAGATTTATTTAGCAATATTTATAGCATTTGTTTGGTCTTTATTTTCACCAGTTTGAGAAATACTTTCTCAATGTTAATTCATTTATTTTGAGGGTATTTGCACTTTTTCCTTTATGCACATGTCTCTACATATATACTTCTACTATTTAATTGTTAGAATAACTGATATTACAGTAAATCATCATAAACACTTTAGCTAATGACAGGATGGAGAGAGCGATGTTGGGAATTAAAATTCTGGGCACCATTTAGGGAAGAAAGTGGAGAAAAAAAACTGAATACAGTCAACAGGTTGTTTCAGTGCATCAAAAAACCAAGCCCGATTACCCCAATAAAAGGGAATATTTTAAGTATAAGGGATTGGCCGGGCAAGGTAGCGCATGCTTGTAATCCCAGCATTTGGGAGGCTGAGACAGGAGGATTGTGGTTTGAGGACAGCCTCAGCTACTACTTAGGCCCTTTGCAACTCAGTGACAGCCTATTTCCAAATAGAAAATAGTGCTGGGGTGTAGCTTGGATGTAGAGTAGCCTTGGGTTCCATCCACAGTATGAATAATTAATAATAATAATAATAATAATAATAATAATAGATGGGATCAGCTAGGCATGGTGTCACATGCCTATAATCTCTACTAAGGAAGCTAAATCAGAAGGAGGACATATACAAGCCTAACATCAAGAACATATCAAGATTCTCAGTAACTTAGTGACACCCTGTCTCAAAACAAACAAACAAAACTTAAAAAGAGCTAGAGGTGTAGCTCAGATGTAGAATGCCTATGACTTCAATCCCAATGCCCCTCAACAATGAGGAGACTGAGGTTAAACAAGTTAAAATAATTTACAGATGGCTTCATAGCAAACATATAGTAGGATAAGATTTAATTCCAATACTACATGATAACATTTATAATTTATAATTTTTCTTATATATTAGCAAAAATAGAGAAGAAATTTTAAAAAATATTTATTTGTTTGTTTGTTTGTTTGTTCTTGGGATGAAACTGAGGGACATTCTACTTCTGAGCTATACTCCCAGCCCTATTTTTATTTATTTTTTGATACAAGGTCTTAATAAGTTGCATAAGACTTCACTAAATTGTTGAGACTGGCTCTGAGTCTGTGACCCTCTTATCTCAGCGTCACAGGTATGTGACACCATGCCCCACTTATTTTAGGGTTCTTACTGATTCTTGAAACTCATTTTTTTTTTTAGTGCTACTGAGGGTGGAATCCAGAGGCTTTCTACCTCCAGGCTATATTCCCAGACCTATTTTTTTATATTTTAATTGGAAACAGGGTCTCACTAAGTTGCTGAGAACCTCACTAAGTAGCTGAGGCTGGCTTCGAACCTGTGAGATCCTCCTGTCTCAGCCTCCCAAGCATGGGGATTACAAGCATGTGACACCACTCCTGGCTCTCATTTTACATACATATTCAATTATGAGACATTTTAACATTTTGTTTTCAATTATTTCTGTAAAGAAAATATTTATTTCATGATATGAGCATGTACAAAAAATATTATGAAGACAATAACTTTTGCTGTTGCTTGAAAAAAACATTGAGAATGAAATGTGGGGTAATCAGTTTCTGTATTTCAAGAGAAAAAGTATATGAAAAACTTCATAAAAATATCTTTGTAGAGATATTTTATTGCTGCATATAGCCTTTTATGTGGGGATTTCTGGTGTAAGTTTCTAAGATTATAAATTGGCACAAAGTAATTTTACATGAATTTTTTGTGTATGTGCAAATAAAGTGATACTGAGAGTTGTAAACAAATGAGAAGAAAATGCACAGAAACTTTGGCATATTTTAGTATTGTGGGAATGGCGTTGTCCCACATCAAATAAACACAGTGGCCTGAAGGAAACTGGATTATTTCTTTTGACAGAGTGGACATGCACATAACAAATCACCTGAGATGGAATTAAACAGTGACAAAGGTGACAGCTATTTGAATGAAAATATCATCTATAGCTTCATCAAGCGAGAGCTGATGTCTCTTTAAGTTGAATAATTAGCTTCATGAATAATTCTAGTGAGCAGCCAATATAAATAGGATTATAGTCTTTATGTTAATATACATGTAGAAATGCCTTCCTGTTTATTTCCTTTTTTGCTCTAAGTTTTTTTCAATAACACATAATAAAGCATTTTATTTATTTGTATGGGGTGTTTTATTAATGTGTTTGGTAGAAGAGTCAAATACTGTTGGTTTATAATATTTAATATACTTTTATTGGGCCATTGTGACCATACATCATGTTGAGGTTTAGTGTGATAGGAGCATTTACATACATAGCACAGGCTGCATTTCTTTCCAGATTCTGCCCTCCTCCTCTCTCCTCTCCACTTACAGTATTTAAATAGGTATTAATACCTTCATGAATGTCCATGGGATTGCTGGAACTGCTACCATAACCAAGTCTTCCTCCTCACCTAATATTTTATTTATTTTTTTTAGATTTACATTTTTTCATTGGTGCATTGTATTTAAACATCATATTTTTAAGAAATTCATTATCTAAACTGATTTCTTTTTTATTGCTTACTTCTGCAAATAACTTGATTAAACCTATTTAATATTTTATTTATTTAGTAATACCTATTTATCCAATAATATCACAATAATCAATACACATCTTACTCGTCATACAACTTTACAAAATATAAGATACATTTTATTTCATATTATTTTATTAATTTACTTTTTGATATAAAAATATCAGAATTATTTTGTTAGTTTTAATAGGCTCCAATGCCTTTGAATATTAATTTTTATACTATTATATATTCTGTTTTTTTCCTACCCAAATCTGTAGGTATTATTCTATCATATCATATATTATTATTGTATTCTGAACATTTCTGAGAGTAGCCAATTTTTCTTCCTTTGACTGTTTTAAAATTTGAGACTATAGCTTCTTATAAAACATTGATTTTTATTTGTGTATTGTAATTACACATAGTAGTGAGACTAAAAGTGATATAGCCATATAATGAATACATTTTCAATGTATTTTTCTTCACATTTCCCCCATGATAAACACATGTTAGTGTGATTAGTAATGATTCATTTATATAAAATAAAACATAAGTGTCTTATTTTCAAGGCACTCCGCTGTGTTCCTCTGATGTAGTGCTTTATTATTCTGTCCTTTCTTTCTACCTTTGTAATAATAAAAATTTTCTTAAGCTTGCAGCAGTATAGTTCTAGCTATTTTTCTAAACTAGCTAAGAAGAAGAGCACATGTTCACATCTCAAACTGTTAGAGTTTTGGTGCCCAACTGCAGGGCTCTAGCCAGTGGTGGCCTAACACCACTGCATCATGAAGTTTTGTGACCCTCCCAAAAATGTTAACATATCCTGGTGAATGACTGGATAACCAGAGCTAATGGTCTCTCCATGATTGTAGAGACCTCCCTGCCACCGCTTAGCTACAGCAGGAGGGGAAAATTCCCCTTTAACTAGAGTAGGAGACGAGAAGGGACCCCAGACCCTCCTCAAGCTTACTATATGAACTCAAAGGCAATAAAACAATGACTAGGGAACCTCACCCCTTTCAAGGTAATGGCTCATGTTGCCTTATATTCCTGTAAGTGTGACTAGATCTGTGTCAAACACCATATAGAGGTTTCTTTGGCAGAAAAAATGTTGTAAGACACTAGTGATGTTTATCTGATGTCTTAGTTTTCTGTCGTAATCTATAATTCAGTTATTAAGTTGGGTAAATGTAAAATATGAATAATACTTTAAAATGTTCTTAAATTCATAAGGTCTAAAGTAACACTCAAGTCTATTAAATGGGTTTCTATATTGTTAGTGTAAAAACAACATCATAAAACGGCATTGTTTTGTGTCAGCTTATATGTAGGAACAAGAGACAGATGTGGAAAATATGTGGGTGTAAAAAGTTTTTGGTGAAGGAAGGATAAGAAAAAAAGAAAATTTTATAAAAATAGCATTTTATATAAAATAAGGTTTATCCTAAGATTGTCCCAAATGGGAAAACAAAGAAGTAGGATAAATATCAAAAGGTTAAGGCAAGTCATAAAGCATTTGTAAAATGTTTATAAAGAAATAGAGTTTATAAAAATATATTGCATATGTGATAAAGATACAGTAAGTTTCTATGATGTCTACCTCTTTTGAGACCTCTGGAGGTTATTTTATTCATACATATATTTGGCCCTTGGTTACTAAATTATGTGGTTAAGTTTATCTTCAACAGAATTAAAGCCATCAAGCTCCAGGTAATATCCTAGATGAACATCTGCCGGAGTCCCTTGGACATCCATGGGCACCTCAAATATTGGCTGATCTAACCCTCACAAGTGACTTCCTTGTACCCTCAAGACCAGGGCCCTACTCCCACCCCTCTCAGCATGGAAGTAGCTAGGTTGACTTTCTTCATTCCCATTCCTGATGGGTGTCAGGAAGCTAATAGAAAAAGGGGGAAATGTGCCGGTATTGGAAAATTTTTGGTATTAATTTCAACAATGTAAAAAGTAGTCAGGGCATGGGTGCTGTGCAGGCACCCAGGCAGTGAGAAGAGGCAGCTGTTACCATGCAGATTTCCCCTCACCAAAAGTGATTATCAAGTACACAAAGGCATTGTAGCCCAAGGCTTTCATATTTAAGAGATAAGTTTACATAATAACCTCTAGCAGAGAGGGTAAAACTCTCAAAGGATGCAGGAGAATGGTACAGGCCTTCCTCAAAGAGGGCATATACCATGTGACTCCTGATTTTTGTAATCAAATAACACATGTTAGTCATAACAAAGGCTTGCACTGGAGCTAATGGCCAGTCCCACACCTACACCAGGTCAAGAGCAGATAAAAAGACTTTTGATTAAGCAGGATGGAAGATGGTAAATTCTTAAATTCATACCAAAGGCTTGCACCAGAGATAATGAGTAGACCCACACCTGCATCAGGTTAGGGGCAGATAGACTATTGGTTAATCAGGATGGGAGATAATAAATTTTATAAAAACAGTTCTATGTTCAAAACTTTAGTATCTTATTTTTAAAGCACTCTAATGTGTCCCTCTGATGTAGTGCTTTATTATTCTGTCCCTTCTTTCTGCTTTGTAATAATAAATTTTGCTTAAGCTTGAAAAATTAAAAAATAAAAATAAAATAAAAACAAAACATTGTTTCTTTCCTCGAGCTTTATTTTTTCCCCTATTCTCCTCTCACCCCCAATCACTAGCCACTATCCTACTAGCCACTATTCTACTTATTCTCATTTTTATAGAATTCCTTTTTTATTTTCTCTTTAGCTTTAACATGAGGCATACAACATGTGGCCCTTGATTTTTCTGAATCCGGCTAATCTCATTCAGTATGATCTCCAGTTTCATCCATTTTTTGAAAATGACATAATATGTTTTCTTAATGGCTGAGAAAATATTTATTCTGTGTATATACCACTTTTTCTTAATTCATCTGTTGATAGATATCTAGGTTGGTTCCACAGTGTGGCCATTGTAAATTGTGCTGTTATAAACATGAGTGTGCTTGTATTGCTACAGCATTCTGACTTCAATATCATGTATGAGGAAGTAGGGGACAAAGACTTTAATTATTTTAAAATACAGAGAAATGGTACAGCTGGGTCATATGGTGGTTTGATTCATAATCTTTTGAGGAGCCTTCACACTGATCTCCATAGTAATTGTATTAACTTACACTCCCACAAACAGCATATGAGTGTGCCTTTCTCCTCATATTCTCACCAGCATTTATTACTATTTGTATTCTTGATGATTGCCATTCTAACTGGAGTTAGATGAAATCTCAATGCATTTTTGTTTTGCTTTTTTTAACTGCTAATGATGTTGAGCAATTTTTGTATATTTGTATATTTGTTGGCCTTTTGTATTACTTCTTTTCAAAGTGTCTTTTCAGTTCAATTGCTTGGTTTTAAATGAAATATTATTTTTTTATTGTAACTGTTTCAAGTTTTTTATATACTCTAGAAGTTGCTCAACCCTCAGAGAAACAGAAGGCAAAATTTTCTCCCATTCTGTAGGCTGTCTTCTTGATTAAATCATTTCCTGTGCAGAAACTTTTTAATTTTATGTAATCCCATTTGTTGATTATGAATTTTATTTCCTCAGTTTTAGGGTTCTCATTGAAGAAGTTTCTAACAGTGCCTATATGATGGAGAGCTATTCTATATTTTCTTTTAGTACTTGAGGTTTTTTGTTTTGTTTCTAAGTCTTTGATTTATTTTGAGTTGACCTTAGGTAGGATGAGAGATAGAGTCCAGTTTCATTCTTCTATATATGAATATGCAATTGTTGTTGAAAAGGCTGTTTTTTTTTCTCTAGCATGTATTTTCAACAACTCTGTTGCCTTTAGTTATATACACTTTTTCTTGGTATCTTCAATTTTATTCTATTGCTATATGAGTCTTTCTTATGCTAGTTCTATAACTTTGTAGTGGGGTACAAGATGGTAAAGGGATACATGCACACGTCACTCATTTAGCCATTCCCCTTTCCTTCCACTTTACCTCCTCTTCTCTCCCTCTTTCTCATATTTTGGCTTAGTGGTTGATATGTTTGAAAAGGTATATTATGTATATTACGGATCATTTTTATACTACCTTCATAGTTTAATTTTTCTAGAATATCACAAATCTGGCATTATTCACTAAATAGCTTTCTTGGACTGACTTCCTTCCTTTAACAACATGCATTTAATGCTTTTTCATGTCTTTTTGTGTCTTGACAGTTTTTTTTCTTCTATTAAATTGTTGACCATTATAGCAGCGTATGAGTCAATTTGCATTCGAGAATATGGTACCTGCCTCTTTAATCTGCTGTTTAATAGAAAGTTTTGAAAGCCTTTGTTTACTCTTCCGCCTACAAAAGGATACCCGGTTATTCCAAATTTTTGGCAATTATAGATGTAGCTGCTTTAAACATTTTAAAGTTTTTGATTCATTTATGTAAATACTTAATGAATGTAATTGCTGGATCATATGTTTAAAACTATATTTAATTTTGTAAGAAAACATGCAAACTATTTGAGCTAGTTTTTGTAGGTATCCCTTGGCAATTTCTAATTCTGGGTGGACATTCTACCTAAATCATAAGTTTGAAGTGATTGTTTGAAAAAAAGAATTTATTTATTCATTAGGAAAATAATTAATGGAAACCTAATGTATGTGGAAGGCTAGGGAGAAATTACCAATTCCTTTTCTTTTGAACTGCTGCTATTGGAAGCTCCAAATCTTCTTTCCCTTATAATATATCTGAAGTTTTAGAAATTTCAGATTTCCATACAAACACCAAAAACCAAAAACACAAAAACTGTCAACAGAGAGCATCAAAGATGAATAAAAAACAAATAACATTAAAAAGACTGGTAGTAACTGATAAGCACAAGAACTATAAAACTTGAGAAGACTATGATATTTTGAAAAATTTTGTCATATATCAAATTGGTAATAAAGAAAATGAAAGTAGAAACAAAATCCCCAAACTCTGAGATTCTGAGTGTTATCTCAAATCACCATGAACTATTAAGTTCACAATGACATATTTTAACCTGAGATTTATATATCAAAAGCCTTAATATATAAATAACTAATAATATATATATACATATAGAGAGATGAATGTTTGATACTTGATGATATAAGAAAATATTTGAAGTACTGAAAATCAGATTCTTAACTAGAATTAGACATTACTATAAACTTACTAAGTGCTTTTAAGATACTACTAATAAAAAAATCAATCAGGATGAGACAAAGAGAATGTTCAGTGCCAATGCAGTCAGCCCATGGACATCTTCAAAGATGCCACAGGATCTGTCAAGGTAAAATGTTCCCTTAAAATTGTCCCCAGTAGGCTAATATAGCCAGACATTTTGTCCACGCATTTATCAACTATTTATGAAACATCTTGGGAACTTCCTTCACTGAAAATAAAAACATTTTTGTTCAACCAGAAAATCATTAGTTTTTTTAATATTTGTCTTTTAATTATAATTTAAGAAGAAAATTCAATATTAAGTACAATATTCAAATTAAGTAAAATTTAATAAATGGACTATAGTGTTAAAACTCACTCCCACTCTCTGGATACTACATGAACTATTTTCACAAATATTGTTCCTCATAAACATTATATATTATGTGTGCATGAATGGTCATTCTGTTAGGTTAAGCTCAGAGGCAGAATACCCCTGGGTTTCATCCCCAGTACCACAAAAAAAAAAAAAAGAGAGAGAAAGAAATCACACCAAGTGCTGTGTGCATATATATTTGTATCACTTTGAAACTCATAATGATGTATAAGTTTAATGTGCATATTTAAAAAAAGAAATTAAAGTGATATGTCACATTAAAAAGAAATATAGATAGAAGTTTATACATATAGACATACATATATACTTAGTTTAATTTTTAACTATACAACTACTAACTAAATCAAGAATTTTTATTGGTTATTACTCAATGGTCATTTAAAATAATAAATCCCAGTTCAGATAATTGAGTTAACACTTTTTTAATCTATAATCCATTATTAAACCTATTTAAATAGATTGGTCAACTAAAGGCATATTCTTACCTATTTATATATTCTCTTTATAATTCAGATTCCTGCTCCTATTACCTCTTCTGGAAATGGGCAATTACTCTATTTTTAATGTAATTTTCTAATTATTTGTACAGTTTAAAACACTTATTGCATTAAAAGCAATACACATCAACCACTTTTCCAAATAATCAGAGATGCTGACTTACTTTTCATTGTATTATCAGTTTTTATGTGGTGTCCACTTGGATTTGTATATCCTATGAGACTTATGCATCAAAATTTCTTCAGTAAAATATTCCTATCTTTAAATTATTATAATAAATTAGGAGCATCATTAATAGTATTAAGGACTAACATCAAACTACTGCTCCCACACATAATCCTTAAAACGTTGTTTAAATAGGGATAAAGAGGCTACAAAATCAAAGCCTAAAAAGTGCAATACAAACTAATTTAGAAAATGTTTGATCATACAATGAAGAGTTAGCAGTCACTCTCTCTCGTTCTTATTTTCTTTCTTAACAGACACATCATATTTATACGGTGTGATGTTTTGATTCATGTGTACAGAAATTGTGTCATTTGCAACAACACAGAACTGGAAGGCTTTATATTAAGAGAAACAAGTCAGGCATAGTAATAGAAACAATGCCTGATGTCACTCATAAGTGGAATCTAGTTCATACTTTATTTTTACTTGTTAGTATTTTTGAAATAATTGGACTTTCTGCTCCATGTTCTCTGGGCTCCATTTAGAAGATACTGCTTTCTCTCACTGCTTACTCCTCAGTATTAAGGTCTATACAGCCAGTTTACTGCTAAATAAGACTCTCCTGCCTGTTTAGGCCTAATGTCTGACCACAGAGACAACTTCTTGATCCTTTGCTCCTCTTGACTGACACTTCCACTTAAAAGGTCTCACTTGGGCACCATGGCAAAAAAAAAAAAACCCAAAAAACATTATATACTGAAACCCCAATCTGATGCCTTCAACCTAGACTATTCTCTTCCGAATTTTACCCTGTTAATCTGTTTATTATTATTTTTTTTATTTTATTTTATTTTTTTTTTTTTTAACAATTTTTTTTATTGAACATAAATAGTATACATTTACACTATATTTGGTGCCCTCTCCCCCCGCCCCCGTTTTCTCCCCCCCCCCCACCAATGGTTGGCCAGGTTAACCATGTCTTATTCATAATTTTACACATGTTCAGGTGAAGATGCTCCTTAATCAAGATCGGCCTTTCTCCTCTCCTATCTTTCCATTAAAACTTAGCTAGTATTTCCCCTCTAATATCTGGGGTCCTACTGGTATCCTTTGTGTTTTCTAGTTTGGGCATATTAGAGGAAACATGTGTATCTTCTCCTTCTGTGCTTGGCTGATCTCACTTAACATGATGCTTTCCAGGGCTTTCCATCTTCTTGCAAATGATAAAATTTTGTTCTTCTTTATGGCTGAATAGAATTCCATTGTGTGTATTTCCCACAGTTTTGCTATCCATTCATCTGTTGATGGTGATCTGGGTTGGATCCATATTTTGGCTATTACAAATTGTGTTGCTATGAACATAGGTATGCATATGTTGCTGTATTTCTCTGAATTCAACCCTTTTGGAAAGATACCCAGGAGTGGTATAGCTGGATCATATGGTGGATCTATTCCCACCTTTCTTAGGAATCTCCACACAGATCTCCATAGTGGCTGAACTAGTTTGCACTCCCACCAACAGTGTAAAAGAGTTCCTCTTTCCCCACATCCTCGCCAGCATTTGTTGTTGTTTGATTTCTTTATGCTTGCTACTCTCACTGGGGTTAGATGGAATCTCAGTGTAGTTTTGATTTGCATCTCCCTGATGGCCAGTGATGAAGAACATCTTTTCATGTATCTATTAGCCCTTTGTATCTCTTCTTTTGTGAAGTGTCTATTTAGTTCATTTGCCCATTTCTTGATTGGGTTGTTTGTTTTGTTGGTGTAGAGCCTTTTGAGCTCTTTGTATACTCTGGATATTAGCCCCCTATCAGAATGGTGGCTGGTAAAGATCCTTTCCCATTCTGTAGGCTTCCTCTTTAGGTTATTGATAGTTTCCTTTGATGAGAAGAAACTTTTTAGTTTAATGTTATCCCACTTGTTTATTCTTGCTTTAATTTCCTGAGCTTTGGAGGTTTTGTTGAGAAAGTTACTGCCTGTGCCAATATGTTGTAGTGTTGAACCTATGTTCTCCTCTACTAACTTCACCGTCTCAGGTCTAATTTCTAAGTCTTTGATCCATCTTGAGTTGATTCCTGTGTTAGGTGAGATATAGGGGTTTAGATTCATCTTTTTACAAATGGCTAGCCAGTTCTCCCAGCACCACTTGTTGAAAAGGCTGTCTTTTCTCCAGCGTATGTGTTTGGCCCCTTTGTCAAAGATTAATTGACTAAAGATGTGTGGGTTTGTTTCTGTATCTTCTATTCTAATCCACTGGTCAGTATATCTGTTTTTGTGCCAGTACCATGCTGTTTTTACTACTATTGCTCTATAGTATAGTTTGAAGTCTGGGATTGTAATGCCTCCTGCGTGTTTCTTGTTATTGAGAATTGCTTTGGCTATTCTAGGTCTTTTCTTTCTCCATATGAAGTTCATGATTGATTTTTCTAGGTCTCTGAAGAATGTCACTGGTATTTTAATGGGAATTGC
The DNA here is from genome assembly GCF_963383645.1 of Muscardinus avellanarius. NCBI lineage: Eukaryota > Metazoa > Chordata > Mammalia > Rodentia > Gliridae > Muscardinus > Muscardinus avellanarius. The sequence goes on along the minus strand of NC_137786.1, from coordinate 211,576,779 downwards.
ATTGAACCTATAGATCAGTTTTGGCAGAATGGCCATTTTGATGATATTTATTCTGCCTATCCATGAGCACGGGAGATCTTTCCATCTTCCAAGGTCTTCTTCTATTTCTTTCTTTAATGTTTTATAGTTTTTGTTGTAGAGGTCTTTTACATCTTGGGTTAGGTTTATTCCTAGGTATTTTATTGGTTTTGAGGTTATAGTGAATGGAATTGTTGTTTTTGTTTCCTTCATTGTGGATTCGTTGTTGGCATAAAGAAAGGCCACTGATTTCTTTAGGTTGATTTTGTAACCTGCGACTTTGCCGAATTTGTCGATCAGCTCCAGAAGTCTTTTGGTTGAGTTCTTTGGGTCTTCCAGGTAAAGGATCATGTCATCTGCGAATAAGGATAATTTCACTTCCTCTCTTCCTATGTGGATTCCTTTGATTTCCTTCTCTTGTCTGATTGCTGCAGCAAGAGTCTCAAGGACTATATTGAAAAGGAGAGGTGAAAGTGGGCATCCTTGTCTTGTTCCTGACTGTAGCGGAAATTCTTGCAGTTTTTCCCCATTCAATATAATGTTGGCTTTGGGTTTGCAGTATATTGCCTTGATGATGTTGAAGTACTTTCCTTCTATCCCAATTTTTTGCAGTGTTTTTAACATAAATGGGTTTTGGATTTTGTCGAATGCTTTTTCAGCATCTATTGCTATGATGATGTGGTTTTTGTTCTTGGTTCTATTTATGTGGTGAATAACATGTATTGATTTGCGTATGTTGAACCAGCCTTGTTTTTCTGGGATGAAACCGACTTGGTCGTGATGAATTATTCTCTTGATATAGTTTTGAATGCGTATAGCTAGTATTTTGTTTAGAATTTTTGCATCTATGTTCATTAAGGATATTGGTCTGTAGTTTTCCTTTCTTGAGGTATCTTTATTTGGTTTGGGGATTAATGTGATACTGGCCTCATAGAAGGAATTTGGAAGAGTTCCATCTCTTTCAATTTCCCGGAACGTGTTATGAAGTATTGGTATTAGTTGTTCACTGAAGGTTTTGTAGAATTCAGCTGGGAACCCATCTGGGCCTGGGCTTTTCTTTGGTGGAAGAATTTTTATTGCCGTTTCTATTTCTTTGGTTGTTATTGGTTGGTTTAGGCTTGCTATGTCCTCTTGGTTGAGTGTAGGAAGGTTAACTGTGTTTAGAAATCTGTCAATTTCATCCAGGTTTTCAAATCTATTGGAGTATAAATTTTTAAAGTAGTTTCTGATAATGTTTTGAATTTCTTCACTATCAGTGGTGATATCTCCTTTTTCATTTCTAATTTTGGTAATTTGAGTTGATTCTCTTTTTCTTTTGGTTAGGTTGGCCAGGGGTTTATCAATTCTATTAATCTTTTCAAAGAACCAACTTTTTGTTTTATTGATTCTTTGAATTGTTTTTTTGTTCTCTATTTCATTTATTTCTGCTCTAATTTTGATGATTTCTCGTCTTCTGCTGGCTTTGGGAATGGATTGTTGCAGAATTTCTAGATCCTTGAGTTGTTTCATTAGGTTCTTTACTTGGTGGTTCTCCATCCTTTTTATGTGGGCACTCAATGCGATAAACTTTCCTCTTAGTACTGCCTTCATGGTGTCCCATAGGTTTTGGTGGGTTGTGTCTCTGTTTTCGTTTGTTTCCATAAATTTCTTTATTTCTTCCCTAATTTCTGCTCTTACCCATTCGTCATTTAGTAGTGTATCATTCATTCTCCATGAATTTGAATACTTTCTTTCGAGTTTCCTGTTGTTGATTTCTACTTTTATTCCATTGTGGTCTGAAAAGATGCATGGGATTATATTACATTTTTTGAATTTGCTGGTATTTTCTTTGTGTCCCAGGATGTGATCTATTTTGGAGAAGGTTCCATGGGCTGCTGAGAAGAAAGTGTATTCTGTAGTTCCTGGTTGAAATACTCTGAAAACGTCTATTAGGTCCATTTGGTTTATGGTTTCCTTTAGTTCTAAAGCATCTTTACTCATCTTTTGCCTCGAAGATCAATCCAGTGGTGTGAGAGGCGTATTAAAGTCTCCCAGAATTATTGTATTTGGGTCTACTTGGGATCTTATGTCCAGAAGGGTTTGTTTTACGAATGTGGTTGCACCCACATTTGGGGCATAAATATTTACTATCATTATATCTTCTTGGTGTATTGTTCCTTTTAATAAAAGGAAGTGCCCTGATTTGTCTCTTTTGATGTGTTTTATTTTAAAGTCTGTTTTGTTGGATATCAGGGTTGCTACCCCTGCTCTTTTTCGGTCACTGGTGGCATGGTATATCTTTTTCCATCCTTTCACCTTCAACCTGTGAATGTCTTTGGCTGTGAGGTGAGTTTCTTGCAGACAGCATATGTTTGGATTATGTTTCCTAATCCACATTGCCAGTCTATGTCTTTTGATTGGTGAGTTAAGTCCTTTGACATTAAGTGATATTATTGAAATATGCTTTTTGTTTTCTGCCATTTTGTGTTCTGTCTACTCTTGGGTGTTGTGATCTTTCTTCTTTACTTAAATGGCCCACTTATTAACTTCCTCTCTTCTCTGATTCTGGAGTCTGCTTCTTTTTTCTTCCTTATGATTTATTTCTTTAAGAATTTTCTCTAGTGTTGGCTTTGAATTCATGAATTTTTTGAGATTCTGTTTATCCTGAAAGACTTTGACTTCCCCATTGATCTTGAATAGTAGTTTTGCTGGATAGATTAATTTGGGCTGGAAGTTATGTTCTTCCAGGGTCTGAATCACGTCGTACCAGTCTCTCCTAGCATTCCTGACCTGGGTTGTATAGTCTGGGGTGATTCTTATTGTTTTGCCTCTATATGTCACCTGTCCTTTTGTTCTCACTGCTTTTAAGATTCCTTCCTTGGCCTCTATGCTGGTCAATTTGGTTATTATGTGGCGTGGAGTGGTTTTTCTTTGGTCCTGTCTCAGTGGAGTTCTGTATGCCTCCTGTACTTGAAGATTCAAGTCTCTTTCCATATTTGGAAAATTCTCTGAGATTATTTCCTTGAAGATATTACATATGCCCTTGGTCTGTACCTCTATCCCTTCCTCAATGCCTATTATCCGTAAATTAGGGCGCTTCATATTATCCCATAATTGCTGGATGTTTAGGTTTTGTTGCTGTAAAGATTTCTGTATATCGCTGACTGTGTTTTCGGTTTGGGATGTACTGTCTTCTAATATTGATATTCTGTTTTCCATTTCATCTAATCTTCCAGAGTTTCTTTCTATTGCTGTCTTCATTTCACTTATTGCCTCTTTCATTTCATTCCAGACCTCTTTCTGATTCTTTTTTAGTGTTTCTATTTCATCTTTAACCTCCTCTATACTTGTTTTAAAACCTTTCATCATATTGAACAACAAGATTCTGAACTCCCCTTCTTGCATTTCTAGTAGGTCAGTATTCGTGATTTCTGCTGTCTCTTCATAACTCCTGGTTCTCATATTTATAGTGTTCTCTGTCCTGTTTTTCTGATTTCTACCCATCGTTCGTGAGTAATGTGTTTAGTCAAATCTTAATATTAGGAGTTTAGGAGTATCGGCCAGTCAGCTGAGCCTTTCCAGTGTTGAAAGTGGGTGATGTGGGAGGAGCTGGGGTGATGGGTAAAGGAGTCAGATTAGGTGGAGGATATGTTAGGTTGAGAAGGACTTTAAGTATGATAAAGTAATAACTTGCTATGAATGAGAGAGAGTTAACTACTAGGACTCTTGTTGTTAGTAGAGTATTTATGGATATAAAAAATACTTTGAGGTTTAAACCATTAGGTATATTATGGGGAAAAGTTTTGGGGGGGAAATGTATGTAGGTTAGTGTGGGAAGGTTTGTAAATAGGGATGCTGGTAGGAGCAGACAGACATAAAAAAAAAAAAAAAAAAAAAAAAAAAAAAAAGAATCCCCTCAAGATACCAAGACTATTATGTAATCCAAGAAAAAGGAAGGTAAACCAATCAAAGGAGGAGAATGAAAGAAAAGGAAGGAAAAGGGAAGAGAGAGGAAAAAGGAAGAGGAATAAAATAAAAGGAACTAGCAGCCGTGTGAAATAAAAAAATAAGGCAAACTATCCAATGTATATATATATAAAACAACAAGTTAAAGTAAGAGAAGTTTGGATTAAAAGAAGAAAAAAAAAAAAAAGAAAAAAAAGAAATCAGCAATAACCATACTAAAACAAAAGCACTTTAAAAGCAAAAGAAAACATAACATCCACATTAAAAGTAAAACAAACAGTCCTCCTTATTTACGCATATGGGGTCAGGTCCATATAATATGTGCGTATCTGATTGCTTGGTAGCTTTCAGGATACCGTCCAATGTCTCTTAGTTTTCTTTGTACTCTATTTTTATCTTCTTAAGTCACTCTGGGTGTTTGGACACCTTTTTCTCCTTTAGCTGCTTTAGGTTTATGTGTCCGGGTGTCTGGTTTCACTGTTATTTGATTCTGTACAGTTCACAGATTCTGCGAAATTCTAACCTGTGGTCAGCACATCTGCACTCACCACCCTCGCCTCCAGCCTGTGCTTCCCTACAGCAGGGGTGGAGAGTGACTAAAGTGTAATTGGAACTTCCCCCTGAGGTCCTGAGCAGATTTTGTGGCCCGATGGATTTTCTTGTGTCTCTGGAAATTCCAGCTGGGCTAGCCGGTGTGGTCCCAAGATGTGCCCTGGGCAAATGAATGCTGGTTCCTGGGTGGCCACACTTACTGCCAGAGCTCTGCCTATTCCAAGAGTGCAGGCTGGATGCACTGTTAATACTGGACCCTAGTGAGAGTGGGTGCAGCTGTCTATTGCTGCTGGTATGTTCTTCCAAGGTGTATTGAGCTGTGTTCTCACTTATAACTAAGCATCTGGCTACCAGGAGGTTGGGAATACCCCGTGGTGGGCCAGGGGTGCAGGGTAGGTGCTCAAGGGTCCAGTGTGCGGTGTCCAGCAATGGTCTCTGCGTCCCGCGGGACGTAGAGGCTGGGGGTGCCCCAAGGAGATTTCCGGGTCTCCCAGTGCTTTTGCAGCCTGGAGGGTAGGCTCTGGCAAGGTGGCAGGGGTTAGCCACAGAAGCAGGCTCCAATTTAGGAGGGCAGTGTACAGGCACTGATTACTAGTAGGGGACAGGCAGGATGCGCGAGGAGAGTGCTCTGAGGCTTGAGCCCGTGGTGGGGGGTTGAGACTGCGACTGCGCACACGCTAGGACCCCAGTTACTAGGGCGCCCTCAGGTACCTGTCTTGGTGCAGGAATCCGTGTGAGTCTCTGTGCCGATGTGATCCGGTCGCTGGTGGGCAGACAGAGTTCTGGTGGGTGCTGCTCGCTGCTTAGGATGCGGTCCTAAGTCCGTTTTTATTCCCGGATTATCTTGCCGTGGAAATATCGGGCAGGCAGCTCCTTGGACAGCTGCCAAAGCAGCCCGCGGCTCAGCGTTCTGGTCCGCGGTCAGATTGTATCTGCAGCAGGTCCCGTGTCCGATCTTTGTTCTTCTTGTTCAAGTTCAGGGTTCCGCCGAGGTACCAGGATGTGTTTTGGTTCCTGGTATGTATTTGTTTTGTTGATTTAGACACTGCTTTCTCAGTATTTAAACTTTATTTACTTCAGCTACTGAGAGGTGCTGTGTCCCTCAGTCGCCATTTTGGAAAAAAAAACCTATTTTTTTTATTTTAGCCTACTAACACCGTAACATGAACAAGATTGAACTCCTCCTTTCACTGTTTCCAAATTTCATCCTACCTCAACATTCTCCATACGAAATTATGTCAATTTAAATATTTAAGTATCTCAGGCTAAACACTGGGGTTATCGAGATCTTTGTTGGTCAGAAACTAGGTCTAGTATATAAGGTATACATTTTATCTTATGTCCAGTACCTATAAGTTTCTATTTCTCACCATCTCTACTGATACTACTTTAGCCTAAAACTCTCATCTCTTGCTGTTCTACATCCTAACTCTATCCCTGCCCTTCAATAAATAGTTTGTTATTAACATAGCAAAAAGTAAACCATTAAAAATTTGAGAATATTAACTTTATTTTGGTTGAACATTAGACTCCAAAAGCTGGATCTATAATTTGAGAGGTCAAGTAAAATAAAAATGCAGGTCTCCTACTGGGGCAGACATTTTTTTTTTTTTTTTCAGAAAGTCCTCCACCCCAAGACAAAGCAAATGTTCAACCCAAAGTGATTTCCATCACTTTCCCTGGAGATGTTAGGTGCCTCGCTATAATGATGTGTGAAATTAGAGCCTCCTTTCAAGTATCCTGCCTCTGCAGCCCAGGGCAGGGACAACTGCAGCCTTGCAACACTCAGAGATATGGTGGATCAGACCCCAACATCTATCTTCACTGAACTGTCTAGGCCTCACACAGCGTGTAGGATGGCAGCAATGCTACAAGGTCACTCTTCTAGCTAAGATCAGCATCAGCCTCCTACCAGAGAGACTGAGTGGTTCCTGGAGTGTTAGGAAGCAAGGAGCTAAAATTCTACCCAGAGACAGAAGACAGGATTATAAGTGAGTCAAAGCCCCCAGCATCCCCATTTCAAACACAGAAGGAAGAATGATGAGCCAGACAGATCCCTCAGCATTCCCACCTCAGAGACAAGATGAGGATTATGAGTGAGTCAAAGCCCCCAGCATCCTCATCCTGTAACATCCTTCTTTTTCCCATATGACTTCACTTTTAATATACATAATTAAAGACAAAAATGAATAAACATTTAAAGGGAGAGAACACTGAGCAATACACTTTTTTAGTTTTACTGATGAAATCCACCTATAAAAGTGTCTGGAAAATAATAATCACAAAAATTACTTATTGAAATTCATAGATTAAAGTGCAATTAATAAAACGAAGTTGTACTGTGTGAAAGGGCTTACAACTGTAACCACTTAATGACTTCTACTATATAAATAATATGCATATAGATATAAGTTTATACTGAGACTATGTGCACAATAAATGCATGGGTATATAGAAAATAAAAGGAAACATTTCAAATATTTTTTCTTCCTCTAGGTGTTGAATTGATGGGCCACTTCTATTTGTAATTTTTCATTTGCATGTTATTTACAAGGAGCATTAATTCAATATGTATGAAAATTTATTTTAAATTATTTTAAATAATTGAACAGCATGTTTCCCAAAATTGTTGGTAATCTCCTCACTTCTACTATTTATGGAACCTGATATTCTAACTTGTACATGTAACTTACAGAAATTGTTAAGAGCTAGTACAAGAAAATTTAAATAACTTTCTCCCAATAGCTAAGAAATAGGTTTTCTTATCGTCCCCCCAAATACTCTAATAGGTCTGTTGAAAATTTTATAAGAAATGCAAAATATTCATACAGTATCTTTGCTCTGTGGGTGGCTACTGACTGTATTTTCTCATTAACCAGTGGGGGGAAAATTCATTTTCTTACTGATTGTTTATTTTCCCAGATATTATATATGGTATTGCCAAAAAATTGATAGTAAAAAAAAGACTAGCTTTTTTTTTTTTTTTTTTTTTTTTGTGTGTGTGTGTGTGTGGTACTAGGGTTCCTGGAAACCCTTCTACTTCTGGGCTACATTCCCAGACACATTTTTATATTTTTATTTTGAAACAGGGTCTCTTAAGCCAGCGAGGCTTGGATTACAAGGGCACGTCACCAGGCCCGGCAAGACCAGCAGATTTTATCGGGATAAAATATCTCAGGACTGAAGATAAGGCCACAGGAAACTCAGGAACATTAGCCAGAAGGAAGAAGTGAATATGGCCCCTCATGTGTACAGGGGATAAGAATGGGAATAAGTGGTGGCATCATAAACAACATTCTAGGTGAGGTGCAAGTGTACTGTTTACCTATTTGCTACTCCCACCATTTTATCTAGAAAAAAAATCAACAACCAAATCACAGAAATCCTTGAGAATAAAATCAAGGCACATGAGCAATAAATATATACCTTAAGGTTAGCAATAGAGAATCTGATTACTAGATTATTCAGAGTATATCAAGTGATTTATTATAAATTTAAAATTATACTAAATTCAGGTTTTTGTTAGATTTTGTTTTACCTATCGGCTGGTGAATTCTTTTTTTTTCCATAGCCGTACACTTTTCTATATTAATTTTAAGGTAACTTAAAAGGCTTGCTTACTTTAAAATTAAACACATCAATTTTACTTTTAATCATTTTTTTTAGACTAAATTACTCAGCCATTGAAAGGTCAGAGGAAACATAACCCAAAGTGCATTATCCTAATTTTTTCTTCAGTCACATGATCTTTGGTTTAATTCTCATTTCTACTCCATTGCACTCTTATTCCTAGTGGATTTAAACTTCATTTGCTTAGTAGGCCTTTCTCTTTTGTCTAAAACTGGGATTCTATTAACCATAGAGCAGCAGCACTTTTGAATAAAACTGAATAGAATTAGATATTTATTGAGGTCAAACAAAATTGAACAGGAATTGCATATAAATATGTCTTTGCTCATGTTTCCAGTACTATGCATACTGCAATGATAATATGAGAAATATAACTTTCCAGATTTCTATAATTTAATTAACCTCTTCGCACTCCATGCTTCTATATCTCTTTGTTTGCAACTCCTTGATAACACATTTTACTTACTCTATTGGGAGAAGGAAGTCATACTGATTGAGATTTTATGCGCCAATTACTATGCTGGTTTTTTACATAAGTGTTGTCTTCATTTTCTCGTTGAATTTCAGCATTAATACTTTGAACTAGATACTAATTATCCCTAAGCAATGCAAAATCTAAGAGAAGTTAGGTATGTTGCTCCAAATAACAGCCATTATCTAGCAGGCTGACTTTAAGACCAGGCATATACAAATTTGGAATTAAATACATAATGTCTCTAATTGTTCATCTCTCAGGCTTTGTCACTAGATTGTATGCTACATAAACTCAGCAATATTGACTTCCTGATGAATGTGTTTTTGTGGTGTTCTGTTCCATATTTAAGGCCTTGTACGTGTTAGCCAAATGTACTACCACTGAGCTACATACATGTCCAGCCCGGGATATACATATATTCCCAGCAACTGTAAATTCCTATATAAAAGTGACTGCATGCTATATTAATACACATTCTTGACATATAAACAATATTTCACTTTCATAACTTAAAAATATAATAACTTTGATCTCTAAAATGATTTTACAGAATCAGAAAAATCATTCAATTTTAAAAATTAATTTGTGTGGCAGATAATGCACAAATGAAATATATAAAGACACAGGGTGTGAAGGCAAACATTTGTAAACCCATTACTTGGGAGGTTGAGACAGGGGGATGCCAAGATCAAGACCAGCATGGCAAATTAGCAAAACTGTCTCAAATAAAATATGAAAATCCTGGGAGACATTACTCAAATAGAGGATGCACGTGTTTTAGTAACACACACATGTACACATGTGGACACACAGACAGTAAATGAAGAAAAACAATAAATTAAAACCATTTCTGCTGGGCTTGGTGGCAACGCTTGTAATCCCCGCGCTCGGGAGGCGGAAACAGGAGGATCGCACAGGTTCGAAGCCAGCCGTGCTGGCTTAGGAGACCCTGTTTCCAAATAAAAATATAAAATATAAAATAGGTATGGGAATGTAGCCTGGAGGTAGAAGGGTTCCATCCCCAGTACCAACAAAAAAAAAGAAAGAAAGAAAGAAAGAAAGAAAGAAAGAAAGAAAGAAAAGAAAGAAAAAAGACAAAGGAAGAAAAAACACTTCTAATCATTTAAAACATAAATTTGGCTCACAACAAAGAACCTTGCTTTCAAGACTTTGCTCTATTTTCAAAGTAAAATATAATATGTATTAGGGAAAAATCAACTAATACAAATAAAAGTCTGTAACAATGTGCTATTTATTTTAAAAGATAAAACTTTAAAACAAATTCTGAAAATATTCATTTATTGAGTCAAAGAAAACTGAAACATTGACATTATTTTAAACTTACTTTTTATAAGGTTCTGAGAAGATTCACAGTGAAATACCTGTGTTTTCTCTAAATACCAAATATTCTTTCTTTTCCACATTCATCTTAAAAATATTTAAGCATTGTTTCTTTTGCCTAGGCTATGCTTAACATTTGTTATTTTATTTATATACTTATTTTTTGTGGTATTGGGGACAGAACCTAGAGACATTCTATCTCAGAGCCACACCCTCAGCCCTATCCTTTTTAGTCTTTTTTACTTTTGAAACAGGGTCTCAATGATTTGCAAAGGGTTTAAGAAGCTGAGGCCTGTCCACCACTGGCAATCTTCTGGTCTCAACCTCCTGAATGCTGGGATTACAAACATATGCAACCATGCTGGCTTTGCTAACCAATTTTTTAAGACAAATTAATTGTATATAACATACTATAAGAACAGGCAAATCATTCTGTTTAAATGTAGTAATATATTCTCCAGAATATTAATAAATGTGTCATCTCATTTTCAAATTCTCATTTAGATTTGCCTCTACATTATATATGGGTACACACAATTGAAAAAGGAAAGGAGTAATTGAACCTCAAATTAGCAATTTAAATATAAGCTATTTCGTAGTGCAACTGGACTTTAAATCTGTGCATAAAAGTGAAACCAACTCCAGCTGATATTAGTTTAATAACCTTGTGACAGTAGCAAAAAAATGGCCATGGATTTGCCTTTGACTGAGATAAATTTTAAAGTTAAGTTTTTCCTCTCTACTTAGCTTTACAGTTTTCCTCAAGGCATTAATCTATTGAAAAAGGATAAGATATCATCTTTCAGAGGGAACATGTCATAAATATTTTGATAAAGTATTTGTAATCCTCAAAAACAGATGGCTGTTCCATAAAGATTGTCAGCTGAGAAGGTTTTGCTGACAGGATTGTATTAAACAACTGCAACTGGGGTTTGCACTGCACAATCAAATCCATTCTTCTATTAATCAATCACAGCTGGCTGATTTTTCTGACAGCTGGACCTTGCAAGACCCGATTCTTACCCTTTGCTCTATTCCTGACTAATAAAACCCAAATCAATTCAAATAGGCTCTTGGGAGTTGAGAGACGTCATAATAGATTTACATGCAGAAAAAAGAAACATGGAGGATGTTGATTCAAACTTATAAATATGGGGAGAGGAAATATCACTAAGAAACTAAGGCAGAAGCTCCTGCCAGGAAACTGGCCTATCAGGAAACAGAAGTGGCTATATCAGTAATGAAAATGAAATAAGGGGAATGTTCATTCCTTCTGGTGCCCGCGACTTGGCAAATGGCATTGGCATTCCATTACCTAATTGATTCTTTGGTCTCATTTTCTTTACTGATATTTGGATAAAGGCTTGGAAAGTTTTCATCATATGACATGATGAAAATTAAAATTGTGTTATGATTTTGGTCTAAACAATACAATTTGAATATAAACATACACACACACACATATATATATATAATTATATGTAACATATAATTATATGTATATTTACTCTGCTATCACTTGTAGCTTTTTATAATGCAGAAGGTAAAAATGTACCATTTAAACCATAAGCTGCATGCTTGTAATCTTAGCATTCGGGAACTTGAGACTGGAGGATCGTGGTTCGTGGACTGCCTCAGGCACTTAGAGAGGCCCTCCGCAACTTTGTGAGACCCTGTTTCAAAATAAAGAATACAAAATAGGGCAAGGAGTATAGCTAGGAGATCAAATGGCCCTGGGTTCCATCCCCAGACCCACAAAAAATATTTGTATTGGTACATTATAGTAAAAATGTATAATTTCTAACCAGATCTCCTAAGCAAAAAATAATTTAAGTCATATGTGCAGCTTGACAATATGCAAGGGGTCAGCAGGTTTAAGACACTCATAAGCCAATATGTTCAATTATTTCACTATCTTTGTATCATTTTGTCTTTTCTGATCTATACATATTAAACTTTAATTGTATTATAGGAGAATTACATATCATGAGGAAGTTCAGAGTGACAGAGGCATACACACTCAGGGCACTTTTTGAGTCCTCCACTCTCCCCACTTCACTTTCCCTCCTTCCCCATCTTCCTGTGCACGACACTGTGACTGACATTGATAAATTTGTGTATGTACAGCATGTCCATTGAAGTGTTTCTCTTATTCAAAGCTTCCTTCTCTCTCCCCTTCCTAACTTTACTAAGGTTTTTCCTCTTTTGTCTTTTGTCCCTTCTTTGTACCAATTTCTTTCTAGCTTGCACTATGAATAAAAACACCTGACTTCTCATTTTTTGTGACTGATTTATCTCACTTAGCATAATATTATTCAGTTCTATCCATTTACCTGCAAATAACATACTTTTTTTCTTCATTATGGCTGAATAGAATTTTATTATGTGTATATCCTATAGTTTTGTAATCCATTCATCTGTTGATAAACATCTTTGCTGGTTTAAAGTTTGGTGATGTTAAATTTGCTGCTATAACCATAGCATGCCTTATTATGGTATTTTGGGTAAATACTCAAGAATAATATAGCTGTGTCATATTAGAGTTCATCTCATTTTACTGAGAAATCGCTACATTGTTTTCCAAACTAGTTGCACTAATTTGCAATACCACTAGCAATGTATCACAGTTCCTACTTTTCCATATCCTTGCCTATCAAAGATGATCTACAGATTCAATGAAGTTCCTATTAAAGTATCATGATCATTTTTTTCCAGAACTAAAAAAAAATCATTCCTTAGACTTGTATGGTAAAACAAAACACCCATTATAGCCAAAATAGTTCTCAGGAATAAGAATTATACAGAAGACTTCACAACATCTGACTTCAAACTATACTTATTACAGAGCCATAGTAACAAAAACAGCATGGTACTGGCACAAAAGCAGACAAATAGACCAATGGAGTAAAATAGAAGATTCAGAAACAAATCTACTCACTTACAGCCAATTGACTTTTTATAAAGGGGACAAAAATAAACTGGAAAAAGATAGCCTTTTCAACAAGTAATGTTGGCAAAATTGGTTATCCATATATAGAAAAATAAAAATAAATTCCACTTTCTTACCCTGCACAAGAATCAAGTCAAGTTAGATCAAAGATATGGAAATTATACCAGACTTTGCAATTATTTAAAGAGAGCATAAGAGCAATACTACAACATATCAGCATGGGTTAAAAACTTTCTCATTAAGACCCCAAAGATACAAGAAATTGAAACAAGGATTAATATGTGGAACTGCATTTAAAGAGCTGTGCAGCAAGTAAACTATTAAGAACCTCAAGAGAAGGCCAACAGAATGGGAGCAGATCTTTGCCAGTTACTACCCTCATAAAAGACTAATACATAGAATATAGAAAGAAATCAAGAAACTTACTGCCAAAAAAACAAATAACCCATTCAAAAGATGGGTAAGTAAACTAAATAGATATTTCACAAAAGAAGAAATACAAATGGCAAATATGTGTATCAAAATGTTTAGTATCATTAGCAGTCAGAGAGATGCAAATCAAAACTACCCTGAGATTTCACATTAATGGCAATCATTAAAAACCCAAACAATAACAAATACTGGGAGTATGTGGAGAAATAGAAAGTCTGATGTACACTTTGGAGAGATTGCAAATTAGTGCAATCACTTTGGAAAACAGTATGGAGGATCCTCAGAAGAATGAGATTGATTCTACCATATGATCCAGCTATACCACTCTTGGGTATCTACCTGAAAGATTTCAAATTAAACTACCATAGTAATGCATTAATATCTAGGTTTATAGCAGCACGATTCACAGTTGCCAAACTATGAAACCAGACAACATGTCCATCAACAGATGAATGGATTAAAAAACTATGGAATATGTACACTATGAATTTTTTCAGCTATAAAGAATAACACAATTATGTCACTTGCATGGATATGAATTAAACTTGAGACTATCGTGCTAAGTGCGATTAGTCAGTCACAAGAAGTGAAAAGTAAGATGTTTTTCCTCATATGTGGAAGTGAAGGAAAAACTGACACAGGACGGATTCTAGGAGAAATTTTAGTGGAATGAAGAAGTGGATCTAACTGTGGGAGGAGGGAGGGAGAAGAAAGACGTGAAGAGGAAAACACTTCAATGGACATGATATTCAAACACAAACTTAACAAAGCAATCACTTTGCTGAGCATGGGAATGAGAGGAGGCAGAAGGAATAGGGTTGGAACTGGGGAAAGGCTCAATGCATAGTGCATGCACCTATGGCTCTATCACCTTGAACTTCAACAAAATGTATGATTGCAATGCACCAATAAAAATGCAATAAAAGATGAAATATAAATGAGCAATAAATATATTAAAAAGTGTTCAACATCATTAACAGATAGATGCAAAGCAAAAGTACCCTGAGATTTAATCTAACTCCAATTGGCAATTATTAAAAACACAAATAATAATTAATGCTAGAGAGGACAAATTTTTTGTTACTATGACTTTTTTCTGTTCAATACAATGTAAAATTAGTATAATCAAGAATTTTGTTTTACATTAATCATTTCTTTATTCTAATCATAATATAACTATGTAAAAAGTACTTGCTAAACAGACTATCTTCAATACTTATGTGTTTAAAGAATATTCAAATGTTATAAAAATTATCATTGATGTTAATCTCATGATATAAATTCTGTGTTTTGGGTTAATTTTATTTGTGTAGACCACTCAATTATTAAACATAGTTTGTACCTGCCATATATGGAGCACTGTTTGGTGCTTCAAAATAAATATGGATGGAGTGCCCCTCTTATAAAGAAGGTTCACAGGCAAATATAAAAGAAAAAAAAGAAAAAAAATCAAACATTCAAGCAAAAAATTGTTTTGTATTTTTACTTTCCAAAAAAGTTTCTATTACATGCAAAAAAGAATTTAAATATATTAAATCTAAATATATGTTAAAATAACACATATTTTAAAAAGAAGAATTTAGAAACTGAAAAATTAAAAACAATTCTATAAAATTCCTTGGCTTGTTTAGAAAAATATAATTTCTGGACACCTCCCATTTCAAAAGTTAATTAATTCTTTCACTTTTCAGCAAGTATAAAATTAAAACTATGTAGAGAATATAAAGGATAATAAGCATAAACTAAATTAAATATTATAATAAACATTACCAAAAATTACATTTATTTTTGCTTTAATTTAAAACATAAAATTTATTACCTTCAAATATTTTGAAAATTTGAATTTTTTATAGCACAGTTGTTTGCAAATAATTAAATGAAAGCTTAAACTGATAATGGATGAGCAAATAAAGGAATAAATGACTACATTTCAAAAATGCTCACATTATTCTTTGTGGAGAATCTGAAAAAATGCATTAAGAGAAATATAATTTTATATTGTCATAAGACTTACCTACATATCATCCATATTATCACTTGATCCAACCTGGAGTCTCTGACTTTTGATTTTACCATTGGTCCCTTCTTTCTTGAGACTACTCACTTATTCTTATTCTTAGTATCACCAATGTAGGTGAGGCCACAATTGTCTTTCACTCAAAATAGAACTTGAGATTGCTTACATTTCATTTTCCTCCAATGGTGGAAGATATTTTAGAAACTATAGATGGTTTGGTCACAGCCATATTATTTTAAGAATCATCTTCTTTTCGGGAAACTACAGAGTGTTAGATGTCACCAGGACTTAAGAAAACACTTTTTAAGGTGTCCAATGACTCCAGAGAAGAGGGCTGGGACTAGATTATAAAACACTCAGAAGGCTTAAATCAATTCATGATTTAAATGTATAATGACAGTAGCATAAAAACAGAAAAAAGACAAATAAATTTTAGCTTAAACTTCGGATTTATCTTATTTTAAATTTCACACAAACTGATCTAATCTTACTTAATGTTTGGTCTATTCTTATTAACATTTATTTTATCTCCAGTGCCTTAATTTCTGTGTGTTTTTGCATTTATTTATAATGAATATTTAGGCATTTTAATGCATGATTTCTCTGCCCAACTAGATCACAGTCACTTAATACCAGAGGCTAGTTTTTCTTTCTTATTTTTGTTTAATTTTTATTTTTCCCCTCAGAGGACTAAGATAGGCAGTGCATCTTGACCTAAGAATTCATAAACAAATGATGATTGAGTAGTACCAGTAATATTTAGGTTTAAAAATCACTCATTATAATTTTAAATTTAATTTATTATTTAACATATAATCATAGAGCTCTTTCAGAGGCAGAAAGACTAAATATAAATAGTCTCTTTAGCATGAGAATTTTTTCAGTTCATTATCATATTTTAATTACTCCTGACATATTTTTAAAAACCCTCATTTTGCAATAAATGAAACTTTTCCTATTATATGCTCCTATTTCTATAGTAAAGTAGAAAAGCAATATCTTATCTCTATTTTAATATTATTGTTTTTTTTTTTCTTACTTTGTTCTGGTACAAAGGACAAATCTTTAGACATCAATAGAACCCACAGTCCTAATAGTTTGTTTAAAATGCTGTATACTGGAGTTAGTGGTCTACTTTCAATTTTTATATTTGTCTCTCTTGAGGTTTCAAAAATTAGAACTGTTGTAATATTCAGAGACCTCTAGGTTCTACTCTTCAATTTTGTTATTTCAAAAGTTAGCACATTTCCACTCTCTCCCACTGAAAACAGTGTAGATAACTTACTATTAGTTTCCCAGGATAACATACTTGAGATGCATATCAATTTGGAAGACACTATAGTCTTCAATTTTTATTGATTCTATTGCAAATTACAATTGACATAAGCTAATATCTCATTTTTAATAAGGAGATTAAAATAAAAAAATTATAAAGCTTAAATATTCAAACTCAAGTGGCTAAGCATGGTACTTTACATATGTAATTAATTTTTTAGAAATTAAAGTTAGGATGGAAAGTATTTTGTGTGAGATGTTATTAAAAAGCTACATATTGCTCATATTAAGAAAATTGCTCTTTTGTTACATAAAGGACATTTAAAATTACTTGTCATTTTTGCGATCAATCACCAGTTTTTAACTCTGGTATAAAATCTTTCCCAAAGGTACTTTGAAAAAAATCCCATTTGTTCCTGCATTAAGCATATACAATACCATCTGCAAAGTTCGACTTGTCCCTGGTGTTTTCATTCAGTTTTGATCTTCAGGTAGCCCTATAATTAATCATTCACTTTAGATGATTCCCCGGGGTGGAATAATTATACAAAATTATTAGCTTGTTATCCCGGAGGTCTGTTGCTAGAAACATGAAAACTATAACAGGTTCTATACTACAATGTCAATACGTCTGATTCTTTATGTATAAATGTCCCAAACATAGTTTTATTAAAGAACAAGTAATGAAATTTGGTTTTTAATAACCAAATGACAAAAATAGACTAAGATATATACATAGGGAATAGAATATTGAATTTTTTTGTTTTTTATTTAATCCCCACAGATATAAAATCAGGAGATCTTCGTTCTAGACCTGGTTACATTACTCAGCTGTGCATCTGCATTTGCAGAACATAATGGGAGTGTGATGCCAAAAATATTTTCTTTATTTGTAAATTTCAGGTGGAAACTAAGATACTCTTCTTACTACGGAAACAAAAGAATATAATTCGGTGTGATTTCTCCTTCATTTCAAAAGTAACTTATTCTCTCTGTAACACTAGCCTAGTTCTTTACAAGTTGAAGGGTAGATGTTAGTATAAGGTTGGACATTTTGTCCTCATTAACTAAATATTTCTTTTTGATATTGCTATTTATTTGAGATGATCACAAAGGTTGTAATATTTACCAGTTTAGATATATTTTGTAGTTGAGTTGTGTCATTAGTTTTAAATTTTTAAATCAGTTTTATTCAAATAAAGAACCTCGGGCACCCAGACAAGTTATCTGGAAATTTTTAAGTTTAATATGGCAAATAAATTACTTGATATATATTTATACTTTTAATTTGTTTCATCTTTATCTCTATCATCTATCTGTATTTCATTTCTCATTATAGTTTTTATAAAAAGTAGATGGCAAAAAGAAATGCTTTCTTCTAGAAAAAAATATGAGATAAACAGGCAGAAATCCTTTAAGACTTAGAGAACCTAAAGCTAAATTACTTTTTAGATGGTCTCTACTAATTTACACTGTTATCAAAAGCATATGAATACCTGTATCACTATTGTCTAACCAACAGTAAGTTCTTGGTTTAATTAAAATCTTTGTCATTTTTGTAGGTGGAAAAACATAATACTTAAGTTATATTAAAAAATGAAAATTAAGTGATTATTCAGTCTAGTCAGATTTATGCACTGCATTTATGACAAAAAGGTTAAAACTATGTCACTTTGCTATAATAATATTAATTTTACTACATAAGAGCCAGAGAAGATTTTAGAATGCTTTAGCAGTGAGAATTAAAACAAGATGAAAAATTACAGAGGACTCAGTAGAACAGACATGTCAAATGAGCAGCAGTAAAAACTCCTGAGATATAAGGCAGAAAATAAATTTTTTACAGAGATAAAAACTAAACAGATATCATGATAATCAAGCATTCCTCCTAAGGTATATATACAGCAGATTGAAAAGAAACTACCACTAGATATAAAAAACAATGCATATATAAATAAAACTTCTGATCAAAAATATTAATTCTTTGGTGTTAGTTATAACACACACAAAAATAAAATAAGCTAGCAACTAATTCCTATGTCTTATGATTATAAATATTTCTTTAAGTGACCTTGGAAGACCAATGGAAGCTTTATCTGAATATAAGTAAGACATTTTTCTTTGTGATTTTTTATTGCTTTTTTTTCCTGTGGCTACAAATATTTCATTTACTCATTTGCTTATTATTTGGTTGCTTGGGCTCAAATCCAGGGCCTTCTACAAAACAAGAAAGTGCTCCACTACTGAGCTACACCCTTAGGTTTTTTATTTTTATTTTTTTATTGGTGCATTAAAGTCATACATCTTAATGGAGTACAAAATGGTAGAGGCATGTATGCACACATTACTCATTTAGCCCTTATCCAATTCCCACCAGATTTCCTCTGTCCTCCCTCCTTTTCATGTTTGGCTTAGTGATTATCTTTGGTATTTGTGAATGTACATCATGTACATTAGGAAATTCCCTTCTTTATTCCACCTATCTCCCTCAGGTCACCTTTTTTGCACATTTGTCATTTCTCCTTCCTCCTCTAGAGTTCCCCTTATGAACTTTTCTCTCCCTACATTCCTCACATGAGGAAGAGCATCTGAGTTTTTACTTCTTGTGACTGACTAATCTCACTGAGCATAATATTCTCCATTTTCATCCATTTCCCCACAAATGATGTAATACTGTTCTTTATGACTGAGTTAAATTCCATTGTGTACATATCCCATAGTTTTGTAATCCATTCATCTGTTGATGGACATCTTGGTTGGTTAATAGTTTGGCAATTGTGAATTGTGTGGCTATGAATGTAGATATCCATGCATTTATTTGGTAGTTTGGCTTCCATTCTTTTGGGTGATATCCAGAAGTGGCATTGCTGAATCATACGGTAGGTTCATTCCCATTTTTCTAAAGATCCTCCATACTGTTTTCCATAGAGGTTGTGCTATTTTGTAATCCAAACAAAAATGTATTAGAGTTCCCATTTCTGCACATCCTCTCCAGTATTTGTTGTTGTTTGTGTT
Source organism: Muscardinus avellanarius (assembly GCF_963383645.1). Taxonomy (NCBI): domain Eukaryota; kingdom Metazoa; phylum Chordata; class Mammalia; order Rodentia; family Gliridae; genus Muscardinus; species Muscardinus avellanarius. The sequence goes on along the minus strand of NC_137786.1, from coordinate 211,557,129 downwards.
TTGAATGATTGCCACTCTGATTGGATTTAGGTGACATCTCAGGGTAATTCTGATTTGCTTCTCTCTGATTGCTAATGATGATGAACATTTTTCATACACTAATTGATCATTTGAATTTCTTCTTTTGTGAAGTTTCTATTTAGTTCACTTGCCCATTTTTATTGGGCTATTTGTTTTCTTAGTGCTGAGTTTATTGAGTTTTCTGTATACTCTAGATATTAGTTCTCTATTGGAGAAATAGTTGGCAAAATTTTTCTCCCATTCTGTCAGCTCTTTGTTGAGGTTCTTGTTGGTTTCCTTCACTGCACAGAAGCTCTTCAGTTTATTGCAATCCCATGTGTTGATCCACCTTTTAGTTTCTTGTGCCTTTAGGTTCTTGTTGAGAAAGTTTTTACCTATGCCTATGTGTTGAAATATTGGACCTATGCTTTCTTCAAAGAGCTGAAATGTCTCTGGTCTGATTCCCAAGTCTTTGATCCATTTTAATTTGACACATATGAAGGTTGATAAATGGAGTTTATTTCCATTTTTCTGCATATGATTAACCAATTTTTCCAACACCATTTGTTGAAGAGGCTATCTTTTTTTTCAGTGTATAATTTTGGGCCCTTTGTCAAAAATCAATTGACCGTAACTGTGCGGATTTGTTTCTGAAACTTGTATTCTTGCCCATTGTTTTATTTATCTGTTTTTGTGCCAATACCATGCTCTTTTTATTATTATGGCTTTTTAGTTTATTTTGTAGTCAGGCATTGTTGTTCTTCCTGAATGGTTTTAGTTGCTGAAAACTAGTTTGGCTATTCTGGGTTTTGTTGTTGTTTTTCCAAATGAATTTAATAACTAATTTTTCAATGTCTGTGAGAAATGTCCTTGGTAATTTAATGGGTATTGCATTGATCTATAGAACAATTTTGAAAGTATGACCATTTTGATAATATTTATTCTGGCTATCCAAGAACATGGAATATCTATCTTTCTATCGCCTAGGCTCTTCTTCAATGTTTTAAAAACATTTTATAATATTTTTCATGGAATATCCTGAGTGGAAGTATTTTCTGAATTTCTTTTTTAGTGGATTTATGGTTGGCATACAGAAAATCTTCTGGTTTATTAAGACTGATTTTGTATCCAGACATGTTGCTAAGTTTGTCAATCAATTCTATAAGTTTTTGGTAAGTGATTATTATATATTAAATTCTGTATTAAAAACATAAGAGAAGTCAGGCATGGTGGCACATGCTTGTAATCCCATTATTCAGGAGACTGAGACCAGAAGATCATGGTTTGGGGACATCTTAAGCTGCTTAGCAAGGCTCATTGCAACTCAGTGATACCTTGTTTCAAAAATAAAAAGGCTATTATCTGACTATATCACTTCTGGGTATCTTTCCAAAGGGGATGAAATCAGATAACTATAGTAACATGTGCATACCCATGTTCATGACAGCACAATTCATAATAGACAAAATATGGAACCAACCTAGGCCTCCATCAATAGATGAATGGATTGCAAAATTACGGGAAATACACACAATATAATTCTACTCAGCAATAAAGAAGAACAAAATCATGTATTTCTCAAAAAGATGGAAAAACCTGGAGAATATTATGTTAAGTGAGTTTAGCAAAGCACAGAAAGAGAAGAGACATATGTTTTCTCTAATATGCACAAACTAGGTAGTATTAGAAATACAAGAGGACTCCTGATAATGGAGGGGAAACTTCAGCAAAGCTAAAATCGAAGGGTAGGAGAGGAAGAAGGCTGAGGTTGATTAATGAAGAAGCTATATTCAAATATGTGTAAAAGTATGAATGTAGCATAGTGAACCTGGGCACTCATTGTTTTGAGGAGGGATAGGGGAAGTGGGGCAAGGGGCCCCAAGCACAGTCTGAATGTATGCCATTTTAATATGACCCACATTAAAATAAAAAAAATAAAAAAATACAAAACAAAGAAAACAACTAGAAAATAGGTCTGGGTGTATAGCTGGGAGTTACAATGCTGCTGGGTTCCATCCCTAGCACTGCAAAAAAAATAAAAAAATAAAAAATATATCACCTTTAATTTCAAGATGAAAGGAACCTCAATGATTTAAATAGTTATAAAACAACATAGAAGAGAGTTTAACAAAATAATATTAATATTCTAGTGGTGATGATAATGCCTTTCCATAAGAAAAGCAATAAGATTAAATAAAATCTTTTTTTATTTAGAAGTTTTAAAAAATGTTGTTTCACATTTTATTGTCAATAAATGAATATCAAACTCAAGATGTTAGAATTAAAACAAAAAGTAGACTTTACAAAAGTAGAATGATTCAATTTTAACAAATATAAATGGTATAAGAATGGTAAAATAAAAAGTAATAAAAATAACAGAGATATCACTTTATCAATAAAAGGAAAAGCCTAAACAGTAGATACCATAACTGAATAAAGAAGAAACAAACATTCAAGTGTACCTGCAAAGATAGTGGGTGAACTAACCACAGACAGAAGGAGAGACATCATGGGAGAATGTTATGCTTTGACCTAGATAATTATTTCTTTTTGTTTTTTTTCTTGGTATTTACGATATAGATGCCCACAGCACTCACTGAGCCCTTCCCCAGTTCTGGCCCTATTCCTTCCCCCTACCCTTTTTGTGCTTCACACAGTAACTGACTTTGATAGTTTGTGTATGTATACCATGTGCATTGATGTGTTTCCCTCTTCTCCCCTTATGTACCTTAGTTAGGACACCTCCTCATCTAAGGTTTCTCCTCCTTTGGAGTCCCTCCTATGTCCTATTTTCTCTGTAGCTTCTATGTAGTAGGCAGAACATCTGACTTTCCAAATTTTGTATCTGACTAACTTCACTTACCATACTGTTCTCTAATTCCATCCATTTCTCTGCAAATGACATACTTTTTACTTCTTGGTTGTATGGAACATCTCAGTGGCATCAACAATGCACAGTCTTTTTCCTGTTTGCATTTCTACAAGTCATCTATTTGCATTATATTTTTGTCCATGGGTTTGTTCATATCATAAACACAAATATAATGTGATTATTTCAAAAGTCAAGAATATTAAGAAAAAGTTGAGAGGAGAGGACATGATTTGCTATAGTATTTGTCAGTACAGAAACACTATATAGAAACTTTAGAAAACTTTTTAAATACCAATTGCCATTTCTACTACTAACTTAATTACTGGAAAAAGAAAAAAGAACTGATATGGTTGACATAAGCAATTGGGACTTTTTCCCTTCGGTTAGGGATGATATCGTGTTTCTTTAATTAAGGAATGAAGAAAGGGCAACACTATCCAAAAGTGTTTCACCCCCAAAGAAAACCAGAGAGTTAATGTCCTCAGCACATAGCTAGGAGTATCTGCCACAACTTCCTATCTCTTGTTTAGATTACCAGAAAGTTTACAACAGGAATAAGCCTTTTTTCTTTCATTATTATTATTTTAAGTATACAATTTTAAGTTACAGTGTGATAATTTGATACATATAGAGTATGCAATTGCCAAATCAGGAAAGTTAACATTTCCATCTCTTTAAGAACTTTTTAAATTTTGTGATTAATGTGTATAAGAATTGTACATAATTATGGAGCATAATGTGATATTCCAAAATATGTATATATTATGATCTGATCAAATCAAAGTAATTAACCTTTCCATCTCCTTAACTTTACTGTGTGTTTGGAGTTTTCAAACACTTTATCTGTAATCACTCCATTGTGCTGAACTAGAAACTATTGTGATGTTTTCTGACCAATGGCATGGGAGTAGACTTACACACTACATCTGAGAAGCTGTAAGATGAGTCAACCATTTCTATCAGACCACATTCTCTTTTTCTTTTACTATACAAATGATATATGCCAAAGAAGGGTTGCTCTTTAGCCTGAGTTTTGACATGCTAAGATGTTGTAGCATCATAGTAATAACTGCAATCAACAATGTTCAATATAAGTGACAAATAAATATGAATTGTCAGTTAATACTATTTTTCAATTGTTTGCTACTACAGAAGGTTGATCCTAAGAGGACCCATAAGTATTTCTCATTTCTGGTCTCCAAAGCCTTGTGTTGTTTCCTGACTTTGATGCAGTCTATGCCTTGTTTCTAATGCTCCTAATAAATAAAATATTGTAAAGGAGGTGGCATGCCACTTTCTCAATTAAAACATGTTATGTAATATCTGCTTAGACAATAGAAGCAACAAGTTCAGTGTTAACAGCCATGATAAAGAACAAGTTGCATGGATGGTAGATGGCCCCTGGGATCTCAGGGCTGCTTCCAGCCAACTCAAAGTGGAATCTTAGTCCCTCAGGCATAAAACTGCAGGGAAATTGATTCAGCTAACAACCCAAATGAGGATTGAACTGGAACCTTTGCCAGTTGAGCCTCCAGATGAAAGCAGACCCAGTCAAAATCTTGACAATATGCATGTGAAATCCTGGGCAGAAGGTCAATATGGGCTTTTCCCATAGTTCCATCCCACAGAAATAATGAGGTAAAAAATGGTTAGCTGTTTTAAGTCATTATGTTTGTTATAAAGCAATGTAAATTAAATCATTATCACAGAAATGTCAAATAATATTTTCCTACCAGTAACATAGACCTTATCTCAAATCCTACCTTTTTCTACAAAGATTCAAATTATGCATGTTCCAACAAGATATCCAGAAATGATTCTACTTAGTGTTCATTGCCTCAAATATTTTGCCCCATTATAAAACAATCAACACTTTGTATGTAGACATATGTTAATAAATATACTTTCTATTTCCTCTTTTTTTTTTTTTTTGCTAGCTGAAACAGTGCTTTTCATATTTACTTTCCCACTGACTTAACATAACACTTTTAAGCAGAAGGGGTTAAAATGAAATGATTCAGTCAAATTAAAATGTGATAAATACATAGTTTGATCATCATAATTCAGAAATATTAAATAAACATATTTTAAACAAAGAAAAATCTTAAAAACTTAATAATTTCTTTTCATTAGTTTTTGTTGATCTCTTTATAGACTAACCAGAATTTTCTTGTAAATAACATGAGACTACTTAATTTAAGTTTCAATTTTTTAAGTTTTTCATTGGTGCATTGTAGTCCTACATTTTAATGGGGTACAAGATGGTAGAAGCATACACGAACACATCACTTACCTAGTCCTTCCCCAATTCCCATCCAATTGCTCCCTCCCTCCTTCTCATATTTGGCTTACTAATTGGCTTTAATATGCTTATGAATGTACATCAGGTACATTTGGAAATTCTATTTTTATTGAGCAAATAATTAGTTGTGTAGCTGCCTTAGGTTAATGATGTATAGATCAGAGAGTTTCCTCCTTTTGTTTTCAATTTCTCATTATACTTGTGTGTCCCTGTTATTGTACCTCACTCACATTGTAGAGGACACTGTTATTGCATGTTCTTCCCATAAATGAAGAGGGCCAATCAGGATCCACATAGAAGTAATTGATCATGAGAATATCTATAGGAACTAGCATAAGTAATTAATTAACTACCAGAAATCTGGAATTATGCAAGGCTCTCCAAAATAGACACTTACCAAAGAACAGAACTCCTTGGAGATAGTTTACTTCACCAGGTTTTGCAGCTTGGATCAATTTAGAAAATAATAAGAATATGCAAAAGCATAAAATAAATTTGCAAATATCTGGTGGAGACTAGAGAGCATTATAGTTCTGTCATATCTCCTATAGTTATTCATTTATTTGCTTACCATCCATCTTTTGTCTCTATAAAATAAGGTCCATGGGGTGAGGAATTTCACCTCAATTATTCACTGATGGTCAGCTGAACTTAGAATAGCATCCCATACTTAGTGTTGAATAAGTGTTAACTGAATAAAGGATTTTTTTTGTTATATTGACAAGAAAAAATATTTTAAAGTAAATGATAAAAGGCATGTCTTCTGGAAAAGAAACACTAATGTAATTCTGTTCCTCTTCCTTCATTTATCTTTTTAAATACAGAATTTATTCACCCACTGGTAGCACCAATTGGTAAAATCTTTCTAAGTATGAACCACATCTAAATAAGGACACACAATCAAGTAGATCTATTTGCTTTATAAATTGGCTGGACATGTCTTTTAAACTATATCATTTCTTTGATCTTAGAGGGCTTTTTTGATATGACAATCACAAAAGCTAAAGACAGAATTGATTTTTGTCTCTACAAACACAAATTAGCATTTCCCTTTTTTTTTATGTGTCCTTTCTGACAGAGTCACTCATATCCATGCAGTCATCATCACAGGCCTCCAAGAATCACAGCAGACAGGGCACTTGGAAAGACTCCAAAAATTTAGTGAAAGTATTTAAGTATTTAAGGGAGTAGGTACACAAAAGGACACCCTTGGTATCATGTTATTCTGTTATGTCAGTCTCTTAAGTCAAAGGTGTTGGTGTGGGAGACTCACAGGTTACTGTCTTTATGTGTACTTAGTAAATACTGAGGATGCATCAGGGTTAAAGTAGCTAAAATGCCAGGAATTTGTGACTTAAAACCAATAGCATGCCATTGCAGTCATTGGAACGCTTAATAATGACAAACAGGTAGTGGTTTTCATAGTTTTGCAATTATAAGCAACGTAGACAGCTGTTGGATACTCAGGAAAGTTTTTTTACTGTTATAGATAAATGATAACTTGAGTAATGAGCCCAGAAGAATGAATGATGACCATGAGTTTTTCCCACCATACAAGCATTTCCTGAAGAAAATCATATCTATAGCTATCAAAGTAATTGCAATGGATGTCTGAATTAACTGAAGCAGTTACAGAACAAAAACAAAAAAAGGAGATAACTCAATTTCTTCTAAATGAAAAAACAAAACTGTCAGAATAAAATTAAAGTATACAGAAATTGTATACTTGTATAAAAATATGAACAAGAATATAGATATTGAATACAGATGAGATTTATTGATGTTGTGTGTGTGTGTGTGTGTGCACGCTACTGAGAATTGAACTCAGGGGCCTATATCCCCAGGCTTTATTTATTTATTTATTTATTTATTTATTTATTTATTTATTTATGTGGGTCTGGGGATGGAACCCAGGAGCATTCTACCTCTGAGCTACACTCCCTGCCCTATTTTTTATTCATTATTTTAAAACAGGATCTCACTAAGCTACGGAGGGCTTCACTAAATAGCTGAGGCTGTCCGCAAACCACTATCCTCCTGTCTCAGCTTCCCAAATGCTGGGATTACAAGCATGCACCACCACGCCTGGCTCCCCCAGGCATTTTCTAGTTTTTGTTTGGAAATAAGGTCTCACTAAGTTGCCCACACTGGCTTTGAAACTTGGACCATTTTGTCTCATCTCCCCAAATACTGGGATTAAAGCATTTGTCACAACCCACAGGTTATTGTTTTATTTAGAGAAAAATTTATAAAATATGTGGATATAGTTTCTTCCTTTTACATTCTAAAAGAGGTAATGTTTTAAATTTTTTTTGCTTTGTTTGTTGTTATTGTTTTGTTTTGGGGTACTGGGGACTGAACCCAAGGTCATTCTAGCTCTGAGGTACATCTCTAATCTTCTTTTTAATATTTTTTTCTTTTCAAGTAGGGTCTCACTAGGTTACCGAGAGTCTTGTTAAGTTTCCAAGGTTGATCTTAAACCTGAATTCCTCCTGTCTCAGCCTCCCAAGTACTAAGATTACTGTTGTGTGCCACCATGACCAGATGAGTTAATATTTAAAAGTTAAAAATTTTTCAGTGGCCGGGTGTGGTGGTGCACACTTGTAATCCCCGTGTTTGGGAGCCGGACACAGGAGGATGGTGCAGGTTTGAAGCCAGCTGCACTGGCTTAAGAGACCCTGTTTCCAAATACAAAGTATATATATAAAAAAAATAGGTCTGGGAGTGTAGCCCAGAGGTAGAAGGGCTTCTGGGAACCCCAGTACCACTTAAAAAAAATAAATGTAGGTATTCTAAGCAACTTTAGCCTAGAGTATAGATTTATTGATCTAACATAATTATTGTTGCTAACAGAATATATTTATTGACGTTAAACTAATGAGGGATGCAGAAAAACATATAACTGTCTTGTGAATAGCAATCATACTTGTTCTTGTACTCTGACCTTCTTCATAACCCCTCAATTTATATACAGCCAATATTAGTGAGGTAAGGTAATGAGACTGACAAGTAGAAGCTTGAGTTCCGGTGTTGAAACCCACCATCAGGTGGTGATATCTAATATTATGTAATATAAAGCACTCTGGGTCAGGTACTGACAGTGGATTTTTCTGCACATGCTTCTCAAAAATGATTTTCTTTCTATAACTCAACAACAGATTATTATTTACTTGTTACATTTGAAAGTTGTCTATAAATAAAAAGATATTTGAATAATCACTTACCCTACAATTAACTTTACTTTAAGAAAACATGATGATCAGCATTTCACATAAGGACCTAATAGGCCAAAAGGGGAAAGAGAAAAAAAAAGCCAGTTGAACAATAAAGGGTGAAATTGCCTAATTTGTAATGGTCACAAAATGAATTTCCCAAGAAGCAGTACAAAAATACCAAATCTGATTATATTGTTTTTTCTATTATTCCATTTAATTCCCTTAGAGAAACACTTTAAAGTGTAATTTATCTTCATTGTGAATTTATTTAGCAACCATTTTTTCTAAAGAGAGCATTAATGTGAGATTTTACTGACAAAAGCAATAAATACACATTTTTACCCAAAGTTTCTTAAAACATAAAGGGAATTAACCACCTTTACATTTTTATGGCATGAAGTGTATGGCCCCTTAATGGTAAAATAGCCAATAAATAATTGTAATTATAATAGCTAGCAAGCACATTGTTTTTTTCATGTTTCCTTCTGTTTTGCACCCAACCAACTAGTTTTGTATCTTACTAATAGAAATATGAAAAAATTGTGTGTGTGTGTGTGTGTGTGTGTGTGTGTCTGTGTGTGTGTACTAAAGGGAATTGAACACATGGACATTCTATCTTTCAACTATACCCTCCTCCCTATTTTATTTTTTATTTTTTTGAAAAAAAGTCACACTAATTTCTGAGAACCTCCTGCCTCAGTCTCCCAATACGAATTACTCTACTTTAAGAAAACATGATGAGAAGCATTTCACATAAGGACCTAATAGGCCAAGAGGGGAAAGGAAAAAAAAGGCAGCTGAACAATAAGGGGTGAAATTGCCTAATTTGTAATGGTCACAAAATGAATTTCCAAAGAAGCAGTACAAAAATACCAAATGAGTGTGTGCCATTCTTGGCCAAAATTACTCTAGAAAAAGAATGAATCAAGAATATAGTTGTACTTACTATTGTAAATAACTATATGGTATATCTTTATCTTCTCATGTTGTTTTTTCAAAGAGAATCATTTTTACTTTGTCATTATTATATTTTAGAGTAATTTTCAATTCACAGAATAATTGAGGAGAATAAAGCGCAACTTCTCATATGTATTCTGCCACTTCACACACACACATACACACACATATGCACACACACACACATACACACACACACACACACACACTTTTCTTTTTATGGTCATTAGGCACCAGAGTGATGCATTTGTAACAGTCTATTAACCTCCACTGACATATCATTATAACTCAATGCCCATAGATTGTATTGAGGTTAACTCAGTGTTTTACAGATTATGGTTTTGACAGATGCATAATAACCTGTATCTACCATTGTAGTATTTTATGCACAATAGTTTCACTGCCTGAAAAAATTCTCTTTGTTCTAATTACTAATTCCCTTTTCTCCATTAAGCCCTGGCAATCATAAACATTTTTATAATCAACATAGATTTGGCTTTTCCAGAATGTTAAATAGTTACATTCATGTATTATATATATATATGCATATGTCATATATATGTGAATATGTATGTGTATATATATATATATATGTGTGTGTGTGTGTGTGTGTGTGTGTGTTTCAGATAGATTTTGTTCACTTAGAGCTATGCATTTAATTTTCATCAATGTCATTTTATCACTATTTCATTGTGTGTGTGTGTGTGTGTGTGTGTGTGTGTGTGTGTGTGTGTGTATGGTAATGAGGATGGAACCCAGGAGCATTATATTTCCAAGCTACAACCCAGCCCTATTTTTAATCTTTTTATATTTGAAACCAGGTCTCATTGATTTTTAAAGGGCCTCACTAAGTAGCTGAGGCTGTCCATGAACCACAAACTTCTGGTCCCAGCCTCCAGAATGCCTGGATTACAAGTGTGTGCCACCATGCCCAGCATTTCATTTCTTTTTAAAACTGAGTAACAGCACATTGTCTGGACAGTTATAACCAGCCACTTATTCCATAAAATTTTTCTAATTTTTTTTTATTTAGTGCATTGTGCAGTTTTATATTTCTTGGGCATGTATGGAGATCAGTTGTTTAAAGTATACTAATATTATCTAGTGGTTTGAAGATCAGTTGTACTAATTTTATCTATTGGTTTAAAAAGTATACCTTTTTTCTTATTACTGTGATTTGGAAATTAGTTTGAAGTGAGATAAAGACAACTTAAATGGATCAAATAAAGTGGAAATTTATTGTCTCAGGACAGACATCTCTATAAAACACAGCTAGACTTATGGCATAACTGTCCCAAGGTCTCCCTAGGATGCTACTAAAGCTCCTTTACCTCTCATTGTTGAGAAGAACCTTTTTCTATAGGATAGACCAATGGCCTTAATTGACTTTAGTCAAATGCAGTCTACATCCTATTGGTTTATCAGTTTAAAAAAAAATATCTCACTTAACATAATGTTCTTCCGGTCTTTCCATCTTCTTGCAATGACATGATTTTGTTCTTCTTTATTGCTGAGTAGAATTCCATTGCGTGTATTTTCCATAATTTTGAAATCTATTCATCTGTTGATGGAGACCTAGGATGGTTCCATATTTTGGCTATTATGAATTGTGCTGCTATGAACATGGGTATGCATATGCTACTGTAGTTTTCTGATTTCAACCCCTTTGGAAAGATACCCAGGAGTGGTATAGCCAGATCATATGGTGGATTCATTCCCAGTTTTACAAGGAATCTCACACTGATCTCCATAGCAGCTGCAAGCACAAAAGGAGAAGGGACTTATGTTTTCTCTAATATGCCCAAACTAGGGAGTATTGGGGATATCAGAGGGACTCTAGATAATAGAGGGGAAACCTCAGCAAAGACAGCATGAAATGGTAGGAGAGGAAGAAGGCTGAGGTTGATTAATGGAGGAGCTACATTCGAATATGTGTTAAAGTATGAATGTAGCATGGTCAACTTGGACACTCACTGTAGGAGGTGGGGAAAGGGGAAGAGAGGGAAGGGAGAGGGCACCAAGCACTATCTGATTGTTCAATATTATCCACATAAAAATAAAAGAAAGTTTAAATAAAAAAGCATGAAAATCAAGCTCCAGGCTAGGAGAAGATATATGATATATATTTTCAACAAAGGACTTGTAAAATAGAATGTATTTACTCCTGGCCTTGGAATGTGACTCAGTGGTAGTGCACTTGCCTAGCATTATGTGGTACTGGGTTCAGTCCTCAGCAACACACACACACACACACCGACACACAAAAACACACACCTTCTATAAATCAGTGAGAAAAAGACTAAGTTTAAAAAAATGAGCAAAATACATGAAACACCATTTCACACACACAAAAACAAAACAAAACAAAACAAAAAACATGAGTGTTAACAGAAAATGTAGCAAAGAGTTATTTGGTACATATCCTGAAATAGGCCTATAATGCCTTTAAAGATATCTATTGTGGTCTAAAAATCTAGAACCAACTGCTGCACATCATAAAATGGATTTACAAATTGTAAAGAGTTTTTATGGTACTAAGAAAGAAAAATAAGTGATATTGGGCAATAAACAAAATGTTAAGCTGTACAGAACCCAGTACAGCACTAGGCATAATTTTGTGTCTCTGTAAACCATGTACCCATTGAAATCATTTATCACATAATTTATCTATTATATACTATCTACCTTATAAGAGTCCTATAAACACCTACATATGTAAAACATATTTGGAATTTTAAAATTGTGCATTATGTTTATTAAACTAAAAATCATTATTTATATAAAATATTAAATATATAAATTACATGCTCAACCAAATTAAATTATAATAATAAATATCTATCTAAAATACTTAATATTATATACTTTTGAGAAATTTACAAGGGTTGTTCTTATTCAATTTTCATAATATTAAAAAAATTGAGTTTTTCAGGTAAATTTTTAAATTTTTCCTTGGTTTTTCTATAGTGAAACAGCTTAAGTTCTAATTATAATATTCTTTGTTACCTTTGATTAATATTTATTTTATTAAGTTAGCAAGTCACATTGATATATGGTCATTTCAAAGTAAGGTGGAAATTATGAAACACTGAAACATGAAAAATGATGCTCTATATTTTATTCTGTGGCCATCCATTAACAGGCTGAAAGGAAATATCTACATTTACATACATTTGAGTTGAATTGTTGCTCATCTTTCTTATAGAAATGTAAAATCTACACATAGTGGTTCTACATATCTGATGACTCATAAATTAATGTACATATTATGCTGCTATTGTCTGTTAAGAGACAAACATATTTTTTAATTTTTTTTTATTGGTGCATTATATTCATACAACTTATTGGGGTAAAAAACTTGTGTGTACAAATATGTACTCATCGCTAATTTAACCCCTACCCAAATCCCACCCCACTCCCTCCCCATCCCTCCCTCCCTTGCTTGGCTTAGTGATTGACTTCGATATGTTTAAGTACATTGTGAGCTGTAGAGATTTTCCTCTTCCCCCCTCATTTCTCCTCCTTTAGGTTGTCTTGTATGCTCCTCTTTTCTCCCTAACTCTCACATATTAGGGAAAGCATCTGATTTCTTATTTTTTGTGCCTGACTAATCTCACTTAGCATAATGCCCTCCAGTTCCATTCATTTCCCTGAAAATTATGTAATTGAGTTTTTTTTTTGATGGCTGAGTAAAATTCCATTGTGTACATATCCCACAGTTTTGTAATCCATTCATCTGTTGATGGACATCTTGGCTGGTTCCATAGTTTGGCTATGGTGAATTGTGCAGCTATGAACATAGATGCACATGCATTAGTTTGGTAGTTTGGTTTCTTTTCTTTTGGGTAGATACCCAACAGTGGTATTGCTGGATCAAATGGTAGATTTGTTCCCATTCTTCCGAGAATTCTCCATACTGTTTTCCAAAGTGGTTGCACTAATTTGCATTCCCACCAACAATGTCTTAGAGTTCCCACTTCGCCACATCCTCGCCAGCATCTGTTGTTGTTTGTGTTTTGAATGATGGCCATTCTAGTTGGAGTTAGGTGAAATCTCAGGGTAGTTTTGATTTGCATCTCTCTGATTGCCAGTGATGTTGAGCATTTTTTCATGCACTTATTGGCCATTTGAATTTCTTCTTTTGTGAAGTGTCTATTTAGTTCATTTGCCCATTTTGTTATTGGATGCTTTGTTTTCTTAGTGTTGAGTTTCTTGAGTTCTCTGTATATTCTAGATATTAGTTCTCTATCAGTGGTGTAGGTGGCAAAAATCTTCTCCCATTCTGTTGGCTCTCGATTGAGATTCTTGATAGTTTCCTTTGCTGAACAGAAGCTCTTCAGTTTCATGCAATCCCATGTATTGATTCTCCTTTTAATTTGTTGTGCCTTTGGGGTCTTGTTGAGGAAATCTTTGTCTGTGCCTATGTGTTGTAGTGTTGGACCTATGCCCTCTTCAAGGAGCTTCAAAGTCTTTGGTTTAATTTCCAAGTCTTTGATCCATCGTGAGTTGACTTTTGTACAGGGTGAAAAAGTGGGATTAACATCCAATGTTCTGCATATGGTTAACCAGTTTTGCCAACACCATTTGTTGAAGAGGCTATCTTTTTTCCAGTGTATGTTTCTGGCCCCTTTGTCAAAAATCAATTGTCTGAAAGTGTGTGGACTTGTTTCTGGGTCTTCTATTCTGCTCCATTGGTCTATATATCTGTTCTTTTGCCAGTACCATGCTGTTTTTATTACAATGGCTTTGTAGTATAGTTTAAAGTCAGGTATTGTGATTCCTCCTGCATGGTTTTTGTTGCTGAGAACTACCTTGGCTATTCTGGGCTTTTTGTTATTCCAGATAAATTTCAGGACCGATTTTCCTATGTCTGTGAGGAATGATCTTGGTAGTTTAAAGGGTATTGCATTAAATCTGTAGATCACTTTTGGGAGGATGGCCATTTTAATGATATTTATTCTGCCAATCCATGAACATGGAAGGTCTTTCCATCTTCTAAGATCTTCTTCGATTTCTTTTTTCAGTGTTTTATAATTTTCTTTGTAGAGAGCTTTTACCTCCTTGGTCAAGTTTATTCCTAGGTATTTTATTTTTTTGTGGGAGATCCTGAGTGGAAGTGTTTTCTGGATTTCTTTTTCAGTGGATTTATGGTTGGTGTACAGGAAAGCTTCTGATTTTTTAAGATTGATTTTGTATCCAGATACCTTGCTGAATTTGTTGATCAGTTCTATAAGCCTTTTGGTTGAGTTTGTTGGGTTTTCTAAATATAGTATCATGTCATCAGCAAATAGTGAAAGCTTAAGTTCTTCTTTTCCTATTTGTACTCCTTTGATTTCCTTTTCTTGCCTTATTGCTCTGGCTAGAGTCTCTAGTACTATATTGAAGAGAAGTGGTGATAGTGGACATCCTTGTCTCGTTCCAGTTTTTAGGGGGAATTCTTGAAGTTTTTCCCCATTTAATATGATGTTGGCAGTGGGCTTATTGTAGATTGCCATAATAATGTTGAGATATGTTCCTTCTATTCCAATTCTCTGCAGTGTTTTTATCATAAATGGATGTTGAATTTTATCAAATGCTTTTTCAGCATCTATTGAGATGATCATGTGTTTTTTGTCTTTGATTCTGTTTATATGATGAATTACTTGGATTGATTTTCGTATATTGAACCAGCCTTGCATCCCTGGGATGAACCCTACCTGGTCATGGTGAATGATTTTCTGGATGTGGTTTTGAATGTGTGTTGCTAGTATTTTGTTTAATAGTTTTGCATCCAAGTTCATCAGAGATATAGGCCTGTAGTTTTCCTTCCTTGAACTGTCTTTATTCGTTTTGGGTACTAGTGTGATGTTGGCTTCATAGAATGTATTTGGGAGAGTCCCGGTTTTTTCTATTTCCCGAAATAGTTTGAGTAGTATTGGGATTAGTTCTCCTATAAAGGTTTTATAGAATTCACTTGGGAAACCATCTGGTCCTGGGCTTTTCTTTGATGGTAAGCTCTTTATTGCTATTTCAATCTCTTTGATTGTTATTGGTTGGTTTAAGTGTTCTATATCTTCTTGACTCAGTTTAGGAAGGTTGTATTTATTTAGGAAGTTGTCGATTTCCTCCAGATTTTCCATTTTGTTGGAGTATAGTTTATCAAAGTAGTTTCTGATAATCCTCTGGATTTCTACACTGTCAGTAGTAATGTCTCCTTTTTCATCCCTTATCTTCATAATTTGGGTTGATTCTCTCTTTTTTTTAGTTAGGTTGGCTAGTGGTTTATCAATCTTGTTAATTTTTTCAAGAAACCAGCTTTTGGTTTTGTTGATTTTCTGTATTTTTTTTATTCTCTATTTCATTAATTTCTGCTCTAATTTTAATAATTTCCCGTCTTCTGCTGGCTTTGGGGTTTAATTGTTCCTGCTTTTCAAGGGCTTTGAGGTGTGTCATAAGGCTATTTATTTGAAGATTTTCTGTTTTTCTTATGTGAGCACTCAGTGCTATAAATTTTCCTCTTAATACTGCCTTCAAAGTGTCCCAGAGGTTTTGATATGTTGTTTCTTTATTTTCATTTGTTTCTAGAAATTTCTTGATTTCACCTCTTACATCTTCTATGACCCGTTCTTCATTCAGAAGTGTGGTGTTAAGTCTCCACATGTTTATGTTGTTTCTCTGGGTCTTCTTATAGTTGATTTCTAGTTTCATTCCATTATGGTCTGAAATGACAAGGAGAAGTATGTAACATTTTTTAAATTTGCTAGTGCTCATTTTGTGTCCCAGGATGTGATCTATTTTGGAGAATGTTCCATGAGCAGCTGAGAAGAATGTAAACTCTGCTGTAGTTGGGTGAAATATTCTATATGTGTCCAACAGGTCCATTTGGTTAATGGTGTTCTTTAGTTCTGAGACATCTTTACTGACCCTTTGTCTGGAAGATCGGTCTAGTATTGTGAGAGGTGTGTTGAAGTCTCCCAGTATTATTGTGTTGGGATTTATGTGTGACTTCATGTCACAAAGAGTTTGATTTATGAAAGTAGCTGCCCCTATGTTTGGGGCATAAATGTTGATTATTGTTATTTCCTCTTGCTGGACTATTCCTTTTACCAGTAAAATGCGACCTTCTTTGTCTCTTCTAATAAGTTTGGGTTTGAAGTCTAACTTGTCTGATATCATAGTTGCTACTCCTGCTTGTCTTTGAGTACCATTAGCATGGATTACCTTGCTCCAGCCCTTTACCTTGAGTTTGTTCCTATCTTTACTTGTAAGGTGTGTTTCTTGTAAGCAGCAGATGGATGGATTCTGGCTTTTAATCAATTTTTCCACTTTATGTCTTTTTATTGGGGATTTGAGGCCATTTACATTCAGTATGATTATAGAGAAATAATTTTTAATTCCCAACATGTTAAGATCTTATTTCTGTTTGAGATACTGTTTATTCTTCTTTGCTTAGTTGTCTGCTGGATGGGAATTCTTGTTTCTTTGGTTCTGGCGTGTATTACCCATTTCCTCTTTGCAGTTAATCTCCTTGAGTATTTTCTCTTGCGCTGGTTTTGAAGACATAAATTCCTTCAGTTGCTGTTTGTCATGAAAACTTCTTATTTCCCCATCTAATTTGATGGATAGTTTTTCTGGGTAGGAAATTTTTGGCTGGAAGTTGTTTTCTTTCAGAGTTTGGAATATGTTACTCCAAGACATTCTGGCTTTCATAACTTGGTTTGGGAAGTCTGGAGTGATTCTAATTGTTTTGCCTCTGTATGTCACGTGGCCTTTTGTTTTTGTTGCTTTTCAGATTCTCTCCTTGGCTTCCACATTAGTCATTTTGACAATTATGTGGCGTGGGGATCCTCTTCTCTGATCCTGTCTAAAGGGAGTTCTATAAGTTTCCTGGACCTGTGTATCGACCTCTTGCTCTATGTTTGGAAACTTTTCTGCTATTACTTCCTTGAAGAGATTGTTGATCCCTTTGGTTTCACCTTCTTTTCCCTCCTCTATTCCAATTATTCTTGGGTTAGCTCTCTTGAAATGGGCCCATATTTCTTCAATGTCAGATTCCTGCTGTCGGGTTTTTTTTTTTTTTTTTTCTAAATTAGAAACTATGCGTTCATTTTTAGAATGATCATCTTCAAGAAGCGAGATTCTATTCTCCATGTGGTCTAATCTGTTGTTTATACTTTGAATTGAGGCCTTTACTTCATTAATTGCATCCTTTATCTCTTTTTGACTCTCTCTAAATTCCTTTCAAAAGTCCTCTATTATTTCTAAAGTTATTTTCCTAATTTGATCTTCTAGAGATCTTTGGATTTCTGTGTTATCAAATTCTGATGTTGTGGGGTTGTTGGCATTCACTGCTCCATTGTTATTTCTCTTTCTAATGATTTTGGAAGTTTGTGCCTTCTCTGGGTTCTTCCCTGAGTCACTACGAGTTCACTTAAGATGCTCTGGATCTCGAGTCTGTGGTATCTCAGTCACCACTACTCCTTTACTGGGTTGTATCACAAAGTCTAAGACCCAGTGAGTCAATCAAGGCTGCTTAGATCATGGGGGGTGCCAAGTTGGGTGTTCTCCAGCGGGGAGTTGTGACTATGGTATGATAAAACTGCCACTGCCACTCCCCCACTGGGCTGCACTGCTAAAATCTCCGACCCAGGGAGACTATCTGCGCAAGTCCCTGGGAGTGCAGTACTGGGATTTCTCCCCTAGGGGCCGCAATTTGACTCACGGTTGTTGAGTGCGCTGATGGAGCTGTAGTGAACTCGGTGGATTCACTGCTGCCGCCACTGGCAATATGGCACCACTGCCACGCCCTCGGCCGTGATGTGGCATATTTCTTCTCTGGTTTTGAACTTCGCTCTGAGTCCTTGCCAGTTGTGCTGTGCCCGGCCCTTGGGAGCTTTAGATGTTCTCTGCACCAACAAAACTGCTTACTGCCACCCAGCTGTTCAGCACCTGCTCACCTCGGCTCGCTGTCCACCCCTCCTCTCAAGCGCCTGGTGGCTGGTTGAGTGGGTTGGTCTAGGGCCGTCTGGTGAACTCGTCGCTGCCGCCAGCAGTAAGACGCTGCTTCTGCATCCTAGGCCGCGAGGCCAGAGTACCTCCTCTCTGGATTTGAGCTCTGTTTTGAGTCTCCCTCCTCTCTGGAGCCTGGTGCTGCTAGGGGAGATGTAGGCCGCGCTGCTCCGGCCGCTCTGTGCCGGGGCTCTGGATGCTCCACACCACGGCTCTGGCTGCTCCGGCTGCTCCAGCTGTTCCGTGACGCGGCTCTGGCTGCTCCGGCTGTTCTGGCCGCTCCACTCCGGCTGCTCTGGCCGCTCCACTCGGCTGCTCTGGCCGCTCTGCTCTGCTGCTCTGAACCGTGGCTCCGGCTGCTCTGCACCGCGGGTCTGGCCACTCCAGCCGCTCCAGCCGTTCCGTGATGCGGCTCTGGCTGCTCCGGCGGCTCTGGCTGCTTTGCTTGGCTGCTCAGGCCGCTCTGCTCCCCAAACATATTTTTTTAAAGTGAAACTATCTGGTAGTACAATTTTAAGAAATAAGATAAAATATTTTAATTATGTCTAGAAAAACTACTATGATATTTTTACTTAGTATATAATTATCTGCAATTAAAATGTTTGAGAGAAAAAAATAAGATGTACTGAAATTTTCTAATGAAATTGGTGAAATAATAATGGGTTTATTTGTAAAGGTTAAAAGAAGCCAGGAGTGGTGCCACAAACCTGTAATCCCAGCACTTGGGATCCTGAGACAGGAGAGCCATGGATTTGAGACCAGTATAAGCAGTTTAGCAAGGCTCTAAAGCAACATAGTAAGATCCAGTTTCAAAATTAAAAATAAAAAATGGCTGTTAGAAAAGCCAGAGTTAGAACATCTCATGTTCAATTCTGAGATCCAAAATATAAAAATAAATAGAAGACTAGTAATTTCTTCAAATTATTATGAAAATGGTATTTGCAATAGGTGCTTTTGGAACTTCATATCACATTATCAAAAGAAGCAGAAACTGTATGAGCCCAGTGAACTTGAACACAAGCAGAACTCAGAACACTGAAAATGTAGTACTGCTGAGGATTAATTTCCTTTTGCTATAATAATATATCTGAGAATGTATAATCCATAAAGAAAAAAATACTTATTTCTTACAGCTCTAGCAACTGGGAAGTCCAAGAGCTTGGCACCATGATCTGCAAAATATCTTCCTTTACCATAACACGGTGGAGGGCATCCCTGAGAGATTCTGGGAGAGTGAGCCAGAGAGAACTCACTTCCATAATTAAGCCACTCCAGCAATAACCCCACAATTCATTAATCCACAAATGGATGTCTATTAATGAGGGCTTCACCAGTCATCTCCCAAATGTCATAACTCTCAAATCCCATTAACTCATGGCTTTGGAAATTGAGTTTTAAATATATGAATTTAGGGAACATATTCAAATCATACTCATAAAATAAC
This sequence comes from Muscardinus avellanarius, assembly GCF_963383645.1. Lineage (NCBI taxonomy): Eukaryota > Metazoa > Chordata > Mammalia > Rodentia > Gliridae > Muscardinus > Muscardinus avellanarius. The sequence goes on along the minus strand of NC_137786.1, from coordinate 211,537,351 downwards.
CCTATTTTGCTTTTTCTACTTTCCTCCAGAACAGTCTTACCTCCCTACACTGAACTAGTAGTATTTATCATCTTTCAAATAAAGTAGCTCTCTCTAAGTTCTAGTGTCAGGCTGTGAAGTATATAAAATGAGTAAAAAAATTACTTTGCATATTTTTATCACAAAAGTAATACTGATCTGCTAGTAGATAGAATGCAATTATGCAAAATAAAGATATGTTTTTATTGAAAGCAATATGTTTCTTATCTTACCAAACTTATTTCTTAACTTTCATGTTTCTGTTATGGTCTTAAAACCAAGTTTTTTATTTGAAAAATAATAAACTGTAATGCTTAAACAGTATTACTGATCATTGTGTTATTTTACAAAGTACTTATGATCATACTTGTCCTTATGTTTTTATGTGATGTTCATATCTTATCAACTCTGATATTTTGGATATGGAAATTTTCATATATAGATTCTAGTTTCACAACCACAAAAATATTAAAAGATCTCTTCTATGTGAATTTTCTTTAAGCTTTCTGAGAAGGACACTGCTTCACACTAAATACTTCCTTTCTCAATTTGGATAAGTAGGAATATTCAACATAATTGGGTATGTTGGGCACATTCCAAACTAATAATTATTTCAACATTACTGTGAATGCTCCACTACTATGTGTTGTTAGGTACCCAATATGAAAAATGATACTGTCAATAAAAGAGTTTCAATTCTTACAGGTTAATAATGTATAGAAATGATATTAAATATATATGTACAGAGCTGGGAGTGGTGCTTCACACTTATGACACTTCACACTGGGACAGGAGAGTCCCAGGTTGTAGGAAAACTCAGCAAGTAGTGAGATGCTCAATAACTTAGAGAGATTCTGATTCAAAAAAAAATTAAAAAGTGCTAGCAGTATAGCTTTGAGGTAGATATCTCTGGGTTCATTCTCCAATGCCACAAAAAAAGAGAGAAAAATATATATACATATTTGGCCATATCCATGCTTTAAGGAAAAACATTTAGCAAGGAAAGGCCATACAAACAAAACTTGGACTTTGATTCAGTCACCATCTGTAAAAATTATCTTCCACAATTTATGAGACCCCAAATTATAGGCTGTCATAAAGTCACTCTCTGGTAGCCTGAAACATTGACAAAAAAACATGGTGGCCTCAAAGGGTCTATCTTATATTTCAGGAACTACAGATAATATTTGTTAGAAGTGAAATAGGTGGTTATTAATTTCTGATAAATATTTTACAGAGAAAATAATGCCAGTTTTCAGGAAAAAAAAATTACAAGGGCTAGTGCTATCCTAGTCAGTTTCCCAAGCACCTTGAGAACTTTTCTTTAAGCATGGAATTTTAGAAACAAAAAAAAAATTTTTGATTTTGCAATGCTATTTTCTCAAATAGTCCTGCCCCTTCCTTCCTTCCTTCCTTCCTTCCTTCCTTCCTTCCTTCCTTCCTTCCTCCTTCTTTCTTTTTAATTAACATTTTACTTTATTTTATTTATTTTTTTTATTTTTATTGGTGCATTATATTCATACATCATATTGGGGTAAAAAATTTGTGTGTACAGACATATACACATCACTTATTTAATCCCTACCCAGTTCCCACCCCATTCCCTCTCCGTCCCTCCTTCCCTTGCTTGGCTTAGTGGTTGACTTCAATATGTTTAAGTACATTGTTTGTTTTAGAGATTTTCCTCTTCCCCCCTCCTTTCTCCTCCTTTAGGTTGTCTTACTTGCTCCTCTATAGGATTTCCTTTTTCATGCCGAGTTCCTCCTATGATCCATTTCTCCCTAACTCTCACATATTAGGGAAAGCATCTGATTTCTTATTTATTGTGACTGACTAATCTCACTTAGCATAATGCCCTCCAGTTCCATTCATTTCCCTGAAAATGATGTAATTGAGGTTTTTTTTGATGGCTGAGTAAAATTCCATTGTGTACATATCCCACAGTTTTGTAATCCATTCATCTGTTGATGGACATCTTGGCTGGTTCCATAGTTTGGCTATGGTGAATTGTGCAGCTATGAACATAGATACACATGCATTAGATTAGTAGTTTGGTTTCTTTTATTTTGGGTAGATACCCAGAAGTTGTATTGCTGGATCAAATTATTTGTTCCCATTCTTCTGAGGATTCTCCATATTGTTTTACAAAGTGGTTGCACTAATTTGCAATCCCACCAACAATGTCTTAGAATTCCCACTTCTCCACATTCATGCCAACATCTGTTGTTTGTGTTTTGAATGATTGCCATTCTACTTTGAATTAGGTGAAATCTCAGGGTAGTTTTGATTTGCATCTCTCTGACTGCCAGTGATGTTGAGCATTTTTTCATGCATTTATTGGCCATTTGAATTTTTTTCTTTTGTGAAGTGTCTATTTAGTTCGCTTGCCCATTTTGTTATTGGATGTTTTGTTTTCTTAGTGTTGAGTTTCTTGAGTTCTCTGTATATTCTAGATATTAGTCTTCTATCGGAGGTGTAGGTGGCAAAAATCTTCTCCCATTCTGCTGGCTCTTGATTGAGGTTCTTGACAGTTTCCTTTCCTGAACAGAAGCTCTTCAGTTTCGTGCAATCCCATGTATTGATTCTCCTTTTAATTTGTTGTGCCTTTGGGGTCTTGTTGAGAAAGTGTTTATCTGTGCCTATGTGTTGCAGTGTTGGACCTATGCCTTCTTCAAGGAGCTTCAAGGTCTCTGGTTTGATTTCCAAGTCTTTGATCCATCTTGAATTGACTTTTGTACAGGGTGAGAAAGTGGGATTAATTTCCAATTTTCTGCATATGGTTAACCAGTTTTGCCAACACCATTTGTTGAAGAGGCTATCTTTTTTCCAGTGTATGTTTTTGGCCCCTTTGTCAAAAATCAATTGACTGAAAGTGTGTGGACTTGTTTCTGGGACTTCTATTCTGCTCCATTGGTCTATGTAACTGTTTTTTTTTTTTTTTTTTTTGCCATGCTGTTTTTATTACAATGGCTTTGTTATAAATTTTAAAGTCAGGTATTGTTGTGATTCCTCCTGCATAGTTTCTTTTTTTTTTTTTTTTTTTTTTTTGGTGGTGGTACTGGGGTTTCTGGAAGCCCTTCTACCTCCGGGCTACACTCCCAGACCTATTTTTACATTTTTATTTGGAAACAGGGTCTCCTAAGCCAGCGCGCGCGGCTGGCTTCGAACCTGCGCGATCCTCCTGTCTCTGCCTCCCAAGCGTGGGGATTACAAGCGTGCGCCACCACGCCCGGCGCCTGCATAGTTTTTGTTGCTGAGAACTACCTTGGGTATTCTGGGCTCTTTTTTATTCCAGATAAATGTAAGGACTGATTTTTCTTTCTTGTCTTTCTATTCTTGATATAATTTCCACATAAATTTGGCTTTTTCAAATGTGTGCAATTAATTTATCTTTTTCTGAATACTTCCATCTGAGCCTAGCTTTCATAACCACTACTCTATACCATTTATTATTATTCCATGACCTGGATGTGGTGGCTCAAGCCTGTAATTTCAGGAATTCCAAGGCTGAGACAAGAGGACCACCGGTTCAAGAACTGCCTCAAACAAGTACCGAGATACTTTTATCAACCCACTATGACCCTGCTTCAAAGATAAAAAGTAAGATACGTTTTTTGGTGTAGCTCAAAGGCAGAATGCCGCTAGGTTCAATCCCTAATACCACAAAAAATAAAAAATATATAAATAAATAAAATATTATTATTCTATGATGTATTACCACTATGATAAGAAGAGTAGAAAACATTATTTTTTAAAATCATTGAAAATCATGTTTGAACTTTAAAATAAGAAACTATGATTGTAGTAGTGTTCTCAATGTCACACTCAATGTCAAATAGATCTGTCTGTCTCAACAACCATGCTCCTAATAAGCACACAATAAGAATGATTGAACTCTGTAAGAATTTGATAAAGAGTTAAAGAATTATTAATATTCTGTTCTTACAGTTTAATAAAAATTTTCTGTAAAGTACTTAATATAGATCATAAACCGGTAAATCACTCAAAAACTATGTTCTATAGAAAATTATGATATTCAGTATTTTCATATAAGTAAAAGACAATACTTGTTAAATGTTATACTAAGAACTTTAACAGAGTTCCTTTATTTTGCTAACCATATGTTATTTAAAAAGTTTAAAAATCATTTTCCTTGTTAACAAATTTTAATTTGATAAATTAGACTTTAAGTTATTATCATGCTAAAAATGTAACATTTATTATCTCTATTAACCAAAAAAACTAACTTTAATATTTTTTGTGGTATTGGGGATTAAACCCTGAGGCTTCCTACCTCTGAGCAACACTCTCAGCTCATTTTAATTTTGAAGCCAGGTCTTCAGAGGTTGTTGAGATTCTCACTAAGTTGCTCAGGCTAATCTTGAACTTAACCTCCTCCTTTTCAGCTTCCCAAGTACTGGGATTACAAGCATATGTCACCAGAGTGGACATATTACAGTCTGTAAATACCATTTCCCACTAAGATTTGAGGGACTTCTTGAATAAATTGCTTCCATTTGCTTTGGGACAGTAAATATCCAGACCAAGCTAGAGATATCTTACAAGGGATAACAAGGATATTCATAATGATAATGAGAGTCAAATCAAGGTGACTCAGGGCAAAATTGAAGTACTTTTCACAAGTGTGATGATTCAAAGAAATAATCACAATGCATTAAAAAAGATAAAACAGATATGTTTGAATTCTGATCTGAATTGAGATATACATATTATGAACCATCATTGAAACTATGTCTCGATCCTTCTGTATGCATGTAATGAATAGTTTTGAAATCTTTCATTTATTTTAAGTCCTTTTTAATAAATAAACACAGTGCCTCCCATGTCTTGCCTCTAAGAATGTTTCTGTTAGCATCTTAAGTTTGGTGGATATTTTCTGTCTCTCAAAACAAATAGGCTAGTGTGTTTAATTAAAGGGATATGAAATAATAGATGACTAAGATAATAAAATACACAAGTCTTTTTACCTGCTATTGTATTATGTAGGAAAAATATCCATAATTACAATGACAAAGAATTAGCTTCAGGATATAAATATTATATTTTCTGTCTTTATATGCTATGACTGTCAGTGTGTAGTTAAGTATTTCTACTGGCACTTGTATTTTTTTTCTCTACCATTTATTCTTCTGAAATATTTTAGAAAAATAAAACCTTCCTTAAAAAGAAAACAAAATTAACTCATTGTCAGGAGGAGGAAAGGGGAAGTGGCAGGGGTGTGTGTGTGAGAGAGCACAAAGCACTGTGTGAATGTATGCCATTGTCAATATGATCCACATATTTATAGTAAACTATAGTGTACTAATAAAATAAAAAGTATACTGAAAATATAAATCAAAATTATAGTGAAATACTGCTATAAGAAAGAATTTTAAAGAATTTTACTAAACATGTAATCATACTCAACTAAGTCCTTAACCAAATAGAACATACAAATGTATGAACATTTGTATGAACAGAACATAAGCTACTTAATTCTTTTGTTTACTTAAGACATTTTGAGACAATTTTTTGTCAGTTACCTAATGAAGCATTCCTGGGAAACATTAGATCTGAATGTAGTGCCTTTGAAATCTCTTTCTCTCCAATTTTCTACATTTTCTTTGACTCACTATAAAATAAACAATTTTGTATCTCAGGACTTACATCAGAGATACCTGATGAAAGTTAACAAAGTAACATGTTTTTCTGGGTAACTTCAAGAGAAATCTAGAATAGTGAAGGATATATGCAACTCAGGAAGTGAAGAGCCTGATCTTACACAGCTGCTGTCCTGTGCTTTCAATAACTCACTTTCTCCAAACTCCTTCAACAATCAGTTTTCTTGGCTGAAACCTTTATGAAATGGTCACTCTTAATTCCCTATTTCCTTTTCTCTCAACTCTTAAATCCATTACAAAACCAAATCGCTACTGACTCCAGTGATAAATCACCATATTATAACCATTAGGGCATTTAATTTGCCATCAAAAACAATTGGGATTTGCTGATGCCAAAAAGTAATACATTGTTCTTTTTTTTATTTTTAAGGCTATATATTACACTTCAGGGCAAGAGAGACTGTCAGTCACCTTGATGACCAAGAATCAATTTATGGTTTGCAAAAACCAAATAGACAAATTGTGAGAAACATTGACTTTAACATTGAAATGTGTAGTATTTGGCTGGAAAAGAATGTCAAATGGCTTTTAAGAGAAATGGGCAGATATATGGCAGCATTGAGTATTTATATGTAAGGCAGTTAATGTTGAAAGGACTGGGGTTATTTAGGGTAATTCCTTTACTTAAGATACCTAGTTATCAAATAATATATTTTACTAATTATTATCACATTATATATCATTACCTGGTCCTTATGTTCACATATACATGCACACACATACGCACACATACGTGTGTGTGTGTGTATCTAATACCATGAAGAGAATATTTGCTTTTTTCAAATGTCCTTTATTTATTTGTACTGGGGATTGAACCCAGAAACTTTAAACCTGTGATTCTCCTTTCTAAGCCTCCCAAGTACTAAGATTATTGGCATGCATGACCACATTTGGCTTTCAAATATGTAGGTCTTTTGACCTACATATCTGGAGAAGAGAGCCATTATTAAGATCAATTTTGTCATTTAGATAACAGAGATTTAGAGTTAAATAATTTGCTTAAAGTTAAATGGTTACTAAGAGTGAAGTTATCCTTTGAATCTAGATGCACTTCAATCCTTAATTCTGTTTCTCACTTCTCAGGTTTAGAAGAGAGGACATAAGATCATACATAGAAACAATGATGATTCCCAATAGACAACATTTGATAATTTTTGCAGAACTTTATGTGCAGTTTAACATATTAGAAATCATATTTACTACGTATGTGACTTTGAAAAAGTTAAGTATTTTGAACTCATTAATTAATGACTTATTCTAAAGCCATTTATTAAATAACTACCCACAAACAGCAGCCATAATCAGGACATGTTTCATCTGGCCTCAGAAAGTTAACACTCTAGTAGAAAAGGAGAGATAAAGTTCCTGTTTCAAATTGTGTTAGGTGTTACAAAATTATCATCATTATTAAATATTATGTAAATAAATTTTGAGCAAGTAAGAGAGAAATGAATACATCATAAACAGAGTAATCAAGGAAAGCATTACAAAAGCTATGTTATTTGGTTGGGAAACAGCCATCAGGTGACAATCTTAAGGAAATGAGTCATATTAAAGAAATGAAAAGCACAAAGCCTTAGAAGTAATGGCAAATTTGGTAAAAGTTACAAATATTAATGTTACCATGATAAAGTGAAGGTGAAATAAGGTCAGACTAGAGATTTGAGACACAAAGTAAAGTCATGATATGAACTCTTGGATTTCCTGTAAGGGCTATGATGAAAGCATAGAAATAATTTATTCTAATGATGATGTGATATGATATTTCACTTTAGCATTTCTTTGACTGCTGTATAAAGAATGGACTAAACTCAGAAAAGCACAAAAGTAAAGATAAAAGTGTGTGTTAAATGTCCTTATTAAAATAATGACAACTCTATGAAGTAATGCATGTTATAATTAGTTACATTTAGTCATTCCACAATGTATATACATTTCTAAACATTTTTGGCATGATGAACACAGGCAATTTTATCTACTAAATATAAAAAAATTAAAAATGAAGAAAAGTAGATAGAAAAGTATTGTCCTAATTTTATTGAGATGTTGGTGCCTTTATTCTATAAATTCAGTGACCAAAATGGTGATTGTACCATTTAAGATATGTTTAGGGCAGAGCCAGAAAAATTTGGTTATAAACTGAATGAATTGTGAGGTAAAGAGGAAGTAAGGATCCTTTTTGATATTATACTCATCCGGAGCCATAAGGCAGAATAAGACACTGGGCATGAAAGAGATTACTTTTGGGGTAGGGAATGGAGAATATTAATTGATACTTTCATTTGGATCAGATTATCCTTGAAAAACCTATTAGATATTCAAGTGGGAAGGTGAGAAAATATATGAAGATATGATGGTGGAGTTCAAGTAAAGAAAAACATAAGAAATTGTTAGATGAGAAACATTATCATTCTGAAGTCTTCACGCTAGATAAAATAACCAGGAAAATAATGAAAAGAAGAGAAGTTATTTAAGCATTTAAAGTGCATACAAAAGAGAAGAAGCACTCAAAAAAAGCAAGAGACAGTCTGGAAGTATAAAGAAGACTAAAAAGGATGCACTGTTTTTCTGTAGAGTCAGAGAAGGGACAATTGCTTCAAATACCCTGAGAGATAAAATAAAATGAAAGCAGGAAACTGACTGTATGTCAAGAGAGATTTGGGGTGGTGTAAATAAATGGAGGGTGATAATAATGATCTGAGAGACTCATGTTCAAATTAAATGAGCTGAAATATAGAAAATGATTACTTTGTTTAACTAATGTTATGCAACAAATTAGCCCTGAAATTAGAGGCATAAAACAGCCATTTATTAAGCTCTTGGAGTCTGTGGGTCAGAAATTCAGGAAAGTCTCAGCCAGGCAATTCTTGCTTTGAGTCTCTTTTGTGGTTTATGTCAGAATTCACTGGGACAAGTAGTCATGTAAAAGCTTGGGGTGTCTGGGAAATGTAATTCCAATGTGATTCAATCACAGTTTTGGCTAGTTTCACTGGCTATTTGTCAAAACCAATAGGTCCTTTCTATGTAAGCCTTCCCATAGGGATACTCTAGTACCCCATAATAGCTGGCTCCCCTGGGCAAGGGATTTAAGAAAATCTAAAGGAAGCAGAATCTTCAGGGGTCACACATCATTACTTCCTTTTTCCATCCTCTGCTTGTCCTGAAAGACAGTCCTAAATTACTCACATAAGTGAGTAAATAGCACAGGATAAGGAATATTGAGGTCACTATTATTGGTGGCTCACTAACATATGATATATGCTTATATTTTATTAAGTGCATTGGCTAGGGAACACAACGGGCCCTTAATAAATCATAGTGACTGGAATTAGCCAAATCCAAGATTAAGGGCACAATTTTCTAGATTGTTATGGATGCATAAGACTTCAGATATGAGATGCAAGTTTGGCCAGTCTTCTTTTTAAGAAACTTTCATGTAATTTTAGATCTAAATATATTAGAATAGTAAAGTCCACTGTCACTCTGACCACCTGACTACAAATTAAGGAGTTTTTATATCCATAGTCATGTTTCCTAATTCCCTAAAATAAATCACAAAACTCAGGAAAGTGCTGGATGTATTTATAATAGCACTTTTATTATTTCGAGTGGATGCTAAAAGGAACCAGTATAAAGAATAGATGCTTAGGACAGATGATGGGACTGAAGGGCTCCAATTTTAAAGTTTCTGTGTACTGAGGGATGATTTACATTTCTGATATCACTGTATGGCAATGCACAGAATTCTGTCAACTTAGAACTCACCACTGCTTCAGTGTCCACACTTTTTATTAATATCTCACTATGTAGCCATGATAGATTCAGTTATTATACCTGACATTGAATAAAATCTCCAGCTCTGCATCTATCCCTAAATATCAATGACTTTACCTATCACCAAACCTAAGCCCTCTGATCACATAGTTGATCTTTCTGGCATGGGCAGTCCCCTCTCACCCACTGAAATCATCTCTGTTATCATCAAAAACCACATGTCATCCCAGGAGCCCACTATGAGTGACAATGACAATGCTATAAATCAAGAGCCCCAACAGTTTAGATCATACTATCCCAGAAATTTAGATGAAATCTAGACTTGGGTATAGTTAATTATTTTTACAATTAGTATTACTCTAGCAAGTTCAAAAAAATGTGACATGCTTCCCTGTGTCTTTTCAGATCATAATGCAATGAAATTAGAAATCAACTATAAGAAGACCCAGATAAACCACATAAACATGTGGAGACTGAACACCACACTTCTGAATGAATAATGGGTCATAGAAGACCTAAGGGGTGAAAACTAGGAAGAAAATAGGCCATGTGAGGAACTCTATATGAAAAAGAAGAAACCATAAATGAGCAATTAAAGTGACCTAAATCAGGGGGGATGTGTGAAGGGAATAGGGGAATTCCCTAATGTGCATGCTGTACATTTACAAACATATCAAAGTCAGTCACTAAGCCAAACATGAGAAGAAGAGAGGGGGTAGGGAATGGGGTGGGCACTGGGTAAGGGTTAACTGGGTGATGTGTGTATGTATGCCTGTACCATCTTCTATTCCAATAAGATGTATGACTACAATGCATCAATCAAAAGAAAAAAAAGAAGGCAAAGAAAATAAAAGGACGGTTATAAGTTTCTTAATATCAATTAATATAATTAGATAATAATATTAAGGCACAACAAGGTTAATTAGCTTGCCTAAAGTGAATAGAGGAGTCAAAAGCCATACCAAGATAGTTAGACTACAGATACGAGCTCTTCACCACTACATCAGGATGTAATGGTATTCCACTATTTCCTGGATCTCTACTTTATCTTAGGCCTTCTAAAATTCAGTTGATAGTATATACTTTCTACATATATTTTATGAATTTATATCTTTCATTTTTATTATGATATTTTCATGATCACCTAGTCAATGCTGTACTGACACATTCACTTATTCCTACTGATTCTTATCTAGTAATTCCATTTAGTAGATGTGAAAAAATTATCTTTTTGATCCTTACCCCACTATAATTGTTTTCACAAGGTTTCATTTATTGATAAGAAAACTCTTTTAAAGTTTCTAATGGTTTAATTTTTTTAGTATAAAATTAAAATGTGGCTTACTATGGCCTCTATTGCTCTACCTGTTTGCCACCTGCACCTATTAAACTCAATTCTATCTCTCCCCTGATTTCTCTCCAGACCTTCCTTTTCCAATTACCTGTGGGGAAAAAAAAATAAACTTTCTACATGTAGGCTTGAGCCAAGGAGTCTTTCTGTTTCTGGATACTTTCTGTTGGTTATTATTTCTTTTCTTGGAATTCCTTTCTTTCTGATCTGTTTATTGTTGACTCCTTTTCATGCTTTAGGTCCAGGAGATGTTTTAGCAACTCTACCTGTGTATGTGTGTGTTTCTGTTTTCCCCAGATGATGCTTTTGGTTCTTAAAGCTTATGAATCACAGAATCACACACTCCCACACAATCCAAGTGATCAAGTCCTCTTCTTAACTGTTGCACTTTGTCATATCATCATACCTATATTTCAAACCCTATGTAACTATGATATTGGTGCCTTGTCAGGTCCTTCCAGGTACCCTCCCTCACAGGGTGTATGAACCCTGGGCTCAACTCAAAGGTGCGTAGAGCACAGCCTTCAGAAATTGAGACCTTACTAATAATCCTAGTGTTTGGGAGGCTGAGAGAAGAGGATCACAGGTTTGAAGCCAGGCTCAGCAACTTAGTGAGACCCTGTCTCCAAAACATAATAAAATAGACCTTGTTTCAAAATAATAATAAAATAAAAGGGTTTGGGAATATAGCTCAAAGGTAGAATGCCCTTGGATTCAATCCTCAGTACCACACACAAAAAAAGCAACTCAAGTAAGGGATGCTTTATGTGCAGGGTTTTTTCTTCATCTTACTCTAAGACTATTTGGAGAAGGAGAAATGTAGTGGTGATTAGGTCAGGAAATTCAGAAATTTACAGTCAATAATCTTTTGGAAACAGGATTTCTTACCGGGTGCTAGAACAAAATTTTAGGTATTTACTATCAGATAATGGAATTCATTGTTTTTTCAAAATTGGTTTTGAAATGTCACTGTCCATTGTATTCACTTATATGGAAGCTAAACTTAAGCAAAAAGAGAAAATGGTTTGTACATTTGCCATTCCATTGGCATTTCTTACTATAAAATACTGGTAGCAAGTAAAAGCAAGAAAAACAGCCAAAATGATGTTATTTATTTATGTTTTACTTTTTTTGTTTCTTTTTCTATTTCTTGTCTAGGTCCACTTCTGTCTCTATATTTTTATCTCTATTTCTACTACAGCAAAGCCTTTGCCCTTCCTGTTCTTCCAAGAAGCAGGCAGATTATGTTGAGAAGTGATTCACAGGCTCAGAACTCAGATGGAGGGATAGCCAATTAAATGTATGAATGAGCTGCCACCTGCTGTGGGCAACTGAGGTTCAATCCTGCTGATGAGTGGGATGTTTATATGCAAGCACTTTTCTCTATTTTACAAAGGCTATCTCATGGCATTTGAACTCACCAATATATCTAGGTCTGTTTATGAGCTATAAGGACAGAGAATAATTCACCCAAAATGCTACAGACATCACAGGGATGTAGCATGTGACATTGCATCAACACACTGAAAGGACATGCTGTCAGATAACACTGGCACAGGCAGTTGCTGGCCATAGCAACACCCAGAATAAATAAAGAGGTTAAGAAGTTGTGAAACATAGAGAACTGATGTATTTTTCCACAATGGCATCTGTATTCATTAAGCCGAAATGTACAGGAAGCCGGGCATAATGGAACATGTTTGTAATCCCAGCATTCAGGAGGCTGAGACTAGAGGATCAAGGTCCTTAGACAGCCTCAGCCTTAGAGAGGCCCTTTATAATTCAGTGACACCCTATTTCCAAAGTAAATAAGAAAAAAATAAGGCTGGGGTGTATCTCAGAGGTACAATGCCCCTGGGTTCCATCTCCAGTATTGCAAAAAAAAATTGGATCCTGAGTTATTCTAAATAATAAAATTATTGGATTAATTGGTCTATTATGCTGGGATAAGACAGGGATAAAATTTAAACAAGTTATAATAAGTTTTGGAGTGTGGTATGGCACATGGGATTGAACCGTGGGAGTCTACTTTTGAGCTATAACCCAGCTGTATTTTTTATTTTGTATTTTATTTCATTTTGAAAGAGTCTCACATAATTGCTGTGGTTGGCCTCAAACCTACAACCCTTCTATCTTGGCTTCCCAATTGTAATTACACCCTGCTTGGTTATAATAATTTGCTAACTTCATACATTTTCTATCATGTCTAGCAATTTTTACTTTTCAAAACAAATACATAAACAAATATTACATAACCACTTTATTTAAAATAAGTTCATTTTGATGATATTTGATAGTACACTAAGGAAAGTCACATCTCTACTACTCTTTATGTTGTTAGGGAACTTGGAGAAGTGCGAGTTATCATGATGGTGGAAAATACATTTGTGAAAATGCATAATGAAATCTCGTAGTGAGACTACATTAACCTGTCATAATGTAGGTCAGTAGTTCTTAAACTTTACTGTACAGTAGAATAAAGTAGTGGGTTTGCTAAAAAGCAGAAGCTGGACTCATGCTCCAGAGTTCCTAATTCAGGAAGCCTAGAGTAGAACTCAGTAGTTTGCATTTCCAACAAATCTCAGGTGACATTAAAATTATGTTAGTATCAAGCACAACTTCATACTTCTGATTCCCTTGTTGATCTGAGCTCTGGTCTTGAAAACCATTATTTCCTTAGAAATATATCGTTGTAAGTTTCAGTTATAATCAGTATTAGTCTTGTGTTTTTATATTAATTATACCAATGATAGAAATTAAGTAATTAAAAATAGTCCTAAGTAGAATGTGATCTTTGGCTGCTCTCTCAATGCGTGTTCCGTGATTTGAGTCAGGTAGAAATTTATATGTTGTTGATTTTTTGTTTAATTATTTTTTCACTATTGCCTGCATTATTTATTTGGACAGTTTTTCATAGCTCCTTAGTCATTCATGAATACATCATTCCTTTCATGATATACCCTCTTTTTTATGTTTCCTCTGGTATTCATTTTTAACAATTTTATTAGTGCATTATAGTTTTTGTCCCAGTGATAGTGACATCATGCACACAGCACTTGGTGGGCTTTCCCCCAATCCCTTCCCACCTCCTCTTTCAATCAACTTTCATGTAACAAACTCTCTTTTTTCATTGAAGATGAAGTCCCTTTCTTCATTCCTTCAACAGAACATAATGCCTCTACAGTAATTTTTCCATTGTCCCTACTGAGAAGAAACCACAAAAAAGGGCCATGATAGATGTGAACCCACTTCCATTGACATTATATACCTATTTGAGAACACTGGTGTCAATCTCAATATCCTGTATGGGGGGTGGTTGAGTGGGGAGAGAGCTAGGTGAAAGCCCACCAAGTGCTCTGTGCACGTATGTCACTATCACTGTGACCTACATTAAGATGAAAGACTATAATGCATGAATAAAAGTATAAAAATAAAAAAATAAGGAAACAAAAAGTAGTTTAAAGGAAAGAATAGTTTCCAAGCAAGTGTTATTATTTGGACAGTTTTTCATACCTCCTTAGTCTTTTATGAATACATACATACATGGTACTGTTTGGTGGCTGCAGCACTGATTCACAGATGGGAATAGCCCAGAATAAAGCAGGACTTTTTTTGGACCTGTTGGAGTTGTTTGAAATTTCAATTGCGAGCCAAGTGAATCCTATGGCCCTAGAGCAATCAATGCACATACAAAGTAACATTATTTTATATCCTTGTAACTATCCAAAAGGCAAAGCAGCAAGCAACGTATCTGCCTTTACAATAACAATGGCATAGACATTTTTTTCTCTCCAAATTGCATAATACCACCATTGAAAACATTCAGATTTTCAAATTTCATTTCCTTTTCTTTTCTTTTCTTTTTCTTTTTTCTTTTTTTTTTTTTTTTTTTTGGCGGTACTGGGGTTCCTGGGAGCCCTTCTATCTCCGGGCTACACTCCCAGACCTATTTTATATATTTTTTATTTGGAAACAGGGTCTCTTAAACCAGCGAGGCTGGCTCTGAACCTGCGTGATCCTCCTGTCTCTACCTCCCAAGCGCGGGGATTACAAGCGTGCGCCACCACGCCCGGCTTCATTTTATTTTCTAAAAATAAAATTATTAATGTCCTCACATATTAAAACAATTTGGTCTAGCTGGGCATGGTGGCGCACACTTGTAATCCCCGCGCTTGGGAGGCTGAGACAGGAGAATCGCACTGGTTTCGAAGCCAGCCTCAGCTACTTAGTGAGGCTTTCAGCAACTTAGTGAGACCCTGTTTCCAAAAAATATATAAAAAAGGTCTGGGAGTATAGCCTGGAGGTAGAAAGCCTCTGGGTTCCACCCCCAGTACAACCCACCCAAATAAAACAATTTGTTCAAAAATTTATTCAGTTTACTCTTAGGAAAAAATCATGTTATACTGTACATAACACAATTTTTCATCTATTATTCACTTATGACTCCTTTAATTAAAATGCAATTCTTGAACTGTGGCAGTTTTAATTTGTCTTTTAATTTGATTAAATTCTCCTTCCACTGGAATATTAAATATGTCTGTTTTTAATGACTGAAAATTTGTTAATAACTGCAATACTTTGGCAGAACTTTTAAGCACAAAGGCACATCGCAAAGTAGGTTTGGCTGGGCATGTTGACACCCATGATATCATTACTTGAGAAGCAGAGACAAGAAAATCATCAGAAGAAAGAAAGAAATGTAGGTTTTGCTTAGGGAGAAAAACTGAAAAACTGTTTTTTTAAAAATATGGATGATTTAATTAATTAATGGTTCATTCTTCAAAGCAAAAGCACCTAGGCGATTTAGCAGAGGCTGAAGAATTTCATGTGAGCTCAGTTCTAGTAACGCAAGAAAACAGGAATGAAAATTCATGCTCAAGAATAGAAATAAGCTTTTTTATTATTTGTTTGCTTTTATTTTTCCTGAGATGTAGTTGGGAGAGGTCATCTGTTTCTTCCTTGCTTTCTAAATAGGACTACCTCCAGAATTACTGATTATCTATCATCTCTCTTAGTTTTAAAGAATTTCATTGACTTTCCTCAGTTACCTAGAAACTCTTTTTCTGAATTCTAAAGTAAATGTCACTCAGTATAATATAAAAAAAGGTGTTTTCTTGTTACAAATGCCACTGAAATTGAAGGTAGCTGTTGATTTTACTGGTTGAAATATATATATATATATCCTTCTAGTATCCCCACGAAACAATATAAACTATTTTTCTCTTTTTTGTAGACTCTAGAGCTGGACTCATTTTTATGTGTCCTCTCTGACTCATTTTTAATTTCTTCACAATTCTCTGGAAATGAACAGTTTCAACCTGCTCAAATGAATCTAATAAGGTCATTAATCAAACTGAAAATAACTGCTTATTATACTCAGGTTAATCCACTTGCTTAGATATTATATAAATGGTCCGTGTTGACTTCATTTATTTTTCAAAGTCATGTTTCACTCAAATAAACACCATAAAAATCTTCTCCCCCTCCCTTTAAGATTTTTAAGTTTCATAAAGTTATTTGTCTCCAACTTGGAAAAGTTATATGTACATAGTTTCAAATGGTAGGTTTAAACATAATCCAAAAATAAACAAATAAAGCAAAAATAAACACATAAAGTTTTTGCCACTCCAAGTGAACTAAATTTATATAGAAATTTGTTTATATACAAATAACTTACAAGTAAATTATTTTAATTCAGCAACAAATCTGAGACATGTCTAATATAATTTATTTATAATGATATTAAAATTTTACTTTTATGCTTCACCTTATCTACAAATTATAATAAATGAATTTGATGACATATAGTGAAGTCATAGATTTGAAATGTTCTGTAGTTGAATAAATAATTGTAATAAAATTCAAGTATGTTTGTTTTTTACTTCCTGTTTAAAAAGGACTATTTCCCTCTGAGAATACATTTTCTGGTTTGTGTGTAAGTGGTACTTAGGACTGAGTCTAGCAGCATTCTAATTATGAAATATATCACTATATTATTTTAAAAATTTTACTTTGAAACAAGGCCTCACTAGGTTTTTAAGAGTTTCATTAAGTTTCTAAAGCTGGTCTTGAACTTGCAATTCTCTTTCTCAGCCTCCCAAGTACTGGAATTATAGGTATGTGCTACTATTCCTGGCTCAGAGTATACATTTTAGACACCAAAGATGATTTTTATAGAAAAAATATTTAGAGGATAAAAGGTATATTCAGATTAGATATTCAAAATATGAAAGATATGAAAGATATGAAATATGACATATGAAAGATATGACAGCTTGTTATTTTTTACTTTAGCTACACATTTAGAAGTGGACTCTAAATTATTCTTTTACCTATTAAATAGACCATTAAGCCTAGAAAACCCATTCCATGAAACTCTGTCATAAAGTTAATGATATCAGTCACTATTGCTAAGCTGGGATCATAATGAAATATGACATGATCTGGAGAGAAAAAACAAGTCAAGTGTTGGTCATGATTTGTCCATGACAACCCAGCTAAGAAGCACAGGGTTTGGGTGGGTGCGTCATGGTAAGGTCAAGGAATTGCTGCAGCAATAGACTTTAAGCTTCTTTCATTTATTCTCAGCATCATCAAATACAAACCTCACAGATACTCCTACCTCATTCACACACAAACCCATCATCTACAGCTATAAAAATTAAGTAATGATAAGTGAAAGAATTATAAAATAATATATAAATAAGAGACTATGATTTTTAAATATTTTATCTAACTATATATATGGTTATATAAGTATATATGTATAATATGGATATATTATGCATTGTTACATATGTATATATGTATATAATATTTAATATATACATATATACTATACATATATACATATTGTACACATATACATGTTGTACACCATGAGTGTATATATATGATACATATGCAATATATATGCATTATATATATCATATATATATATATATAATTATAGTCACACATCTTAATGTGTACAACATGTTAGAGGCATACAGACTCATTTAGCCTTTCTCCAACTTCTAACCAAAATATATATATATATATATATATATATATATATATATATATACAGACAGACACAGTCATGGTGTACAACATGATGTTTTTAAAATATTTATATATTAAGGAATGATCAAATCATGCTGATTGAAGTATGCTTTACCTCACATATTTATTGATTTGTTGTGAAAACACATACCTTTACTGCCTTAGCACTTTTCAAGCATACGATACTTTGTTGTTAACCAAAGTCAGTATGTTGCACAATAAATCTCTTAAACTGATTATTCTAACTGAAAATTTCTATCTTTTGATTAATATCACTTCAGTACTACTCTGTACTCTTAGTTACTAGCAACAATCATTTTACTCTCTACTTCTATGATTTCAACTATATTTTTTCCACATATAGGTGATAATATGCAGTTTTTATCTTTCTATGATTGGCATATTTCTCTTAACATAATGTTGTCCAGGTACATTTTTTTGATTTTTTTGCATTTGAAAAAATATATATAATAGATATATTTCCAAATAGTATATATGATTATTATATATTACAATATATAATAATTCATGGACCCATACATCTTATTGTGCACAACGCGCTGGAGGCATACGGCCTCATTTAGCCTTTCTCCAACTTCCATCCCATTCTCTCCTTCTCATGTTTGCCTTAGTGATTGACTTTGGTATGCTAAGTGAGATTAGTCAGTCATAAAAAGCAAAAATTTGGATGTTTTCCCTATTGTGTGGAAACTAAAGAGAAAAAGAGTTATAGGAAGAACTCTAGATAAAGAAAGAAAAACAATAGATGAGCAAATAAGACAACCTAACTGAGGGGGATGGGAGGAGGGAAGAGGGAAATTTCCTAATGTACATGACTCATACATTCACAATCATATCAAAGTTAATCAGGTACATCTATTGTTAATGTAAAGAATAAAATTTCTTTGTTATTGAGGATGAATAGTATTCCTCTGTGTGTGTGTGTGTGTGTGTGTGTGTGTGTGTGTGTGTGTATTGGGGATTTAACCCAGGAGCATTCTATCTCCAAATTATAATCCCAGAACTTTTTATTTAGAAACCGAAACTTAATAAGTTGTTGAGGTTCTTGCTGTTGCTGAGGCTGACGTAGACCTTGTTCGTATTCATGCCCATTCTGCATTTTATTCCCCACTCTACATCCACCTCTTTATATAAACTAATACGTGGCTGGCCACCACAGTCCATCAACAGGAGTAAGTTGTGAACTCAGAGGAGCCCAACATTAAGCTCTACAGACAAATCATTAAATTTACCACATTTTAAAGTGAACTATTGTACCAGTCCAATACTGTTTTTATTACTATAGCTTTGTTGTCTAAAGTCAGGTATTGTGACTCATCCTGCATGGTTTTTGCTGCTGACAAATACTTCGGCTATTCTGGAATTTTTGTGGTTCCAAATGAATTTAAGGACTGATTTTTCTATGTCTATGAGAAATGACCTTGGTAATTTAATGGGTATTGCATTGAATCTGTAGATCAAGATCACTTTTTAAAATATGGCCATTTTGATATTTATTTTGCCTATCCAACTAAGAACATGGAAGATCTTCCCATCTCCTAAGCTCGTCTTTTATTTCTTTTTTCAATGTTTTATAATTTTCTTTGTAAAGGTCTTTTACCTCCTTGGTTAAGTTTATTCCTAAGGATTTTATTTTTTTGTGTGTGGGGTATTCTGAGTGGAAGGGTTTTCTGGATTTCTTTTTCAGTGAATTTATGGTTGGCATAGAGAAGAGCTTCTAATTTTTTAAGACTGATTTTGTACCCAGACACTTTGCTGAATTTGTTGATCAGTTCTATAGGCCTTTTGGTTGAGTATTTTGAGTCTTCTAAGTTTAGTATCTTGTCATCTACAAATAGTGAAAGTTT
Organism: Muscardinus avellanarius; assembly: GCF_963383645.1. NCBI lineage: Eukaryota > Metazoa > Chordata > Mammalia > Rodentia > Gliridae > Muscardinus > Muscardinus avellanarius. Next base: position 211,517,615 of record NC_137786.1, on the reverse strand, counting down.
TAGTTCTTTTTCTACTTGTACTCCTTTGATTATTTTTATTGTCTTATTATTTCACTAGAGTCTCAAATATTTTGTTTGGTGGGGCTGCAAATTATTGTAACCACTTTGTAAAACATTATGGAAGATCCTCAAAAGATCTGGAATGAACTTACCATTTGATCCAGCAATACCACTTCTGGGTATCTACCCAAAAGAAAGGAGACCAAACTACCAAACTAATGCATATGTATCTATGGTCATAGCTGCACAATCCACACCATTGCCAAACTATGGAACCAGCCAAGATGTCCATCAACAGATGAATGGATTAAAAAACTATGGAATATGTATACAATGGAATTTTACTCAGCCATAAAGAAAAAAAATATGTCATTTACAAGAAAGTGAATGGAAATAAAGAACATTATGCTAGGTGAGATTAGTGAGTGACAAAAAATAAGAAATTGGATGTTCTCCCTAATATGTGGGATCTAGGGAGAAAATAGGCCATAGGAGGAACTCTAAATGAAGAAGGAGAAACTATATATGAGCAAATAAGGTGACCTAATTGAGGGGGATGGGAGGGGTTAAGAGGAAGATCCCCTAATGTACATGATGTACATTCACAAACATACCAAAATCAATCACTATGCCAAACATAAGAAGAAGAAGAGAGAAAAGGAAATGGGGTGGGAACTGAGTAAGGGCTAATTGGTTGGTGTTTACATGTATGTCGCTACCATCTTGTACTTCATTAAGATGTAAGACCACAATGCACCAATAAAAAATGTAAAAGAAATAAAATGAATTATTTAATGGTTATGTGGGTTAATAATCAGCTTGTTGGAAGTCCTAGTGTGTTTATATTTAACAATGAATGAGGTAATGTAGTAGTCAGAAAATATACTGAGCCTCAAATTTTGGTTGATAAACTGTAATTTATGACAATAAATATTACTAGCATTATATCAATGACAATTAGCTTACTATTATTGAATCTTCTCTTAATATGAAGAAAAAGGCTAGTATTAAAACATTTGCTGAGCTTTTGAATAAGAAATAAAAATACCTGAAAACAGAAGGCATGGTTCTTACCTCCTTAATACCAGGACCTAATTTTTGATAGATTGTATCTTGTAGGGGAGATGCTGGGGCTTAAAACAAGGGCCATTCTACAACTACATTTGAAATACAACCCAGCCCTATTTTACTTTTTTATTTTGAAACAGGGTTTTGCTAAGTTGTTGAGGGCTGTGTATGTTGCTGAGGCTGGCCTAGTACCTGCAGTTCTCCTGAATCAACTGGCCAAGTTCTGGAACTACAGCTATGTGACATCATGCTCAGCCTATTTATAAAAGCTTTACTTTAAAGAAATCTACTTTATTAAAATAAATATTTTGAGTGGGAGATTATTTTACATCATTTATTTTCTTTTTTATGAGCCTGGAAGGTCAAAGGAAAAGACTTCCCAAATATCTTTAAGTTATCAGACTAGTTTCTCAATTCAGATTTTGATCAGTTTGGGTAGTTCACATGGAGAATTCTGCTTAGTTTTAATCTTGTTCTAACTTTTCAGGTGAACTGAAGCAGAACACTATAGATGGGAAGATATTTTCCCTGGGAAGAGCCAATCATGCCCTCCTGACTTTTGATTGTTTCCTTGATTTCTTAGACAATTCATTTCAGCAGTTCTGTATATTCCATACATTTGATCTAACCATATTCTAATTTTTTCTATGCTCTCCTAAAGTGCAATGAAGAATACGTTTCAAAATTATTCTGCAGAATGCCAAAGGCACCATTATTTCAAGGGAAATTTTGCCTCTTCTGCAGTGCTTTGAAAATAATTTATGTATGTTAAAAAACAGAGCTAAAATAGGAAGTATGCCCAAGTGGTGAGGTAGTGCAGTATAATGGATAAAAAGACATTCGTTTTATCAATTCCTAAAATATGTAAATCTCCAAACATTATTATTTTCTTATGATTTTAGATATATATGTTTATTAAAATAAGTTTACCCATTCTTTTCTATTGGATTCAATTTTGGAATCCAATCTTAGGGAGTCTATATCAATCTTCTTAGGTCGATGGTAAGACACATCAAGATCTCATTTGAAATGAATGGAATCATTCATTAGGCCTAAAATTCATTGCCCAAGGAAAGTCTGCTAAATCACCTTATATATCTTTCTCTGTGAAATTTTCCTCTATGGAGACTACAATTTATGCTGTATTTTTAAAGGTTTAATTTTCGTTTGCTGATCAGCGTACTGAGAGTGACTGCTGGGGTTATGTGTGGAGCATTCCAAGGCTAAGAAAATGAAGGCCAGGATTTAGAGGAAAAGTTTTCACTGTGAGTTTTTACTTTTGAAGTGGTAGAAAAAGAAAAGGTGTGGGTGCTACTTATGCTACCCATGGTAAGAGAAAGAAAGCAGACACTGGGAGTCAAAGTAATGAATAAGTAGATGTGAATATGTACATAAATGTAGTTACCTCTGTATGTAGTAAAATAAGGATATCATATAAGGCAATAATTTAATTGTTCTTGTTTACTCCTCTGGCTTCCAATACTAAGAGAAAAAAGTTTACTATACCTAGGGTACCAGTAGGCTACTGTTTCATACTCAGTTCTTTTGTGCTTATATTTCTGTTGCTATGTGATTAAAGGTAGAAATTTGCTTAAAGGTAGAAATTAAATTAATTAATGAAATTTAACTTCTCAATACCAGGAACTTCTACATCAATGACATTTGTCCAACTCCCATGTTATAATGATTCAAGTCCCCTAAATTGTGATCACTTGTAAGTGTGCAGGTATAATATTAATTATAATTAGATCTTGTTTTTATTTATTTTATTTTATTTTATTTTTGTGGGTCTGGGGATGGAACCCAGGGGCATTAAACCTCCGAGCTACACCCCCTGCCCTATTTTTTATTCTTTATTTTGAAACCGGGTCTCACTGTGTTGCAGAGGGCCTCACTAAGTAACTGAGGCTGTCTGCGAACTGCGATCCTCCAGGTCTCAGCCTCCCGAATGCTGGGATTACAAGAGTGTGCCACCACGCCCGGCTTAGATTTTGTTTTTAAAAAGAACAATTTAAATTACTAGTACCTATCCAAAAAAATAAACATAAATACTACTGTCTGTTGGATCTAGTAATAAATATACCACCCTAAGTTTCTCCTAAAATCATTCAAATAACATCAGATTAGCAGTTCTGATCATAATCAGATAATATTGGCTTGAATTTACAATTATAAATCTCAAATAGACATGTGATTTAATGTGTCTCAATTTTCCACCAAGTCCTTTCTCATTTTTCCCCACATAATTATCAGATGAATGCACACTCTTCTTCCAGCCATTATCATTTAGTCTTTGATGTCGTAGCATAATATCATACTTAACCACTCTTTCCATTAGAGATATATTCCTGTTTTCTAAAATGATATATAAAAAGTGAAATATTGAGTATAATTCCAAGATAAACCTAATTTAAAAGGCAAACTTTTAAAACACTTAAGTGATAAACAAGATTTTGTGTGCTGAACAAATTGAATTCAGGAACACATATCCCGACAGGTGCAGTGGTGCACACCTACAATAAAAACCTCAGGGGACTGAAACGGAAAGATAAAAAGTTCCAGGCCATTGCTAGGCTTGGTGGTGTATGACTATAATCCCAATACCTGAGAGTCTGTGACAGAAGGATAGCAGGTTCAAGGCCAGTCACAGCAACTTAGGGAGAATCTCAGCTATTTAGCAAGATCCTTGGCAACCTACAAAGACCTACAAATAGTGTTTTTATTATAGATAATATTAACAGTCAGTGTACATCAATGAGAATACCAATATGATTTTTAAAAATAAATTCAAAATTTAAAAGCCTTTTTAATGTTTTACTTTCATTAAGATTATTAAAATCCATCCTTAATAAGAAAAAATAAGTTTGGGGGATTTAAGATACTTCATTAGAGGACTAATGACTTGTCAGTATTACTGAAAATTGTCAATGTTACTGAAAAATGTCTAAGTAACTGTTCCCTATTTTGCACTCCCAAGGCTCTCACGCTAGCCTGTGTAACCAATACTGCACAGAAGGTTAATCATTTTCTAGTTTTTCTTTAAAGTATAGCTTTTCTGACAATCTCATCCATTTTACACCCTAACAGAACTTTGAGAATATTACAAACACCATTTAAAACTACCACTCTCAAGACATTTTATACACATGTATAAGTGTATCATTTAGAATGTCACTATAATGGAGAGTGACAGTGCACCAATAACATTTGAAAAAATCTTTACCAATAACTAGTAGAATTTTTGAATTCACTTAAATAGTAAATCTACATATTTTTGGAGATAGAAGCTTATGCTGCTTGGTAGTTTCCTCCTTAAAAAACTAATACAAAATATACAGATATAAGATTGTATTTTAATGGTGATATTTTGGAGAAGAAATAAGTCATAAAATTATAAATTAAAAGAAACTAGTAATTACAAACATCACAAAATCTAAACACTATCTTTATCACTACTAATTTTACTAACATGCATGGGAAAGGAAGAGGAAGGAGCAGAGTGAGATGCAGAAGGAAAGACACCAAAATTTGTCGGCCTTATAAGGGGGCAGACATGTTAGAGGAAGGAGAAAGCCAGTACAGACTTATTCAGGCTGTGCAGGACTCATTCGATGGCTGTGACATGTTTTTCTACATCTTTATGTTGCTGCAGCTTATGAACCTCTTGCCTCAGCTCCTGAATGTCACAGTTGGCATGCCACAGCACATCAGAAACATCCAGGCTGAAACATCCAGGCTACACATCCAGCTGCCTCCAGTTGTGCCAGTGGTACAGTTGGCAATAGTGCCTCCAACACCCTCTGCACCTAATTACAACCCTCTGGCAGGGTTCAGATATTATGCTACCAGAAACCACAAGGGAAGCTGGGAGCCATATTCCTTATTTTTGTTTTGTTTCTCCTGGAGCTGTCCCAACACCTCTGATAAGACAAGATAGAGATAGAAGAGCCTTTGGCCCCAGAGAAGGGATTGAAGGATTCCTATAATCCACTCACTACACCACTATGAGTCAATGTACACCTGTGGAGTTATGTGATATGGCAAAGCCAATGCAAGCAGAAGACAGGCATAAAGGTCCCTGCATAGCCATTGTGGAGCAAGTAATACTGAACTGAACTCAGTCTAAACGAGGCGATTGGCTCATATAACCACCATGCCCTCATTGTGGCAGTGGCTGCAGACTGTGTCTTCTGCAACTAATGTGCTGCAATTCAGGAATCAAATTGAATTAATTGGCTCATGGCTGCAACCCATACAGTTTGGAATAATGCAGACCAGTTGCCAGAGACAGTGAGTAAGTGGACTACCAAATTAGATTTGGAGCAAATCATACCTGATATGGGTATACGAAAGGTGATGTTTGATGTCCAATATACTAGCAAATATACTGACAAAAAGCCATTTACAGCCCTTATGGAAGACTTTATACTGGTGATTGAGCCCTAGGACACTTTAGGCACCACGACTGCCTTTCTGAACCCATATGTCAATCAGCCAGTGCATGAGGTAACAGTGTACTGGCACAACTGAAAAAAAGGGGAGTGTGCAGGCAGGAATGCCCAGCCCAGATGCAAGCCACAGTTAGAGGAAAAGTTTCTTAGGAGGATTAGGTCCTCAAATGGCAGAAAAGGAGATAAAGGGCCTAAAAGGGAAGCCACAAACAGATGTGGTATAACCTATGAGCAACTTGATTGGTGGAAGAAAAGATAAACCGCCAGCTCAAAAAGGTGCTCCTGATGGTCTGGACACATTGCTAGTCTTTTCCTCTATTATTTGTCTCTTCTATTTTTATCATTTATTTCTGTTCTCAATAGACCATAACTATTTCCCCCAAAGTCATAAATTGTAAAACTTCTTTTGAAGGCCAAGAAGTTTGCTTTTACCTGGAAAGGGTGGTGATTGACATTTTTGGTATTGTCCCAGGAATATCTGCACAGTCTAGTGGCACAGGATTTGACTTTTGATGGAAGCCTGAGGTAGTATAGTTGTACTGTTATACTGATAACATTATGCTAACCTCTGATTTTCTGTGTTAGAAGCAGCTGCATTGTGTCTCTGATTCACTCTTCATGCATATGGCTGAGCTATAAACAAAGACAAGGTCCAGGGACCTGAATTTTCTGTCGAATTCTTGGGAATTGTTTGGTCAGGTAAGACAAATTTGATGCCTGAAGCAATGATAGATAATATGCAAGCATATTCTCACCTATAAATGGTCAGACAGTTGCAGAGTATCTGGGTATTTGGGCAATAGTTTATACCCCACTTTGCTAATATTTATATATTCCCTTACAACAACTTGTTCATAAGAGGGCAACTCGGAATTGGATTCCTGAAATGGAAACTGCATTTGCTGTCACCAAGAAGGTAATGGTACAAACATTGTGAGTAGAAGATCCTGCCCTTCCTTTTCTGCTAATAGTTGAAGTGAATGATGCAGGTTTTAGATAAAGCTTATGGCAAAAACAACGAGCTAGGGATAGCTCAGTTGGATTTTGGTCACATATATGAAAAGGGGCAGAGGCATATTGCTTTGTCATTTGAAAAATAGTTATTATCTATGTATGATGCTCTTTTAGCTTGTGAGTCCATTACAAGTAATGAGTCTGTGAGAGTACAGACAACTTACCCTATTGAGAATTGGCTGAGGTCCTGGACTTGTACCCCCTGAATAGAAATACTACAAATGCTGACAAAGTAGGGTATGTATTTGGAGCAATTAGTACATTTTTTAGTAGCCCTTTGTCTGAATAGCTTTATACTTTTCTGTAGCTACTGCAGTTCCAAGTGACAGTCCCTTTGGAACCAATGGAAGTGGGAAGTACTCCCAAGTTCTTATATGGAAGGAAAAGTCTTATTGGGGCTAGAAAATTCTGAGAGACAGCCTCTGTAGAAACCATAAATGTAGGAGATGTCCCAAGACCTTAATAAGAAGGAAAAGTCCCTATGGTAACAGAAGCATAGTATACTGATGGCTCTTGTCATGGGGAACCTCCCATGTGGGCAACTGTGGCATTACAGCCCTCCACAAATCATTTTGGTATGAGACCAGTTCTGGGTGCTTTAGTGAATGGGACAAGGTCCAGGTGGTCTGGTTAGTTCTTATGAAGGATACTGAGCAGTCTACCCAGGACTAATCATCCAGCTGCCCCAAGTGAACAGCACAAGATTGGTTGATTGGGTACCACCTATTGTGGGGCAAGTATATGTGGCAGGACCTATACAGATGGGACCTCCAAAGAGGAGCTATAATACATCCTATTCTGGGGTATAGGACTTGGCAGGCCCCAGTTAATGATGCCTCTGATGCTTCAGCAGAAGTTTGGGTTCTCCAGTTATTCCCAAAGCATTTATCAGTAGCATGGTGGTTACATAAGAAGTTAGGACATGGAAGTGCCTGCATCATGTGGCTCTTGTCCCGGGGATATGGATTATTTCTTACCTGTACTCAAGCTCAAGATGCTTGAGTGAGATGCAGGTTCCTTACAACTATGGGAAAGGCTCCCTGAGGTAATCAATCTTTACAGGAATGGCAGGTTGATTATACTGGTCTACTGCCAATGGATCAAGAACTCTAGAATATTATGATGGCTGTAAATATGGCCACATATTTGCATTTTGTCTACCCTTTAGGGCAGGCCTACCAGAGACATACTGGAGCTGTCCTTGAACAACTGTCAGTGATTTATGGTCAACCCTTGGTAGTAGCAAGATCCTTATTTTACTAGACAACAGACACAGACATGGGCTAAGGACAATGGAATACATTGGTAGTTGTGTTGTTGTCTACCAGCCCCAAAAGCTATAATGATTGAATAAAGGAGAAGCTGAAGGCCTTGAATCCCCCCAACTTTATAAAAGGTGGTAGGAAAAAGTGCATGCGGGAGTCCAGATTATGAGCAACCCGGATGCACTTGACCTCCCCCTTTAGATAAGGTAATAGCAGGAATTCCCAATACTCTGAAGGTATCAGTAAGCTCAAAGAGAAGATATCTTCTTACACCCTGCACCTGAACCCTTGTCCCTGGAATAGCAAGATGTCTTTGACTCTCCCTGATACATACAGACTTCTCAGATGCCATGGATTTCACTTCTTGAAACCATGGTGTTTGGGACAGAATGTCCAATTACAACTGTATTTTTAGATAGCTGCCTGGCCCTGACCAGTACAGGTCAAGCCCTCTCCCAACTGGAAAGCATGATTTTAAAAAGTATGCACAATGTGATGGTGACTTATTCAATTGTATACTGTGGAGGATGTTCTCAAAGGTTTATCTCCTACTATAGCACTTTGGTAAGATACCATCACCCTGGAACAGACACTATTCTGGCCATTGTTTCTTATAAGACAAGCATGTTCCCTTTCCCTCCGAAGGGAAGGACGTATCTATGATAGTCTCTCTTTTCGCATTGTTCTATGGTCTAGCTTGATAGCAGTGCAAAGCTTGTTTTCTTGGACACACAGCTTTGCAAGGCTGCAAAACATCTCCTATTGCTGCGTCTGCACCAAACTACCAGTAGTAGCAACTGAATGTCTCCCATGGTAAATATTTCCTGCTACTGCAGACAACTGAACTACCTTAAACCTGAAACCACCACATCCCAGAATTGAATGAAGGATGTCATTTGATAGAAAACTTGTTGTGCCAAGACCATAAAAACATCCCTCATTTATTGGGATATGCTATAGAAAATGGGTGAGGTTGGTTAGCAAGGGAATATGTAAAGTTTATAAGTATAGTTACATTTTATATGCATACTTTGTGAACAAATCTGTGAACAATCAAAATGCTGGATGGGTGGCCCCAAGAATTATGTCAGACCATCACCTCTTTACTAGATACTAACTGGTGGTGGAATGAACAAAAGTGATAGTAATCAAGCCCAACTGATTTTCTCCTACATAGCTATCTGGGTTTGAAGACATCATTCCTGCCTATTCGACAGAAAAATATGCCTGGGGAAAGTTGTACATGCAGGGATGAATACTTCCAACTCTTTCCCATATATCATTATTGGCACTGTGAGCACTGGTCCCCATGGTGGTTGTATCTGTTAACTGTTCATTTCAGAGGTGGTACTAAAATGTAGAATTATAGACTTAAGCCTTAGTCCAACATGTTGCAGAAACTTTAAGTACATCCCTTTAGGCTATTTCCCTCTTAATAGACAGGACCACTCAGATGCAGAAGGTGATTTTGTAGAATAAAATAGTATTAGATATGCTCACTGCTGCCCAAGGAGTAACATGTACTCTTTTTCATGTATACTGTTGTGTACACAATCTTGACCCCCAGTAGAAGGTATAGCAAGTCTTAGAAGACATGGATGCTGAAGTACAGGTTATTCAGGTCTTAGAGGAGGTCCTGCTTACAAACTGGTGGAACTCACTAGTCACCTTCTGTAGATGGGTATCCACTTTGAAGGTAACAGACAGCTTTAAGGAATCCCAGTTGAAACGAGAGGTAAAAGAAAATGTCCTCTTATACCCTGTACCTGAACCCTTGGCCCTGGGGCAGAAAGATGTCTGACTGGCCCTGGTATATACCTGTATGGATAAGGAACTAATAGTCACTGGTTGCACCCACTATTGCTGTTGTGGTATTTGGGCCCAATATAGTGCTCTCTGGGTCAGCTCATGCGCTGCCACCCCATAGGGGGCAGAGTTTGGGTACTAGAGGAATGAAAGACTGTCAGTGAAGACATAATCCTACACATCCACAGATGTGTGTGAATCTTGTGTAGCCACAGGTGTGTATATAGTTATATAAATATAACTAGGCAAAGTAAAATGCAGGTGCACATCACACTGGTTTGGATGTACACCACTTTACCCAGAACCCTATATAGGGAACAGGTCTGTGAATAAAGTTCTTGTTTGTTCTTCTCCAGATGGCAACTCCACATATGTTCTTTTTGCTGGAGATCTTGCAGACAAAACCTCCCCTGCAACTGAAACTGGCTCATAGTAAGGCCCCCAACAAAAATATTTGTACTCATTTATAATCCCAATGATGTATAAGAGATACAATTTCCCCACATCCTCACCAGCATTTATTATTGTTTGTATTTGTGATGACTGCTATTCTAACTGGAGTTATATGGAATCTCAGTACAGTTTAGATTTGATTTCTTTGATTACTAATGATGTTAAATACTCTCATATTCTACTTGAAACATTAATTTTCACTCAACTCTCCTCCTTCAAATACAGTTAATCCCCAAATTTGATAACTACTCTCAAACTTTTTAAGTTGCCAGTGTCATTTCATTTAAAGGAAACATTCTTCCCTAATATTCAGGGCCCTCCTCTACAAAATTTTATTTTGTTGATTATAGTGGATAATAATATCTCTATCCCTTATACATAAGAAGTAAGCCTATACCAAATTATTTGTGGTTACTCAGGTCACATTTTGAAAATGATTGTCACACAAGTATTATTTTAATACTTTCAGACTGATTTTTCTTAATTTCCCTTAAGGATTTGAATATATTAAATGAAGTTTCCAATCAATTAGAATGTTAATTTTTCCCTTCTAACTGACAAGTAGTAAAATATCTAATGACCAATAAATTTGAATTTGAGAGATTTGCTTTAACAAAAAAGAAAAAGTAAATGAATGAATAGCATTATATTTCTGTCTTAAAAATAATAAAATATATCTTATTAATGCACAATTTTTTCTACTTGCCCAGAATTGAAAATAAAGTATTTTTAGAGTCATATGGAAAAAAACACATGTTCTTTTCTGGAGTTTATAATGTAGTTCACATATCTATGTACTAACTAACCATTCTGATAGAAAATAAACTGCAAACAGATGAGATGAAAATGAACTTATGTGTGTTTCTAATGTTTTATAAAGCATGACATATTGGCGAGATCACATTTGGATTTTATTTCCATACTTTTCTGCACAATTTCCTCAGATCCCCAGAAAGTGATCTGTAGGGTGGAGAAGCAGATGGAGGAGAAGCACTGTGCTGTGGAGTGTGGTGGAGAGGTTTGGCCACACGGCAGAATCCACGCTCCCAAGGGCATATTCTCCTAAATGTTTCATTTTCACTTGAAAGACAGAAAATCTGAACAATGATTTTAATCTAGGACACCTTCAGACTGAGATGCAGGAGACTCTTATTAGCATTTTTATAGCTGGCTACTAGACGTTTGCATGAATATAAAGTTAAAGGATGCTGAAGTCAAATTTTCTTCCAAGTAATCAAACATATCACATTGAATGAGTATCTTAACTGCTTAGCTAGGCCCATTTGACATTGTAAAAAATGCATTTTTACTTCTGGCTGAGTACCTAAATCGCACTGTTATTTTTTTGGGTTTGGTTGAAAAGAAACTGTTTCATGAGGGCACAGAACATTTTAAATGTGCTCTCCTTTAACGGAATTGAGGCAGCACACATTATTATAATGCCATAGGGTATATATCTCTTCTTCTCTCTCTCTTAAATGTTTGATTTCATATTTGTATATCTAATGAAGTGTGACTTCAATCTGTGTGGTGTTGCTTTAACACCTCCACAAAATGTCTTTGCTCTTTATTACTTAACTGAGATTTTTGCTTCACTATTGGTGGTTTGTAACCAATGGTCAGTAGAAAGGACCGGACAGCCTGAGAAAGCCTCAGAGGTAAAGCGGAATAATTGGTTTCCAGCTTTGGTGGGTTGAGTCTGTCCTTAAACACAAGTTTTATCCATTTCCCTAATTGATTGCTCATCTTTTATTTTATTTTATTGCTTTAGGATATAACTTATGTATTTTCACACAGGTCTTTTATAGGATCTTAGGATTCCGAGATAAGGACTGATAACCTCTAAGCCAAAAACTCAAGAGAGAGATGACTCAATTAATAGTTAAAGATTAAAAGAAGATATCACCCTAGATATCTGAGGTACAGAGGATCATTGTGGATAGAAAACTTACATTCTAGACAATTTAGAAAAAGTGGACGAATTTCTAGACACATGTGAATGAGCAAAATTGAGCCAAAAGGATATAAAAATACTGAACAGACCAAAAATAAGCAATAATATTAAAGAAGTAATTAAAAAAAAACTTTTATCAGATCCAGGCATGGTGGTGCATGCTTGTAATCCCAGTACTTGGGAGGCTGAGACAAGAGGATCTCAGGTTAGCAGTCAGCCTCAGCTACTTAGGAAGGCCCTACACAACTTATTAAAACCCTGTTTTAAAATAAAGAATAAAAAATAGGGCTGGGGGTGTAGCTCAGAGGTAGAATTTCACTGGGCTTGATTCCCAGTACCACACACAAAATAAACTTTTCAACAAAGAAAATCCCAAGGCCAGATGATTTCTCAGCTAAATTCTGCCAGATCTTTAAAGAAGAGCTTAGCCAGTGTTTCACAAATTATTGCATAAAATAGAAAAGAGAACACTTCCAAATTCATTTTATGAAGATAATATCAACTTAATTCCAAAGCCAGGTACATTAAAGATATTAAAACTACAGATCAAAATTATGGAAGAACACAGATGCAAAAAATTCTTAATAAAGTATTAGCAAATCATATTTAAAAGCAAATTTAAAGTGTTGTACATTATTATTAAGTCGGTTTTATCCTAGAGATACAGCAAATTAATAAATGTATTTCATCACCTAAATAAAATAAAGGGCAAACTTCGTATTATCATCTTAATAGATGCAGAAATATTATTTGATAAAATTTAGCCTCAATTTAAGAACCCTTTTCAGAAACTAAGAATAGAAAAAAAAATATCTCATAATTATCAAGGCAACATACAATAAAATCAAAGTCAACATCATATGGAAAGAGGAAAATTAAAAGCATTTCCTCTAAATTTAGGAACAAGACAAACATATCTACTCTTCCACCCTTAATATAATGCTTAAAAATTTAGCAAGAGGAATTAGGCAATTAAAAAATAAAAATATATGTACAGAAAGAAGAGGTCAAATTGCCCTTGTTTGCAAATTTGTCCTTGTATATATATATATATATATATATATATATATATATATATAATCTCCTATACTATAATATATAATATATAATATATAATATATAATTAATATATAATATATAATATCTCCTATATTTAGAAAAACTTTAAAGCTCCACCAGAAGACTCCTAGAGTTGATAAATGAAGTAAGTAACAGGTTGCAAAGTCAATATATAAAACAAAACTTTTAGCTGAGTATGGTGGTACATGTCTGTAATACAAGTGACATACATAGGAGGCTGATGTAGGAGGATTGCAATTTTGAGGTTAGCCTGGAAAACTTAGTAAGACTGTCTCAAAAAAAAAAGTAAAAAATCTGTGGATGTATCTTAGTAGCGGGGTGCCCCTGCACTTGATCTGCAGTACCATGGATACACACACACACACCACACACACACACACACACACACACACACACACACACACACACCAATCAATTGCTTTTTATACACCAATAATAAATCTGCTAAAAATAAATATAAATTTCATTCTTAATAACCCCACAAAAATAATGATATTTCTAGAGATAAACTTAACAACGGAGATGAAAGACTTCTGTAGAACACTAAAGAAAGAAATTTAAGAAGACATTAGAATATGAAAAATACTCCCATGTTCTTGGTTACATAATATAAATATTCTCAAAATGGCCATATTATCAAAATCAATCTATAAATTCAATGCAATCTCCACTTAAACGCCACTAAAATTTTTTACAGAACTAAAAAGTCTTATTTTTTTCTACTGAAAATGCTAGCCAGGCGTGGTGGCGCACGCTTGTAATCCCCGCACTTGGGAGGCGGAGACAGGAGGATCGCGCAGGTTTGAAGCCAGCCAGCCGTGCTGGCTTAAGAGAACCCTGTTCCCACATTAAAAAGTATAAAATAGGTCTGGGAGTGTAGCCCAGCGTTAGATGGGCTTCCAGGAACCCCAGTACCATAAAACAAACAAACAAACAAAAATAAAACTGTTCTTGGAAACCTTGTCAAAAATAACTTGACCATATAAGGAAGAATTGATTTCTAGGCTTTTTATTTTACTCTACTGGTTTATATATCTGCCTTTATAGCAGTACTACACTGTTTCAATTAATGTAGCTTTATAAGGTTTGAAATCAGAAAATGTACATCTTCTAGCTTTGTTCTTTTATGAGATTGTTTTGGGTATTTAGAGTTCATATGTCATGTTAGGATAGATTTTTTCTGGAAAAAAATGTATGATAGTTTCACCTTGAAAAAAAATATCCTCTGGTAAGAAAGAAAGCAAAAAGAAATATTAAAATGTTATCTCTAAGTGATCAAAAGTTTGATATCAGACAAATGAATCTGTTATGTGAGATTATCATTGTTAATTTTGGATAAATTGCTACAAAATTAGATGTCAACCACTAAGCCAAGCATGGAAAGGAGGGAGGGGGACGGAATGATGTGGGGACCGGGTAGGGGCTAACTGGGCAATGTGTGCACATATGCCTACACAAGTTTTATTTTTTTATCCCATTATGATGTATGAATAGAGTGCACCAATAAAAAATAAGATAAAATAAAAATAAAAAATAGAAAATGCTATACATTTAACTGTGATTGCTTCCCTCTTCCCCCTAATATTTAAATGGAAGAACAGAAGACCAGACAGAGCCAAAGTAATTTTGAACAATAAGACTAATTCTGGAAGCACCACAATACAAGTCTTCAACTTATACTACAGAGCTATAGAGTGGAAATCATAAAAAGTCAAATAACAACAAATGCTGGTGAAGATGTGGGGAAAGAGGATATCTTTTACACTTTTGATGGGAGTACAAACTAGTTCAGCTGCTATGGGGATCAGTGTGGAGACTCCTTAGAAACTGGGAATGAATCCAGGATATAATTCAGCTGTACCACCCCTAGGTATATTTCCAAAGGGGTTGAAATCAGAGAACTACAGTAACATATGCATACCCATGTCCATAGGAGCACAATTCGTAATAGCCAAAATATGGAATCAATCTAGGTCTTCATCAACAGATAAATACATTGCAAATTATGGGAAATATACACAATGGAATTCTACTCAGGAGTAAAGAAGAACAAACTCATGGCATACACAAGAAGATGGAAAGACCTGGAGAACATTAAGTGAGATCAGGCGAGCACAGAAAGAGAAGGGACATATGTTTTTTTCTAATATGCCCAAACTAGAAACTATTAGTAATACCAGAGTGACTTCAGATAACAGAGGGGAAACCTTGGCAATGCTAAAGGGTAGGAGAGGAAGAAGGCTGAGGCGGATTAATGGAAAAACTATATTCATTGGGAGGGGGGAAGGGGAAATGGTGGGGAGAGAGCACCAAGCACAGTCTGAATGTATGTTATTTTCAATATGATCCAGGTAAAAATAATAAAAATAAATATGAGGTTAAAAAATAAATTTCTGTACTGTATCCTCAAAAAAAAAAAAAAAACGCAAGAAAGAGGAGGAGGAAGAAAAGGAAGAAGAGGAGGAGGAGGAAGAGGAGGAGGATGGTCTATGCAGGTTTCCTTAAAGAAGAATGGCTCTAGGGCCGGAAAAGGAAATATCTGACTAAAGCATAGGGCATGTTTTAGTTCTAGAAAATAAGGTTTTCCTCAAAATTAAAGTGATGAGGTATTACAAAGAAGCACTGATACCAACTGATAAAAACCCAATAATTTAATACAACATTTTATTCTCTTTTTTTTCCCTTTTTTATGCTGAGGATTAAACTCAGCCACTCAGGATTCTAATTGTTCAGTGATACAGGTTTCTGTTAAATGACAGAATAAAAAAATATAATGGCAACATCAATAATATCAATATTAACAATTGTTGATGTTGTTATTATCTTTTTATCTGCCAGTTAACAAAAATCAATGCAAAACTGAATGGATTTATTATTTTACCTATTTTTCTAAATGGGCAATTAAATCAATAAGGTGATAGTGAGTACAGAGTTAACTGCTTAGATCATTTATCTTCATTTATGCAACTGGCTATATTTTTAAGAAAACAGAAAATGATAACCACAAAAGTGACTTGGCTGGGTCATAATCATATCCGTCATAAGTCACACTGACTGTAAAAAAAAAGGTCTCTGAATCAAAAGCTTAGAATATTTGGTTGTAGGCCAGATAACTGTTGTTTCCTCTGATTTTGAAATACTGCACCTCCAGGTTAGGATTGTGTTACAGAAGCAGCTCTGAGGACTCCTGCGTTGCTAGTGTAGTAGACAATATTACAGCCTAAAGTCTATCATTTCTTCTCTGATAAAAGTCTCAGTTTTGGTCTGGCTAGTATGATAATAATAGATTATGCCTCCCTTCAGCCATACCTTTGACTGCTCAACAGTAATAGTTGGCCTCTGATAAAAAAAAAAAAAAAAACTCAACTAATCACCTTCTTTTATGGAATATATTTGAATTAAGATCAAATGATTATTTAATAATTCTGGTCATTCTGGTGAACCGAACAATTATTTGTGTGGTTCTTTTGAAAATTTAAATTAATTGGATGCTTTACCTAATATGTGGAAGCTAGGGAGAATAAAAGGCCATAAAAGAGACTTTATCCAAAGAACCTAAGAGGGACGGGACGGGGAAGAGGGAAATTCCCAAATGTACCTGATGTACATTCACAAACATATCAAAATCAATAACTAAGCCAAACATGAGAAGGAAGGAGGGGAAGGGAATAGAGTGGATTTTGGGGAAGGGCTAAATAAGTGATGTGTGTGTGTATGCTTCTACCATCTTGTACCCCATTAAAATGTATGATTATAATGCACCAATGAAAATAAATAAAATTAAAATTAAGAGGCAAGAAAATGATGAATGTGCCAGTAATTTCATGCCAGTATAAATTCATCTGTATTTTTTAAGATATGTTCAATACCTCTTTCTTATTTTCTCATGCACATTAATTTTCTCTGAATGTGCTTTAATGTGTCAATACATGAGTAAAAGCCTACATCATAATAAAATAGGTTAAATAAGACATACATTATTTTCTAGTATTTAGTTGGTCTAAGACAATTACACATACCTTTTTGTAATCCTACTCTTAACCTGTGACATATATAAAGTTTATTTCAACTAGTTTTAGTTGTATCAAATGTGTGAACTATTTTTGAAGTTATGTGATTATTGTTTATTTTAAATCTGATAATTTGCATAACATTTTAACAATTTATAAGATATAAAAAGAAAATCTAAATCTGACATAAACTACCTCACAAAATATAATGATATTCATAAAAATCCAAATTTATCCACAATAAGAATTATAGAGATTGTTTTGCCTCTGTAAAATATAAAAATAAACATAATCTTAGCATCTGGGGTATGATAGTTGTAGTATAGAAGAAAGACGAACAGGAATTATAGAAAATAGCTGAATTCTGTACCATTTTTCTACCTAAAAAATAAGACTCACCTGTGAGTGGATTATAGATGCTGCTTGACAAAATCAAGGAATACTTACTGACCAAAACTGTACTCAAATTTGTAATAGGTAGAAAGACTATTTGAAATTTAGAGAGGCAAAAAAATGAAGTAGAAAGCAACTTGAAATTACTGAGCTTCTGTTTTCAACCAGTGTCAATAAGGTTCCGTGCAACTATTCTATTTTCTTAGGGATCAGCTGAGAAGACACTGCAGACTGGTTTCCAAAATAGTGATATTAGGAATCTCATCCTTCTGGACTCTGCCTGTGTCTCAAATGACAATACAGCACTAGAGTGTGAATCAAGTCTAGTGAATTTTAAATGCATAAACTAGATGTACTAAATTTAATTCAAGAATAGGTGGGCCTTTTTCATCAGTAAAAACTGCCAATTTATAATCATAGAATTTCTTTAGCGCTATCCAGAGTAAGCAGAGATTCTTAAATCCAAAGGCAGTTTTTTGTTTTTTTTTAGTATGGCCCTTGAAGCTGAATTTTATCTCTAATCCTTCTACTTCCTAGTTTTTATAAATTGAGACATTATCTAATTTATCTGTGCTTATTTTCTAATCTAGAAGAATATAAAAAGTACCTAAATTATATAATTTATATAAGAATTGTTTTAAAATTGTGAAACATGTGTATCCAACATATTCTGGGTATCAACTGACATTATTATTATTATTATTATTATTATTATTATTATTATTATTCCTGTGATGTGAATGCTTATGTTTCTGAAAAAGTCATGTGCTCAAATCCTCACCCCAAAATGATGTTATCAGAAGGTGGGGCGATTAGGAGGTAATTTGGCATGAGTTGCCTTACAAAAGAATCCAAGGAGTACACTTTTCTTCTCGTGAAACATCAGACTGGAATAAGAAGAAAGCTGTCCTTCAGGACGTGAGCTCTCACCCAAATTAGAATCTGCTCCTGCTTTGATTTTGCCTCCCAAAGTATAATAAACAAATTTCTTTATTTATAAGCCACTCAGTTTATGGTATTTCATTATTGTAGTCTGAATACACTAAGGAAGGTATACATTTCCATTAGCAAAGTGATTAGTCTATATATTATGATTGATATTATGCTAAAGCTTTTGCTAATATTCTAAAGCTTTGGCTTTCTATTTTTAGTGCAGATAATAGTTTCCTTTTTGTTATTGTTCTAATTACCAATACAATGCATATACTTTGAAAACTGTCAATTATTTAATCCCAACTTAATATGATTTTAGTTAATTATGCTGCGTTAAAATGCATGGATTTATCATACTTATATAGTTATTATCAACATATTTTATTATTTAAAGTTTTTAATTTTACCATATATAGGAAAGTTAAAATAACATTGATATTATATATATAAATATAAATATTTTCATTTGAATATAGTTGTATATAAACATCCATATACTTAATTGTGTGTGTGTGTGTGTGCGTGTGTGCGTGCGTGTGTGTGTGTGTGTGTGTGTGTGTGTGTGTGACTGGGGATTGAACTCGGGGGCATTCTACCTCCAAGTTATTTTCAGCTTTATTTTTTCTTCTTTATTTTGAAACAGGGTCTCACTAAATTGCAGAGGGCTTCACTAAGTAGCTTCACTAAGAGGCTGGCTGCAAACCTGTGATCCTCTTGTCTCAGCCTCCCAAGTACTGGGATTACAATCATGAACCACCACGCCTGGCCTCACATACTTAATTTCTATATCTGAGATTTTAAAAATGAAAAATATTTTAAAGATCCTAAATATATTTGAGATAATTCAAATGCATGGTATAAACATTAGGCATTTTATAGTTAATATGACACTGTACATATACATCCATTTTTATATGCTGTAAATATTCAATTGAAAATAATCATAGCCAGGCATTGGGAGTACACCTATAATACCAGTACTTGAGAGGCTGAGACAGGAGGAATAGAAGTCTGAAGAAAGCCTCAGCAATCTAGCAAAACCCCGATTCAAAAGTAAATAAAATAAATTAGGGCTTGGGGTATTGTCAGAGGTAGAATGCCCAAGGTTCAGTCTATAGTACCAACCACAAAAAAAGCAAAAAAAAAAAAAAAAAAAAGTGTGTAAAAGTTGTGTATCTTGGTGCACACCTGTAATGCAAGTACTTGGGATTCTGGGAGAGGAGAATCACAGATTCCTTCATAGCATTAGCAACTCAGAGATACCCTGTTTAAAAAAAAAAAAAACAAAACAAAACAAAAAAAAAAAAACCTAAAATACAGCTAGAGGCTGATCTTGGACATTAAATATTTGTGGGTCCATCCTCTAATACCAAGGGGAAAAAAAGCCAAAGAATGAAATTTATCATTATAAACCAGGTTCAGCAGGCTGAGGCATTAGGATTATAGCTGCAAGTCCACCCATGGCAACTAAAAAAAATCCCTGTCTCAAAGTAAAATATAAAAAAGGATGGGAGAGATTTTCAGTAGTACCGAGCACCTGGGTTCAATTCCCAGTACCACAGTAAATAAGTAAATAAAAATAAATAAATAAACATTTTAAAAATTAAAACATTATTATAAAGTAAAATATCTTTGAACATAAAACATTTTTATTTCAGTCTTTTCAAAAATGTTTTAATGAGCCAGGCGTGGGCACGCTTGTAATCCCCGTGCTTGGGAGGCGGAGACAGGAGGATCAAGCAGGTTCCAAGCCAGCTGCGCTGTTTAAGGAGACCCTGTTTCCAAATAGCCCGGAGGTAGAAGGGTTTCCAGGAACCCCAGTACCACCAAAAAATTAATAATAATAATAATAATAATAATAATAATAATAATAATAATAAAACTACAAAAAATTTTAATGAGTTATGAGTGTATTTGTCACACTCTTAAAATCAGTTTTTTACTCATATCCCTTGAGGTCATAAAAATATGTCTTTAATTCCCATTAAAGTGCATATGAACTCATAGAAATAAATTAAAGATGAAATCAGCACAAAAACAATTACATTTTAGCTATTTGGGGGCAATTAGGTAAATTTAATTATTTAATACTTCAGACCAAACTGTATTCTGAATAAAAACCATGGCCTCGAAAACATAATTACTGTTTCCCAAGAAGTTAGCAGTAATCATTTTCTTTCTAATCTTCTAATATTTGACTATTCAGGATAATTAAAATAATCTAGAACTGATGCATTTCTTTAATTTATAGTAAGTCACATTTCTTTTTTTTTTTTTGGTATTACAAGGTATTAAACCTAGAGGATTCTATCTCTGAGCTATAACCTCAGTAGTCCTTATTATTTTTTGTTTGTTTGTTTTGTTTTAAAGCAGGGTTGATCTAGAGTGCTGAAAGTCTCACTAAGCTACTGAGGCTGACCTTGATTCTGAAACCCTTCTATTTAAACCTCTTAAGTACAGGGATCACAGGGATGGGCCACCACATCTGGCTTCCTAGTAAGGCATTTCTGAAACAGAATTTGATTCAACCTACTCTAAAAATTATCACCATGCCATATTTCCTTGTTATTTATATTTTCTTCTATAACCATTCATATCTTAACACCAGAAATACAATAAAAAGGAATTAGGGATGGATAGATGGCATTTGCCAGGATATTTTTGAAAGCAATAGAAAGAAAAGGTTAGTAATTTGGGGTGTTATATCATTTAAAACAAAATACATTTACAATACAACCTAAAAGCATATTCATGATTTTTATAATTTATCTTATTCTCAGATGTTTAGAATGCATCATCAAAAACTTACAGAACCTCAGGCCAGTCGATCCTCAACAGATAAATTTTGCTAAGCAATATAAATCAGGGTGTAAAATAGAATTTAAGATCTTTTAACATTTTTAATTCAAGCATAGATTTTTTTTTTTTTTTTTTTTGGTGGAAAGGAGACAGTGAGACCAGTCCCTTTAGTGAAAAAAGTACAAAATCAAGCATAATTCACACTTTTATTATATTTTTATTAGTAAAACTCAGTTTGCATAAATCTCATTAAGCATGAGAATAAATAACAAATATTTAAGTGCTTTGAAAAATAAGGTACTGAAAAATAGAAGGGCATATGATAGCATAAGGTAGACATATGCAAATGATATTCTAAAGGAAACAAAAGCAATTTAGAAAATACCTACATTTTCTTTCTTATTATAATGTAAAAATATGTGATTTGTGAATGAACCCTAGGATGCTGTGAGAAATTTAGTTACAAAAAGAAGGAAATGTCTCAGCCTTCTGCATATGCCAGTAAGAAGTTAAATAAAAATATTCCCTTAAATGAAAATCACATTTTCCTTAAAAATATGGTTTTCAGGCTCTGGAAACCATCCAAAATAAACAGCATACTGAGAAACATTTATTCATAAAGAATTTGTACAGATTGGGAGAACAAGGTAGCGCACAGCCTTCTTGCCTAGGATGGCCCAGGCCTCACCCCAACTCATGTGGCAAGACTGCCAGTGTCACAGCTCAGGCCTTTCTATGAACAGAAGTTCTGCTGCCAATCGGTGAAGACTTGGATTGAGGAGGGATAAAGGGGAGGAAAATGCGTGAAGAAATGATGACCAAAGACTTCAAAATTTTTTTGAAAAAGAACATTTTAAATGTCCATGAATCTCAAGGAGGATAAACAATAACTTAAACTTTTAAATGCATAATGACCAATAGAATGAAAGACAAAAATAATTCTAAAAGCAAAGAACAAAATAAAAGTTATCCAACTAGTGATAACTTTAAAGGGTTACACATAGGTTTCAATACATTATAAAGAAAAAGCAATAGGATGAGAAAAATATTGTGCAATTAATAATCATAAAAAAGGATAGAGAGTGACACTAACTCAAGTATGTTGTTGAGCTCACTAGTGAATGATTTTACTTCATTAATTCTATTTTGCAACGTATTATTTATACTTCGTGTGTGTGTGTGTGTGTGTGTGTGTGTGTGTGTGTAGTACTGGGGATGAAACCCAGGGACATTTTATTTACACCCCTAGTCCTATTTTATTTTATATTTTGAAACATAATCTTACTAAATTACAGAGGGCCTTTAAATTGCTAAAGCTGGCAACCAACCAGAAATGATCTTCCTGTGTCAGCCTCCCAAGTTTGGGGATTATACCTGCAGCCACCATGCCTGACGACTTTGTTCTTTTTAAAGTACCTATATTCTTCCAGGGGTGGTGGCACACACTTGTCATCCCCGCGCTTGGGAGGCTGAGACAGGAGGATCGCGCAGGTTCGAAGCCAGCCTCTCTGGCTTAAGAGACCCTGTTTCCACATTAAAAAAAAAAAAAAAAGTATAAAATAGGTCTGGGAGTGTAGCCCGTGGGAGTGTAGCCAGAGGTAGAAGGGCTTCCAAGAACCCCAGTACTACCTAAAAAATAAAGTCTCTATATGTTTATTGATATTTTCTATTCAATGAGTCATATAGTAATTTTCTCCCTAGCTTTTTTAAACACAGTCTATTTATTTTCTTGAACATCCGACAATAGGTACTTTGAAATCTTTCTCTTCTAAGATATGAAATGTAAGTTTTGAAACCTACCTGTGTAGATTTAGTAAGCCTCAGTTTCTCTTACGGTAAAGTGGAGAGAAGACAGGTCTTTCCTTACCAGGATGCCATAAGAATTTAATAAGTTACTGAATATAAAATGCTTGGTACGTGGTATTCTCTGCAAAATATTAAGTAGTAGCTAGCATTCTTTATCACTAATACCCACACACTTACCAAGGTACAGGTCTGTAACATTAGTGGCATTGACTGATTTGTCAACTACATCTAAAGATGGGAGAAACAAAGGCAGTGCTGTTTCTCCCACAGAACTTTTTGAATGTACTTGCCCCACTCTACTTACTGAAAAGACACACTGAAAAAAAATGCTGCTCAAAAGCTTTTTCTATTAAGCAGTCAGAAAAAGAAATTACCGAGTAGGAAGCCTGTTATTATCTCTACTAAGAAAGCCACTTGAAATTTCTCTAGCTGAAACTTTATTTCCCAATGTCAGCTTTAAATAAGTAGATGAAGAATTCTCATTTATTGGCCATATAACCCAATTAAGATATAACACTAATAATTAAGAAAGATGATCATCATTTAAAAACTTTCCTGCCTGCAGTACAAAGAACTTCCTGAAATGTGTCATTTCATTTCCAGTATGTAGCATAATGGAAAGCTTTTAAACTTTCTGTACTCTACATTAAATAGTAAGTATTAACCAATGAGAGGGGGCCAGAAAAGCAATGAGATCACCAAAAATTTATTTGAAATGTGATAATAATTTTTATGTTTTCTTCCGTTTGGTGCCTGTTTTAACAGATCCTTTAAAAAAGATGGTATAAAGATTACAGAGGCTTCCCCCAATACCAACCTGACTCTAACATGGGAAAAAATGAAGGTGGAATTATTCATTTTCCAAAAGGAATGGCAAATATGTTTCTTTGCTATTTTTGTATGGAGACAATATTAATATTCTAAATGTGATTTTAGTAAAGCATTTAAGGGACATTGATAAGGTCATGATCGGCAGGAGAAAGGGGTGAACAGGGGAATAGATGGAAAACAGAGGATTGTGAGGACATGGGAAATTTTGTATAATACTATAATGGTAAATATGAGTTGCTGAACACTTATCTAAACCCACCATCTCTGCAATTCCAAGCAGCACATCAGTATGGAGAAAGATGTTTCATGCTTTTGGTGAAGAGAAGACATTAATTTTAAGGCTTTAATCTTGAAAATCTGTGCAGTCTCACCATAGTAGGACCCAGTCTGGAGCAGAGGCTCATGACACCCCTGCCTTCAGGGCAGTACCCACGGACAGAACCTTAGGAACAAATCAGCCAGGGAGCAAAGGGACTGGGTCTCTATCCATTCCCAGCCTTGGGTAGCAGAGAGGAGATCAGGACAGAAACATTAGAATAATACTGTCTCTTATAGCTCAGTGCCAGGCCTCTTTGCTGGTCAGAAATGAAAGGCCCCTGCGCCTAGGCTAGTACTCACAGAAGGACCCTTTAGAACAGCCCAGGCATCAGACAGAGACCTGTTAATGTATAAGAAGAAGCATTGGGAGGTTCAAAGCTCACTGGTAAGAGTAACTATACAAATTCAGAATATTTTAATATTGTAAACACAGTGAGCAAATCATAAATATCTTTAGTATGAATACTAAAAAACTAAACAACTAAAAATACTAACTATAGTACTTGATTACAATATCAACAATAAAGAGAGGTTTAAATGAGCTAAGGAAATTGTAAGATGTAAGGAAAAATAGAGTAAAAATGTAGAATTTTAGTATATTTTCTCTGTTTATCTTTAACATTGTGTTATTTTGCTATAGTTTCAAATTAGCTTGCTATGACCAAAATATATTTTTCTAAACCTCATGATAACCTCTAAGCAAAAATCTACAATGAACAAAGAGAAATAATAAGTAAAGAAATAAAATATATTAATAGAGAAATTGCTTAATCAGAAAAGAAGGCTGTTAGGGAGAAAAAAGAGAACTACAATAAAGCTAGAAAAAACAGTTACAAATTAGATATAGTAAGACCCTACCTACTGGTAATATATCAGGTATAAATTTATTAAATTCATCTGGGCACAGTGATACATGCCTGTAATCCCAATACTTGGGAGACTGAGACAGCATCAGCAATTTAGCTAAGCCTTAAAAAAATTAGCAAGACGCTGTTTCAAAATTAAACAAACAAACAAACAAATAAATAAATAAATAAAAGGGCTGGGGTCTATGCTTGTTAATATAAAGCCACTAGGTTCAATCCCTAGTACTACAATAAATAAATAAATAAATAAATAAATAAATAAATAAATAAAGTTCACTAATTAAAAGGCATAGAGTGACTTAATGAATAAAAGATAAGATGAAACTATATTATTCTTACAAGAAAATGCACTTTACTTCTAAAGACACAGGTAGATTGAACGTGAAGGATGAGAGAGATGTCATGTAAATGGATTTCAAAAGAATAGGTAGTAATATATATCCCACTGAAAAGACTTAACATCAAAAACAGTTAAAAGACACAAGAAAGGTCACTGTGCAATGACATAAGAGTTAACAGCAAGAGCAGAAATAATTCTAAATGTATCTGCACCAGATATTGAAGTAATCAAATATATAAATATTAATAAACATAAAGGAATGAGTAGATAAGAATAGGAGACATTAACATTCCAGTTTCAGCATTGGGCCAATCATTCAGACTAGAAATTGACAGACAGCAAAGACAAATTGTATGCTAGACAAAATGGTCCTAAAACATACATATAAAGTCGATGTGCATGTGAAGTTCTTATGTGTTGATGTTAAATGAAGTTAAACTTATTTAGCTCCTCAAAAGTTTATCATTTCATTATAGTAAAAACTTTAAATATACATCATGTAGAAAATAAATAAAAAATTAAAAAATTGATACAAAGAAAAAACCGCATATTAAAGCCTATAAATTAGTAATAAGATAAAATTTTGTGAAAATCACTGCCTACATCAGAAAGCAGAAAGATCTTAAACAACCAACTGCTATACCAAAAAAACTATAAAATGAGAATAAACAAAACCCCCAAATTAGTAGAAGCTGAAATAATAATACATATCAAGGCAGAAATGCATGGGCTAAAGAAAAAAAGAAAGCAAATAACTGATTATTCCAAAGGTAAATAAAAATAAAGTCAATATACAAAAAAGGTGGTATTACTGTACAACAGTAGTAAATTATCTGACTTAGAAATTGTGAAAGCAATCTAATGTGTAATAACTACAGAATGAAGGGAAAGTTTAACCAAAAAAGATGAACAATCTCTATAATGATAACTATAACACATTTATGAAAGAGAATAAGAGAACACACAAAAAATAGAAAGAATTACATTCATGAGTTGAAAAAAATCAATAAAATGTTTATACTACCCAAAGTGATATATAGATTTAATACAATTTCTATCAAAATACCAATAACTTACATCTTGTGAAGTGTCTAGTTCACTTGCCCATTTTTATTGGATTGTTTTCTTAGCGAGTTTCTTGATTTCTCTAAATATTCTAGATATTAGTCCTCTATTAGAAGAGTAGCTGGCAAAATTTTTCTCCCATTCTGTTAGCACTCTGTTGAGAGTCTTAATAGTCTCCTTTGGTGCACAAAAACTCCAAAGAAGATAACCATCAAGAGATGAATGTATTACAAAACTATGGGGTTTTACTCAGCCATTAAGAAGAACAAAATTAAGCTATTTACAGATAAATGGATGGAAATGGAAAAAATTGTACTAAATGAGATTAATCAATCATAAAAAGTAAAAAAAATATTGAATTTTTTTCTAATATACAGAAGCTAGAGAGAGAATGGGTCATAGGTGGAACTCTAGAAGGAGAAACTACAGATATAAGGTGACCCAACTGAGAAAGTTGGGAGGTGGAAGAGGGAAGTTCCCTAATGTATATGATATATGGTAACACACATACCAAACTCAATCGGTAAGCCAAACACAAGAAGAAGGGAGGGGTAATGAATGGGATAGTAATTGGGAAAGAGCTAAATGAGTGATGTGTGCCTGTATGCCTCTACCATCTTGTACTCCATTAAAATATATGACTGCAATGCACCAAAAAATAAACAAAAGCTGAAGATAAAAAATACTGATAACATTTTTTCCACAGAATTTGAGAGAACAAGAATTGAAAAATTTGTATGGAATCAGATAAAATCCTACATAGCCACATAAACCTTGAGATAAATGACCTAAACAAAAAGAGATTGCATTACCTAATTCCACAGCATACTACAAAGTCTAATAATAAAAATTATGGTACATCCTAAAAGATAGACATAGAGAATAAAATAAAATTTATAACAAACCCATGCATCTACAGCAAATCCATTTTTACAAAGGTTGCTGTGACTACTCCCTGGAAAAGGGCCCTTTAGTAAATGGTGCTAGAAAAATTAAATATCCATATGCAGGAGAATGAAACTAGATCCCTATATCTGATTAATGTCAAAAAACTAACTAAATGAATTAAACATTTAAATGTGAGAATAGTTCATATTATTGGAATAGACAAGGAATATTTTCAGACAAGATCTCAAAGCACAGGAAATACAAACAAAATTAAACAAATGTGATTATGTCAAACTGAAAAGCTTGTGAACAGCAAAAGAAACAAGAGTAAGGAGATATCTTACAGAATGTGATAAAATATTTAGAAACTACACATCTGACAAGGGTTAAATGTCTAGAATAAATAAACATTCTAAATATTGGATAGAAAAAACAAACCACAACAACAACAACAACTACTACTACTACTACTACTACTAATAATAATAACAACCTTGATTTAAAAGGGGATTCTGTAGATGAGCAAATAAGGCAACCTAACTGAGGGAATGAGAGGGGCAAAGAGGGAAATTCTCCAATGTACATGATGAACTTAAACATATCAATATAAATCACTAAGCCAAACATGAGAAGGAGGGAGGAGGAGGGAATGATGTGGGTATTAGGTAAGGGCTAATTGGATGATGTGTGCATGTATGTCTCCACCATCTTGTACCCCACTAAGATGTATGACTACAATGTACCAATAAGAAGAATAAAAATAAAAATAAAGGGAACAATAAGTATTTCTCCAAAAAGACACATATATGGCCAACAGGTATATTAAAACTATTCATCATAATTATTAGAGGAATGCAAACCCAAACCAAAATGAAATATATTACCTAAGAAGACTGGCTACTACCTCAAAAAAAGACTAAGAGTTAACAAGTGCTGGGGGAGGCTATGAAGAAAAGGAAATCCTTGCATAGAATTGGTTGGAATATAAATAGTACTGCCATTATAAAAGTATCAAAGTTACAAAATAAAAAATAGGACTATTTATGAAGTAACAGTTCCACTACTAGATATATATCTAAAAGAAATGAAATCATTGTGTTGAAGATATGTTTACGGTATTATTTATGGTAACATTATTCACGATAGAAACAAAAACAATACATATCCATCAATTGATTAATGGATAAAAAGTTTTATATATACACAATGAAATATTGTTGAGACATTAAAAATATGAAATTCTGTCATTTGTGACCACATGGATAGGTTAGGTTGAGAGTGACCAGTCACCTAATATTTGAATCTTCACTAGTTGTAATAACAAACTGCAATTCCAAACTGGAAACTAGGATGCACAATGTCAAGTTGTTGGTTGATTGCTTGCGTGGTGAGGGGTTTCTTTCTATTTTATACTTTTTTGTTGATTTTAATAAATTAATATAGTGGAAACTCTCTGCAGAGTTCTTATAAGGGCACTAACCTTATTCACGTAGGTTCTACTTTCATAACCTAATCATCTCCAAAAACCTACCTCCAAATACTCTCACACTGAGGAATAGGTTTAAACATGTGAATTTGGAGAGGATACAACCCTAGGGCCTTGTTTTACTTTAATGATGCCTAAGTGTGTATGTGTGTGTTTATGCATACATAAATTCTGCTACCTACTTAATATGCATGCCTTTGCAAATAAATCAATCTGGAGACATTTCCTTTGCAGTGATTAAAGTACACAATCAGAAAAAGACACGTGATGTTTGTCTTTAGTTTTATTTATTTTATAAATTACATTTATCAACTTGTGTATGTTAAATAATATTTGCATCTATCCCTGGGATGAAACTAACTTGGTTGTTATGCATCATCTTCTTGAGGTGACCTTGAATGCAAATTACTAATATTTTATTAAATATTTTTTTTACTATATTTATCAAGTATTTTGATCTGTAATTTTTTCCTTTATTTGTCTGAATGTGGCCTTGGTATGAAAGTGGCTTCATAGAATGAGTTTGGGAGTACACTTTCCCATTCTATTTTATGAATTTATTTGAGAAGCATTGGAAGTAGTTCCCCCTATTTAAAAGTCTGCTAGAAATCATCTGGAAATCCAACTTTTACTAAGCTTTTCTTTGTTAGAAGTTTTTTTGATACTGCTTCAGACTTTGTTATTGGTCTGTTTCAGTTTGCTTATCCTCTTATTTCAACTAGCATGTGTTGCATGTATATAGAAATTTGTGAATTTCATTTATGCTTTCTAATTTGTTGGAATATAGGTTTTCAAATTAATTCCAAACGGTGCTCTGGATTTCAGAGTGGTTTGTGGTGATATGTTCTTTTTCGTCTCTAATTTTCTTAATTTAGATAATTTCTTCTTTTCTTTTAAGTTGGCTAAAGTTTATTTAACCAACTTCTATAATATCGATTTTTGTATTGTTTTTAAACTTTTTTGTTTAATTAATTTCTTTTCTGATTTTAATTATTCTCTGCTTTATATTAGCTTTGAGTTGTTGTTTCTGTTTTCATGTAGAAGGATGGAATTAGCCTTATTTTTTACTGTGAGCAAAAATCAACTCAAAATGAGTCAATACTAAGAAGTGAGACACAAAACTATGAAAGTATTAAAAGAAAACAAAGGGACATCTCTCCAAAATATAGACACTGGCAAAGAATTTCTCAATAAGACCCCTAGCCTCAGAAAATAAAACAGAATTAACCAATGAGATAGTATCAAATTCAAGAGCTTCTGCACACCAATGAAAGCAAATAAGAACGTGAATAAAGAGCCCGAGGAATAGAAAAAAGCTTTGCCAGCTGCTCCTGATAAAACACCAATATTTAGATTACACAGCAATCTCAAAATATTTAGTAACAAAAATAAATTTATATAATAAAGTAATTAGTTAATGTGAAGTTAACCTGAATGGACACTTCTAAAAATAAAAATGCAAAAGGACAGCAAATAAATGAAAAAATGTTTAATGTCATTAGCAATTAGGGACATGCAAATTAAAACTACTCTAATATTCCATCTAACTTCAGTTAGAATGGTAATCATCAGGAGTAGAAATAGTAAAAATGTTAGTTAGAATGAAAGAGAAAGAGATATATGCACTGTTGATGGGATTTTAAATTAATGCAGCCACGGTGGACATCAGTATGGAAATTCCTCAGGAAAAAAAAAAGCTAGAAATGGAACCACTGTAAGATCTAGCTATACCACTCCTCAGTAATTATCTTTCCAAAAGAATTAAAATTAGAATACATTAGGGACCTAGACACATTCACATTCATAGCAGCACAATTCACAATAGCCAAATTATGGAAGCAAATTCTATGTTCATCAAGAAATGAATAACAAAGGTGTGGTATATAAACAGAATGAATTTTACTCAGTCATAAGGAACAAAAATGCCATTTGTAGAAAAAAAATTAATGGAACTAGAAAACATTATACTGAGCTTAGGTAGTCTTAGAAAGTTCAGGATCCTATGGCGTTTCGCATACGTGAAAACTAGAGAGAATAGAAAAGAAAAGAGACTTCATAAAAATAAAAAGAGAACCCATTAGACTAGTGGAAGGGGTTTGGATAAGGGAAAAGGTGAAGAGAAAAGGAAGATTTTAGGGAAGAAAATAGTTCAAATAGTATTGTGTCTATATATGAAGGTATCACTACCAATCTCATTAGCATATGCAGGAGGGAGGTGGAGAGTAGCTGGTGAGAAACAAAGCACAACACTTGAAAAGATCTTGTGTGCACATATGAATATCTCACGTTGAATGTCAACTCTATGTGTACTTAAAATGCACCAACAAAAATAAATAAGTTATAAAAACAAAAGAAGTAAGAAATGAGAGTTAAAGGAGCTATTCAGCCAGCTTAGATTCTGAATAACTTCAACTATGAGAAGTGATATGTTTTCATTGAGAAAGCTCCTAGAAAGTCTGGAATCTTGGGAACATAGAAGGTACTGTTTCCTACATGAAAATGGAGTGAAATTCAAATCCTTAATTTATTTCCTTAGGGAAAACTGCTAATGTTATTCTGAGAGTTCCTAATAGCATAGCCCCTTTCCAAAGCAGGACCCATTAAAGATAAAGCGAATGGAAAAAATATAGAGAGTCAAATTGAGATAAGTGTTCATGTAGTGTTAAATTTTTAAAAATAATCGAACCTCTTGTTATTACTAAGCTCATTGACCACATGAGATATATATTTATTTTTCTAAATCTTGAAACACAAGTGTACTAATGACTCAATATGAGCTTGTCTGAGTTCAAATTTCTAGGACCTATCAATGACATCCACTAGACTTCAGATGAAGACTTTGGGTCCGCTCTTCTTGCCAATAGTCAGTTGAGTCTATAGACATCAGAACTTTTGCTGTTCATTCAGTCTGGCACAGTCAGGTTCACTATGAGTACTGAGAGGTTAGAGATTAACTTATATAAGTTGTATTTGCCTCAAATTAATCTTATAGCAATCCAGAAAAAGAGTAACCTGTTAAAATATTTTCAGTCTATTTTCTTGAATCTAATTCTCTTCTGAAATCTGAGTTTTAGAAGCTTCATTTGATTTTTCTGCCATGAACAATATTTCAACCTACTTCTGGAAAGAAGAGTTTCTCTCTCTCTCTCTCTCTCTCTCTCTCTCTCTCTCTCTCTCTCTCTCTCTCTCTCTCTCTCATTTCTATCTCTATCTCTGTAAGAATAGAAGCTTTCGGATTGGGTCAGATTTAATTTTTACAATGACATAAAACTTCCTTTATAATGTTATCAAACAACTATTGCAGACACTGCTCATGTGCACTATGATTTTATTAAGTTACATACAGAAAATTTAAAGCATACTACTAGTAAAACAGCACATATTGTTTAGAAATTAATGTGTCATCAAAATATAAAGTTATGCTGGAACTCAGGTATATAAAATACCTTCCTGAATATTAGCTTTGAATATTTTTTCAGCAATAAAGATTTTATGTTTCAAAATGATTGAGTAGCAGGGAAGATTGATACACATTATCGAAACAAGAGTTTGGGGCTATTGTTTCCTCTCTGGGGTTAAAGATGTGTGTGTGTGTGTGTGTGTGTGTGTGTGTGTGTGTGTGTGTGTGTGTGTGATTATTGTTGTTGTGTGACATTATTGTTTCTGTTTTGTTAAGAACAGAAATTACACTCATGTGCCAGTGTTCTTTGTCCATAACAGATTTATTGTGGTCCATTTATCATTGCATTGCAACTATGTGCTGGTACCATAAGATAAATGGACCTATTCAGTCTTTTTCTTTTCTATAGTTGCTTGTCAGCTCCTGTGTGAGAAAAGTAGTAGTGGCAAAATTAAGAAGTGGAAACAAAATACAGAAAGTCCTCCCAGATGAAGTTCAAGTTGCAATAACTTTATCATCAGGGAATTCTCCCTATATTCTGTTCTGAGGGAACTTTAAATCCAAGTTGAACAGCTAACAGTAAATCTAGACAGCACAACATTCAGCTTAGTAAACCTTCAATGTATGTGCTTCAGATTGGATCGATTCTCAGGTCCTTCTTTTCTGTTCTAAAGTTACTGTAATATACATAAGCTAAATTTTTTCTGCATGAGAAGTTTCTACTCTTAAGAGTTTAAGTAGTTTACTCTTCTCTCATTATTCTGAGTGCTCATTTTAAAATGATTACACTATAATACTCATCAATTGCTTCAAAAATTCTACATGCCTATGAAAAGAAATACATTTTTGGAAAACATGAATGCAGATTAGATGAGTCTGATTATCGGTATCTGAAGAAATGTAACGACTCTCTTTTTCTTGTCTAGTTTTAATGAAAACAGAGACCTGGAAGAACTATACATCCCATACTTCTCAAATTTTATTTGAGATGATCACATTAAAAATCAGTTAATGAGGCTGCGCATGGTGGAGCACGTTTGTAATTCCAGCTCTTGAGAGGCTGAGACAGGAGGACAGCACAGGTTCAAAGCCAGCCTCATCTACTAAGTGAGGCTCTCAGCAACTTAGTGAGACCCTGTTTCCAAATAAAGTATAAAATAGGTCTGGGAGTATAGGCCAAAGGTAGAAAAGCCCATGGGTTCCACCCCCATTAACACCAAAAATGAAAATCGGTTAATGCTATCCTAAGTATGAATTTAAATAAAAGGAAATAAAATTTTATACATTACATACTAATTTTCCACTTTATCTATAATCTCTTTGCATACTCTTTTTCTTCCTATTACACCAAAGTTGATAATAAAGATTACATTTTTAAGAAAATAAGTGAAGACTAATAGAATATATGTTATAGATGAAGTTTGATGCTGATACATAAAAACAAAGATATTTAATTATGATAATTCCAATGTGCTGCAGTAGTAATATAGATTTTATGATTCACTGAATTATTTGGTTCTTCAGCATATATTTATATGTGGCATCATAGGACAAGAAGTGAGGATGTAAAGATGAACAAGGTTAGCCTAGTGTTCACTCTCAGAGAAGGCATAGACCACACAAATTCATATGAAGAGTTGAAGAAATGTGGAGGGTGGACTAAGCTTAGAACAAAGTTTCAGGATATTTCCTTCAAATAAGCATCAAAGCTTCCTTTTGGTTTATTTGTTTGGCAAATAGCTACCTTTACATAATCATGGTACTAAGAAATAGAGTGTTCCTTGTACAATGTGAATTGCTATTTAGTTCTAAAATACCATACCCATTGTTAATGTAGTGTTATTAGTCATTTAGAATAAAGACAAGTTTGTTGAAAGTATGATATGTTTTTACTGCTATAAATTAATTTAACATTACCCAAATAATGAGAAATATAGAGATGGGAATCAAGTGACAAGTAGGAGTTAGCTCTTACGAATTAAAATTGTCAAAGGTATATATCAATTAAATGCCTAATCCTAAAGAACTGTCAAGATGTCAGGAGCTTTATGTTTTAATTCTGTCTCTGTTGCTAAACATATTTTATAATCCTCAGCTAGACTTCATTAGCCTGTTTCTGACATGAAAAATAGTAATAATGATGAGATTTCATGTGAGATAATATATTTAGAAAAATTTAGAGTACAGATTTAATTATGTTAATGTTAACAGGAGCAAGCATATCTTAAGCTACTTTAAAGAACTGGTGGAATAACAATTATTATAATAATTCACGTGGATAGAACCAGGGGTCATTAGAAATTGACTCAGATGTAAACAATAGGAAGAGTTTCTATCTTGTCTTCTTATCTACATGGTCTTTCTTTTCTGATATCTGTTTTCTCTGAATATTTGTTCTATCATCTCCTAATACGTTACAGCATTTTTTCACTTTCTGTATTACTTATTACCCTTATTGCTCCTTGATTTATTTTCATAATTTTTAAGCTTCAGCTTCTACTAATTTAGGTCAAATTTCTTAATCCACACTCACTAGAGTGAAAATGTCATTAGCCCAAATTATTTTTTCAGAAAGATATAAATTGTGCATCTTTATTGGATTTGCCCACTCTAGGTAGAATCAGTTAAATCAGTGGTAGCCAAAAAGATGTGCTGCGGTGAAAAAAACCCTGTTCCTGTAGGCAGCATGTGACATTGGAAGGGTCAGGTCCAAGATACTTACCAAAACTACTAGTAGAAATATTATGCCAATAAGAGAGATTGTCATATCTGGGAATAGGATGAGAGGAGAAATTTTGAGGGATTTGAGAAGTTTCAGTTAAATTTTTAAAGATAAAAAATGGTCTAAGCTATTCTCAACCCATTGCCTAGCACATAACTTGTATTAAAAATATTTGTTCAATATTTGCTTTACCATTTAAATTTCCCACCACTGATCCTTATTTCATTTTAAAGAATGGCACGTTGAAAATCTATTTGCTTGTCTACACAGCCAAAAAACAAAAAAGAAGAGTAAAAGCCTGAGAAAGAACCTAAGACAATATTTCAAGTAATTATTTAGCATTTTCTCCAAATTCTTCAACCCACAGAGCCTATGAAATATGTCAACTAGTATTTCATATGTTTTCATTTAGAAAATAAGTACTTGGAATCACAAACATAAACAATAAATAAATAAATAAATAAATAAATGCTCCCCCTTTCAACCAATCCCTTCTTGCCTGAAAAAAAAATAAAGAAATAAATCCACCCTGTGGAGATCATTATGGGCTTTCTGGGCCTCAATTCTTCAGGCTCGCTCTCTCTTCTCCTCAAAAATTTTTTTTTTTTTTTTTTTCAGTACCGGGGATGGAACCCAGGGGCATTGTATCTCTGAGTGACACCCCCCAGCCGTATTATTTTATTTTTTCTAATTTTAAAACAGGATGTCACTCAGTTGTGAAGGGCCTCACTTAGAAGCTGATGCTGTCTGCAAACTGCGATCCTCTAGTTTTGACCTCTCGAATTGTAATCCTGCTGGGATTACAAGCGTGCGCCACCACACCTGGCTTCCTCTATGTTTTAATATCCAAATCCTGAGAGTTTAAAGCGACTATTATAATGTAACTTTTCTCCTCTAAGATATGTGGATGTGAATCAACCACAATTGATTATTATTTATGTGAACTTACTTTTAAATCATGATTAGCAGTTTGTTTCTGAAAGAAATTTTTATTGTTTTTAGAAGTTTTTAGGAAGCTGTTAGTGTTCATTGTTTTTCACTTGAAGGCATTTCCTAAAAGAACCAAATAGATGGAAATCATTTAGCCATCTCTAAATTAAAATCCCTTGGAGTATATTAATCATTGATCACATGCTAATACCATCAATAGTTTGTATGCTGTTTATCAGCTGGACATGGCAAACCCAGCTAAAATATTAAACATCATAATAAATCAAAACCAGTTCCTGTTATAGTTTGGATTTAGACTGTCCCCCAGCCTGACCAGTCATGTTCAACTTGGAGCTTAGTTCCCATGAGGGCTCCCTGGGGGTGTGGCCTTAGGGATCATCATGGCATCACTTTCCCTTATTCTCTTTGCTTCCAGCCTCCATGCAGTGACAGCAGAGCTCTTGTGTTCTCTTTCTCTTCCTCTCGCATGCCCTGACCTCCATAAACATCACCTGGCCTACATGGACCGAAACACTGAAATGTCCGGGACTGTGAGTAAATAAGTCATTTCTTTAGGTTGTTGTTGCCAAGTGTTTTGGATTATTGCAGTTAGAATGCTAACAAAAAAATCCATGTACTTTCTATTTCTCTTAAAATCACTACATATAATTTGCTACTTCAGAGACAAATCATTTCCACATAAATCTGTGATTTGTAACATTAAAATATTTGAAAAATTTAATAAAATGTAGTATACAATGAGAATGTAAACATAAAAACTTAACTAATTATTCCAAAATTTTCTATTTTTGTAAAATAAGTATTGATCTCTAGGCTTACCTAAAACTTGCTTATTATACTCTGAGGAAAACATAAATAAGAGAATACATCAAGGATAGATGGAACAATTCACAAACTCAGCCATTAGATAATTGAAATGCCAGACATTCCTTGTAACAAAGATGCAAAAGTTTACCTTTGCAGATTAATAGCCACTATTTGCTGAGTATCCTTTGGGTGCAGCAATTTCTTTAAGCTTTGTAGGATGTTTTGCTTTGAATCTCCATAACAGTTTTAATATTTAGGTGCATTGATTATCTGAATTAAAAATATAGAATTTATCCTATCTACAACACCAGGAAAGAATTTATAAGAGTATTAGAAAGCTCACAAAAAATCATCAGAAAGACAAAGCTTACAGTGAAAATTCACCAGCTCTGTGGACCCACATAATGAACTTCTGCTACAGGCTCCCAAACCACTTTGCCTCTACCAATGTCTTCAATTCCAAATAAATGTTTGCATGAATGAATCTACTTAGCATTAATATAGCTTTCAAAGACAAGTGAATGATATTTATATTTATTAATTATTGCTTTATTAATATTTAATTTTAATTTAGGATGTTATGCCTCACAAAGTCAGGAAATACTGAAACAGGATTAGAAAAGGGCCAATAACCATAGGTGTCCATTTGAACAGGTATTACAATTCCCATTTTTAATGCAAGAAAATGGTTTGAAGGTTAAGAGTAATTTGTTTAAATAACATTTAGCATATTTTGTTATCTGGCTAACATTTCTAACTTTTCATGTCACTGAAAATTTAATATTTTGAAGAAATAAATTAATGAAATACAAAGGTCAACTTGGAATAAATACACATATTTTTCTGTGTTAAGGGATTGATTAGCATTTTTTAAATACAAATGTATGGATGACAATTAAATGAGGTGACGTCTAGAAAAATAATCGAGAGTGGTGTAGAGATAAAGAACAAGGATTTGGAACCCAAACTTCCTGCTTTCAGTTTTTTTGCTTTAGTTTGATACATTAACCTGAAAAACTTAACTAATCATTTTGCTCCTTAGTTTTCTTATATGTAAAAGAAGTAACAAAATGATAACGATACAAGAGATTGTTTTAATTAAATATTCGATTTATAAAAGCATTTCAGCAGTTTCTGATATGTAGAAATTTCTAAGTTGGCATTAACTTTTACTGATAGCGACAAGTATGGTGGGAATGGGCTAGGGTTTAAGGGAGAACAAATTGTTTTAGGTACTGATGAGAAGGAAGGCTTTTTAGAATCAAATGTAAAAACATTGATATAAACAACAAAACATCAAACTGCCTTTGAAAATGCTTTTTCCTCACAAAAATCTTCACCTTGGTTCTTTGTATGTCTCTTTCTACTCTTTCAAGATTGCTTTGTGTTATCTCCCCTGTTAAATCCACCGTGACTTCAGTAGTTAAAAATACACATTTTTTTTACCATATAGCCATATATCCTACAAATATACATTTTACTTATTTTTTCTAAATTGCTTAATTGTTTTTATTCAAGTCAGTAAAGCAACAGTCTTGATTTTTTTTTAGTACATCCTTGCTTCTAGCAGAGTGGCTAAAATCGAACAGGTATGTGTTGGTATGAATGAACCAGTCAATAAATCCAATCAAGAGATAATCATTTCAAATTATAACTTGAAATAAATCTCATATGCCAAATACATAATAAGTAGTGGAAGAAACCGAAAAGTCTTATTTTGACCTCCTGCCAGGTCTGATTTAGAAGTGAAGGTCTTGCTAAGTTGCTAATATTGGTCATCAACCTGTGAAACTCCTGTCTCAGCCTCCCATGTGATAATATTACAGGTGTACACCACTGTACCTGGTAAGCATACAATTATTTTTGTGTGGAATTTTTGTGTAAGTAGATGCTAAATGAAGCATAAAACTCTAAAAGAGTAGCTTGTATCTAACTGATTCTTCTGTTCTCCATTATGTTTCCAATATTTAATATGATAATTATATCCTTTAGTTATGTGTGGTATCCCATATTTTTGCCCATTTGTTCAAATATGTGGCTATAATTCCAGTTTTTCCCTTTAAAATATCTAGTATTTTTAGAGGAAAATAAAAATGTTGAAAATTATAGAATTGAGCTTTTCATAGTTGTGTTCTTTCTCATTTGTTCAGAGGTTGGGCCTTTAGCCAACTATTTCAAATCTAATTATACACACACACACACACACACACACACACACACCATCCTATCATATAAAGAATCAAGACAAAGCTTTCCTTATGTTTTTCTGAAAAAATTATTTAATTTTTTTTTTTTTTTTTTTTGCAGGTCTGGAAATAGAATCAAGGGGCATTTGACCTCCAAGCTATATCTCCTGCCCTATTTTTTATTCTTTATTTGGAAACTGGGTCTCACTGAGTTGCAGAGGGCCTCACTAATAGCTGAGGCTGTCCACGAACTGTGATCCTCTGGTCTCAGACTCCCAAATGCTGGGATTACAAGTGTGTGCCACCACACCCAGCTTATTTTTTAAATTTATACCTTACATTATAAACGTTACCCTAGATATGCAGTTGTTGACTCTACAGAAATGTATTTGCATTGTATGGAGATCATCCCATGTCTCTAATCTTTATAAAAACCATCTGTAGATATTCTCTAATGTTCTGTCTTTCATTTTTTTGAGGCACAGTAATCACCAAAACTGTGATGTTACAAATGTTTAGACAGATAATTTTTCTTTCCTATTGGATAGAGATTTCCATAAAGTGAAAATGTCTGAGCTGTAAATTCTGAATTACTCAGAGGAAGATATTAGCAAGCATCATAGAAAGGTGTGTGCTTATTTAGTGATCATAATGAGCATGACAAGATATTACACATTAATGATGTAATATTTAAAATCAATATGTAATTTTTGCTAACAGATTGATTACCAGAATGCTTAATGCACATTTCAAATGTGTATCTGTATTTATCAAATGTCACACAAATGCAGTATATAATGGTAAAATGTATTCTTTCTAAATTCATATACTCATTTTGGCTACTTCAGAAAGGAAGAGAGGAAGGAAGGAAGGAAGGAAGGAAGGAAGGAAGGAAGGAAGGAAGGAAGGAAGGAATTCAAACTTGAATTAAAATAGCTTGAGCAACCTATACCTATAGAAATCAAAATACAATATTTTTCCTCTATAATATTCACCCTTTTATAAGCCTTTTCAGTAAAAGATCCTAAAGTATTTTAAATAGAAAATAATTTGATGGAGGAAGTGGTTCAAAGGAAAGCCTGTTAGCATGAGGAAAATATTCTACAGTGATGAAAACACATGTATGTTATTTTATCCTAGAGACCAATACAGACTGAGCAGAATTTTGAGTCAGCCAAATCAATCTGCCTCCATGTTCCTTGACCCACTAAAGAACACTTTTGAAGTTTACTTTTACTTTCTAAATTGATAGATTATGGATATATATTTTGTTATCATAACTTCTAGACTTCACTATTCTTTTATTGGATTAGCACTATGGTTTTAACATTTTTTGTGTAAAATACAAAAATTTTCTAGAACTTGCAGAATATTTTCATTTACAATACACTGCACTTTCTAATAAAACTCAATTTCTAATATCATTATGATATTTTGTTATCTCCACTCCTAATTTAATGAAACTTATATATCTCAAAATTAGGAGCCCAAATACCATTAAAGAGCAGCTAATTCCAATTTATTTTATAAAATTCCAAATTCGAAGTATTAACTTGCTATGGTCACTTAGATCATTAGTAAAAAATTCAAAATTATTTTTAATAATTTTTCATTCAAGTTAATGTTAGATTCTAGTATAATTTGTAATAAGCTCTTGATTTTTATTGCTTGTCTTTTCATGTATCTATATACTTTAATATGAATTTTAAATTGTAGAGTTTAGCTTTCATGTCACATAAGGATTGACTTACTGAAATTCACCAGTATAGTCAGAATATAAGGTAATCAAAACTTTTCATTTTAAATTGACTCCAATTCCAACTGCAACCTGAAATTGCAAAACATAGTCAAGCAGTGATCTTTGCCACTTGTATCTGAGATCCAAATGGCCCTGCAGATGTGAAATTGTCTGTTGCTATGGGAGAACAGCTGGAATCAGTTAATGAGTCAAGTCAGCATGATCTGAGGCAGGAGAGACAAGAAAGTTTCATATCCATGGTAGAGAACTCCAGGAAAGGATTCAGAAAGCCAGACTGTGGCAGGAATGGCCCCACCAGTAACACAGCTGTGAGCATGATTAGGCGCATCTCCCACTGACAAATGGAAGTGTTATTTACCCTTATATAGATATGAATCTTAGTCATCAACAGACCAGTCCCCAATCCTGTTCCCACTGTGACAAAGAACCAACCCACTCAGACCAGATATCCTGATGAGACTAATAAAAATCGTCTTTGTCTAGAGACTGCAAGAAGCAAGTATGTTGATATTTGAGAGAAACAGAGCTTTTCTTGTTAATTTGTGCTTTACTTTTCTTACATGGTCAGTAGTTATTTATAGCTTGACAGATAAAGAATTGGCTATATTTATTTGCCTCCTTACTACTAGTTTGGATGCACGTTAAAAAAATACAGGATAAATTGGGCAGTGTGATAAAAAATGAGACAAGATATTTAATTAAAAGACTAGACATTTAAAATTATGCTAAGAACTTAGAAGTTTTTTTTTTTTTTAAGTGATCCTGGGGGTGGAACCCAGAGACGTTCTATCTTCAGGCTATACTCCCATATCTATTTTATATTTTATTTGAAAACAGGGTCTCACTAAGTTGCTGGGAGCTTCACTAAGTAGCTGAGGCTGGCCTCAAACCTGTGCGATCCTCCTGTCTCAGCCTCTCAAGTAAAGAGATTACAAGCATGGGCCACCAGACCTGGCTGAATTTAGAAGTTTTTATTTTAAACATAGATATCTCATCTTAACTTTTATGATACATAGAAAGTATAAAATAAAATTTATTTTTAGAAGTACTTTAAAATTTTATAAGTAATACCTACTATGAATGATTATTCAAGCACATGATTTATATTTTATTAAATGCTTCAGGTTCTCATGATACTTCTTGTTGGATAAGGAAAAACTGATTATGCGGTGATAAGAGTGAAGAATTCAACTTTAAACTTGTGTTCCCAAGAACATAAATTGGTGGTATGGAGATTTTTTTTTTTTTTTTTTTTTTTTTTTTTTTTTTTTTTTTTTTTTTTTGGTGGTACTGGGGTTCCTGGAAGCCCTTCTACCTCCAGGCTACACTCCCATGGGCTACACTCCCAGACCTATTTTTTAACTTTATGTGGAAACAGGGTCTTTTAAACCAGCGAGGCTGGCTCCAAACCAGCGCGATCCTCCTGTCTCTGCCTCACAAGCGCCGGGATTACAAGCGTGCGCCACCACGCCTGGCGGTATGGAGAATTTTAAAAACACAGCAAAGCCGGGTGTGGTGGCTCACGCTTGTAATCCCCACGCTTGGGAGGTGGAGACAGGAGGATCGCTCAGGTTCCAAGCCAGCCGAGCTGGCTTAAGAGAACCTGTTTCCAAATAAAAATATAAAAAATAGGTCTGGGAGTATAGCCCGGAGGTAGAAGGGTTTCTAGGAACCCCAGTACCACACACACACACACACACACACACACACAAAAAAAAAAAAAAAATTCACAGCAAAAAATGCATTTATTAATGGATGCACAGAGGAAAAACTAGATTTCATAATATGGCTGTATTTGTAGGAAAGCATTCCTTGAAGATAGGGCAGGTTATTTATAGCACAACACTTTAAAGAATAATACTACACAGTCATTGTTCTACTGTTATTAAATGCATTATGTGTCAGATATTGTGCCAAGTGATTAGCATGTTCTAGATCTAAAATAAAACCAAAAAGTAATTCCTATTAATTTTTATTAATGGCACCACTTTGTAGATGGAAAATTAAAGCACAGAAAAATTAAGTCACTTATCTAAAGTTACATATCCAAAATTGTGGCAGGACTGTATATGAGACCCTCCAGAGTCTAATGTGCTCATATCCACTAAACAGCTAAACATATACACTAAACATATAAACATATACAAATATGTTATAATTTTAAAATATTTTCTTCCTACTAAATAGCTACATCTCTGAATTTGACTCAAATAGTCTTTTCTGATAAGTTTGAACATAGACTTTTTGTGATGTGTGCATGTATGTATGCCTCTACTATCTTGTACCACATTAAGATGTATGATTACAATGCACCAAAACTATTTAAGAAAGAAAATAGATTTTGATATCTTAAAAATCTCTTTAAGAAAACTTCACTTTGCACACAGCATTTGATCAGTCTTATATGTATATCTCTGGTGTGTTAAAACCCTTGAAGAAAGATTTAATTCTGGAATAAAACAAAGAAAAAATTGAATCTCTATCTGATTCAAAGAAACTATCAAAGATTCTTCTCCATAGAGACTCTTAAACACATGTAAGAGTGTTCTTATTGTGCTTTCATTACCTGTGGATATAAATTTTATAAATCTAGGTCTAGTTTCTCTAGAGAAAAATTAAATATTGTTACAGATTAATTTAC
The DNA here is from genome assembly GCF_963383645.1 of Muscardinus avellanarius. Taxonomy (NCBI): domain Eukaryota; kingdom Metazoa; phylum Chordata; class Mammalia; order Rodentia; family Gliridae; genus Muscardinus; species Muscardinus avellanarius. The sequence continues at coordinate 211,474,323 of NC_137786.1, read as the reverse complement.
TTGGGTAAATAACAAATGCAGAATATAATTAATTGACCTGAAATAGCAGTACATTTTGCTAAACAAGTTGACAAGACTATATATTTTGGGTTTCTTCTTCTTCAGTGAAGATAAGTTGACATTGGGTGGACATCTAATAACCCATCTGGCCTAATGTTCAGCCAGGTTCAATGCAGATAGTAAAAAGTGATTATGCATTTATTTGTATGTTTTAAATTGAATATTTTTATCAGATAGCAATTAAAAAATAAATCTGGGTGTGGTGATGCATGCCTATAATTACAGTACTTGAGAAGCTGAGAAAGGAGGAATACAAATTCCAATCCAGTGTATCATAATTTAGTGAGACCCTGTTTCAAAATAAAAGTAAATAAATAAATAAAAAGTGCTGGAGGTGTGGCTCAGAGGTAGAGTTTCCCTGTACCACACAAATAAACAGGAGAGAGAGAAAAGATAAAAATTTACAAAGAAAAGGACTGAACATTTTCCAATCATCTGTGTACTTTAAGATGCAGTAAAGGCTTATTAGTAATATTTGGCTAAAATTTGTTTCTATTTTATCCATTACACCCAACATGTGTGCCCCTCACATGAATTATATGTTTGTTTGCTTAAATCATTTTTTTTATTTACTATTTCATTCTATTTCATTATTTTCTCCATTATGCCTTGAAGGTCTTTATAGAGAATATAAGTTGGAGCTGAGATTTCTACCCTGTCCAATTTTCATCATGAGATGCACAATCATTTCCATTTATAATTTTTATACTATTCATGAATTCCAAGTAGACTGAAGCTATGCTCTTATTGTTACCCTTGTTTTTTCTACATCAAATAACAATGTCAGGGACATAGTTTGCCTTTGTTTTATAAAGGGCTAATGGTAAATCAGCAAATTTTGTATCTTACCGAACAATATTTAGTGATAAATCATTATCTCTCAATTAACATATTTGATTGGGTCAATGGAATGAAAAAAATTACCATTACATTGGATGTCCAAGTGCCAGCTAGCAAATGATAATGAATTTTCCTTCAAAATGATCTATATGGAAAAAACTCAATATTTTTGCTCTACTTAAAACTAAAATTTTTACCTATAACTTCAGTGGCCTCAAATTCATTCCATTTTATTTCTAAAGTATTGTATAAATTTAGTGAAAATAATAATGCTAATGTAACTCATTTACATAATTTTTAATTCCATCTTATCTTTAAACACATAAGTTCATTACTTACAGTCATAAAACAAGCAATTTTTATTCAGGGATAGTAGTTTTATCCTTGTAAATTAGCAGCAAAGAAAATTCATAGACTTTTGCAAGAGAAAAACTACACTATGTGTGAGAACCCACATATTCAAAGTTATATCAACAATATGTACATAATAACTCTTTCTTCTTAAAGACTAAAATTTATTAAAACTAAATATTGTAATATTGATATTTAAGTCCTAATTTATTGGAAAAATTGAACAATTAACCTTCATAATTCAAGAAAAGAATATATGATTTTTCAAACTTAACCATACCCGAATAGTAGCATATAAGAGATGACATTTATCTAGCTGAATGAAAATATTAAACAATTCTTGAAAACTCTGTAAATTTACAAAAGATTCCCAAATGTATTAGTTTATTTGATGCAAACAGGTTTTCAAAGTAGCCCAATAAGTCTTGTGTCACTAAAGAGAAAAATATAGTTTAAGGAAGTTGTGACTCCTCAAAAGTGACACAATGACATCAATGACTCAAATCACATCAATGGAGTTAAAATTTGAATCCCTAATGGGTGTGGTGACAGATGCCTAGAATCCCAGTTATGGGGAGGCTGAGACAGGAGGATTACCACATTCCAGGCTGGCCTTAGTAACTTGTGAGAGACTTTGTCTCAAAATTTTAAAAAAGGGGGGTTGTTGATATAGCTCAGAGATTGAGCACTCTGAGGTTCATTATCCAGTAGCACATGCACACATGCAAATGTATATTTTTTTAAATTGCTTTTAAACTTACTGATTCAGTTTTCTAAGGAATATCCACACCGACCTTCAAAAGCAGCTGCACTAGTCTGCACTCCCACTAACTGTGTAAGAGTTCCTATTTCCCCACATCCTCACCAGAATTTGTTATTTGATTTCTTTATGCTTGCCACTCTAATTGGGGTTAGATGAAATCTCAGCATAGTTTTGAATTTGCATCTCCCTGATTGCTAATGATGTTGAAGATATTTTCATGTGTCTATTGGCCATTTGTATCTCTTCTTTTGTGAAGTGTCTATTCAATTCAGTTGCCCATTCTTAATTGGTCTATTTGTTTTGCTAGTGTAGAGTCTTTTGAGCTCTTTGTATATTAGCCCTCTATCATAGTGGTAGCTGGTAAAGATCTTATCCCATGCTGTAGGCTTTCTCTTTAGATTCTTGATGGTTTCATTTGATGAGCAGAAACTTTTTAGTTAATATGATCTGGCTATACCACTCCTGGGTATCTTTCCCAAGGGGTTGATATCAGAGAGCTCAGTAACATATGCATACATATGTTCATAGCAGCACAGTCCAAAATAGCCAAAATATGGAACCAACCTAGATCTCCATCAACAGATGAATGCATTGCAAAATTATGGGAAATACAAACAGTAGAATTCTACTCAGCAATAAGAAAGAACAAAATCTTGTCATTCACAAGAAAATGGAAAGCCCTGGAGAACATTATGATAAGTGAGAAAGCACAGAAAGAGAAGAGACATATGTTTTCTTTAATACACTCAAGCTTGGGAATATTAGGGATACCAGAAAGACTCCGGACAAGGGAGAAGAAACTTCAGCCAGAAAGAAAGGGTAGGGGAGGAAGAAGGCTGAGGTTTATTAATGGAAAAGCTACATTCGAATATGTGTATACATGTGAATATAACATTGTTAACATGGACACTCAGTATTGGGAGGGAGGAAAAAGAGGAAGCAGGGGGGAACACCAAATACTATGTGAATGCATGCCATTGACAACATAATCCACATTATGATGTGAGACTATAGTGCACAAAAATTAATTAATCAATTAATTAATTAATTTACTGATTCAGGTTCAATGTACTTTTAGGTTTTGTTCCAAGTGCAAAATCTGACTGATTGACATTATACTTGCAATACCATATGTGAAGGATTCTGAGACCCTCTTTATTCTTACAGGTAAATAATGTTATCATTAATAAACATATGATTATGAACTTAGAGCTTAAATGTCAGCATAAGCAACATGAACTTTCTGTGGCTTTTCTACATGTGTTTGTTCAGGTTGGCTTGAAAGTGACAGCAGTAACATCTCTCTAATGTTTCCTATGTATGCAAATGCATTACCAAACACTTCTCTTATATTTACTTTGATACTAATTAGTTTAGTAAGCTTGATTTGTCATTAGTGTGCTGGGTTTTTGCTTCATTTTATTTATGTTTCAATATTTTCTTATTGCCAAACTTTTATCCTTTTTTAACTGTAGCAAACCTCCTTATTTTATAAGAACCAATTTGAATTTTAACTCCCCAGGTGTTTTAGTCATCTTGTTGTCACTATGACAGAAATACCTGACAAAAACATCTTAGGGGAGAAAAGGTTCATTTGGCTCATAGTTTCAAAGGTCCAGTGCATGGCTGGCTGGCTCCAAGAAGAAGTATCATGGTGATAGGATATGAAGGATGACAGCTGTTCAGCTCATGGCACTTGAGAAGGAGAGACAGAGAGACAGAGAGAGGGAAAGAGAGAGATAGACCAGGGACATATGTAGTCGCCTAGACCACCTAGTCAGTAGCCTTCTCCTCCAGCCACTTTACCTGCCTAAGGTCAGCACCAAATGTATTAATAATTTAATAATTTATCAATGAACTTATCTACTATAAGATTAGAGCCCGATTACTTCATTTCTAAACATTTCTGCATTGCCACATGTGAGCTTTTCTGTAAGACATTCCACATTCAAACCAAAACACCAGTGGAGCATTTCCCTGTGTTCCTCCTTTAATTTGCTTATTATTCCCCCTCCCTCTTGTCTTTCTTCCTCTCTCTGATAATCTTTGTAAATAGCTTACATTGTTTGCTGTCTTTTGTACATATAACCCTTTTACCCTCAATTATAATTAATCATCATGAGAGCAATTTTGTGTTTTTGTGTTTTCTGTAATGGCCAGAACAGTGGTAAGATTATCATTGTCATTGGTAAAAGTAGTTGACTGGTCAATCAACCAGGAAACACTGATTTTAATACTTTCAAACTTTCTGGCCTAAGGTCTCTGTCTTTGATCCATTTTTCTTTCAACTTTGTTTGGAGTGAGAGATATGATGGAGTTAGCTTTGTTTCCTTACAGGTTTCCATTTGTTGAAAAAGCTGTCTTTTCTTCAATGTATGGTTTTGGTACCATTTTCATAAATTAGCTGGCTATAGTCATGTAAATTTATCTCTGCATCCTCTATTCTAGTTCATTTGTTTCTGTGTCCATTTTCATGGAAATTCCATACTGCTTTTTGTTAAGATAGCTTGGTAATTTGATATTAGGTATTATCATGTCTCTAGCATGGCTCTTATTGCTCAGAATTGCCTTGGCTATTCTGGGTCTTTTGTTCTTCCATATAAATTTTAGAAATTTTTTCTAGCTATGTGAAAAATGTTATTGGTATTTTGACAGAGATTGCATTGAATCTGTAGATCATTTTTGTTCGTATGGCTATTCTGACAATATTTATTCTGTTTATCCAAGAATATGACAATATTTATTGTCTATCCAAGAAATAAAAATTTCCTATATTTTTTTCTTCAGTGTTTTATAACTTTTTAAACATTTTATTGGTGCATTGTAATCATACATTTTAATGAGATACAATGCACCTAATACTCATTTATCCCTTCCCCAATTCCCATCCTGTTCCCTCCCCTGCTCTCCTTCTCGTGTTTGGTTTACTGATTGACTTTAATATATTTGTAAATGTACATCATGTACATTAGGAAATTTCCTCTTTCCCTTTTTATCCCCCTTAACTAGGTTGCCTTATTTGCTCATCTATGGTTTTTCTTTTTCATCTAGAGTTCCTCCTATGGCCCTTTTTCTCCCTAGCTTCTGCATATTAGAAGAACTATCCCATTTTTTTACTTTTTAAAGTAAACATCTTGCCGGGTGTGGTGGTGCACGCTTGTAATCCACATGCTTGGGAGGCAGAGACAGGAGGATCGCGCAGGTTCGAAGCCAGATTGGCTGGCTTAAGAGACCCTGTTACCAAATTTAAAAAAAAAGTATAAAATAGGTCTGGGAGTATAGCCCAGAGGTAGAAGGGTTTCCAGGAACCCCAGTACCACAAATAAATAAATAAATAAATAAATAAATAAATAAATAAATAAATAAATAAAATAAAGTAAACATCGTTTGCCTCCTTGGTTAGATTTACTTCTGGTTTTTGTTTTTGTCTTGTATCTGTCTATTTGCCACTGAGGTATTCTGAGTGAAATTGTTACCATATTTTGTTCAGCGGATTCATTATTGGTACATAAAAATTATTAATTTTGTATACTGATTTTATATCTTGCTACTTTACTGAATTTGCATATCAACTCTAGAATTCTTATTGAGGTTTTTGGTTCTTAATTTTAGGATCCTGTCATGGGAAATCAAAAATAATTTTATGCAGGGTGTGGTTGTGCACATTTGTAATCCCAGTACTTGGGAGACTAAGACAGGAGAACCACAGATTCGTGGCCAGCCTCAGCTACTTAGTGAGGTTCTTTGCAACTTAGTGAGACCATGTTTCAAAATAAAGAATAAAAAAATAGGGCTAGGGCAGTAGCTAAGAGGTAGAATGGTCCTGGGTTCAATTCCCAGTACCACACACATATAAACACACACACACACACACACACACACACACACACACACATGACATTTCACTTCTTTTTCTATATGTATTATTTTCATTCCCTTCTCTTGTCTAATTACTCTAGCTTTAATTTAAATACTAGATTGAATAGGAGTGATGAGAATAAACATTTTTTTGATACTAGAGAAAATGCTACACAAATTTAGTAATTCAGAGGTAAGTATAAAATTTAGAAAAATATAATGATATAACTAGTAACAATTTATATAATTAAATTGCAATTATATAACTATAGTATACCAATAATAAATAAATAAATAAATAAATAAATAAATAGTAAGATCATAAATGTGATTGCATTTTCCCCATAACAGTTGGAATATTTAACAAATAGTAAAAAATGTATTTTATCTTAAATATTTTTCTTATTAAAATCAGGATATTTCTTGTAAAAATGGCATCATTTAGTTAACTAAATTTTTTATACTTTTATTAGTACATTATAATTATACATCTATAGCGAGGGTCAAAGTGATTCAAACATACTTGCACAAAGTACTTGTCTTTTTTCCCTCCAGATTTTACATCATATTCCTCCCTACCCCCTTAAAAAACATATTAGTAAGATTAGTAATAGTATTGGTACTTTCACACATGGGCATACATTATTCAAACTGTTGCATGTTTTGTTCTGTTTCGTTTTCAGTGTTAAGATTAACCCCAAAGTCCCCTAAATGCTATACAAGCAATATATTCCAGACACTATAGCACATTATATTTATTTCCTAATCATGCATTAAGGAGCAACAGACTTATCTTTAATAAATTATGATTGGTATTTATCTTACCATAAGCCAGTAACTGAGTTTGATATACAATAAAATAAACTTAATATAGTATATAATTATTATTATGTTACTAATATAGGGAAACCATATAATGACGATAAAAAGAAATATTTTGTGACCCTAATGTGAATATGAAAAATGAAGCAGAAATAAAGTGATATATCCAAAGTTAAAGAGATTGTAAGTGGGTGGGGCCAGAACTGAAATTCTGGTTAGGGGATTCTGAGTCCCACCATGCCTCTGTTGTGCAATGTTTATTCCCTTATTTTTCTGCCTAGTGTCTCTCCTTGACTCCCCTCTAATCCAAATTAACTACTTTTAAACTTTCTAACTTTATATTTCTAAAATATTTCTCAGGTTTGATAAACTTAATCAGAAATACAAATATGTTATCTATTTCAAATAAGCTCTCAATTGTGCAATGATAGCATTTAAAAATTTTTCAAAGTAGTTAATGAAACAATGATAGTCCTGAGGAGAGAGGATTTCAGCCCACCCTGGTAGTACATTCCTGTAATACCAGCTACATAGAAGACTGAGACAGGAAGATAGCAAATTCAAAGATAGCTAGATAATTTAGAAAGACCTAATTTCAAAATAAAAGGAGCTTGGGGGTGTAGCTCAGTGGTAACACAAATTCTTAATACTAAAAGCAAATAAATAAATAAGATAGATAAATAAAATTGCATTCTAAAATATATAGGATAATTATTCCTAAGAAATTTTTGATCAGTTAAAATGGTAAAGAGTATCTATAAACACATGAAGCATTTGAGTCTTATAAGATTTTGTATCCAGAAGTTAAAGGACATTAAATACTGTATTTATTGATGTCTAAAACTAAATATTTATTTCAAGGAAATTAGAGTAGTCATGAACTCCTGATACATTTAAATATAAGATCTTGAAATCTAAGACCAAAAGAAGAACTTTGATAATGAGTCATTCATTATTTATACAAGAAACTAGAGTGGAGAAGGGAAAAAACAGAAAAATTACTCATCTCTTTATTTTAATTATTATGCCAGGACTTATAAAATTAAAATACAGGGATATCAAAATTTTAATATTGGGAAATAAATTCAAATTTAAATATTAAAATTAAAATTTTAATACATGAAATTAAATTAAAATTAAAGCTAAATCAAATTTATAATATGAAGATTTGAAATTTTAATTTTGGAGAAAAGGGCAACTAGATAACTTCAAAATAGAAATTCCTAATTTTAGGAATTCTAAACCACTGCATATAAGTTGTAGAATGCAAAAACCAGCTCTGGAACATTTATCAGATTGATTAGCTCATCACTGTTGATATCTAAAATGTTTCTTTAATGCTTGCTCCAGATAGTATCACTGAAAAGATTCAAATTACAAATTCCATATTGGCACCTAGTTAAGATTGAATGAACTTTTCTTAGTAAAACAAAATGATAAAAACATTATAATCTTAAAACTTAAGTTTACACAAGTAACATGAGAACATCATAAACTTAAAAGATAAATAATGAAAGAACCTTTGCACCATGTTATATTAGGGTAGAAGATGTGTCATTACAACCAATTAAGATAGGTCATTGGTTTGTTTGTTTGTTTGTTTGTTTGTTTGCCAGTACTGGGGATGGAATTCAGGAGCATTTTACCTGAGATATACCTCAGCTGTATTTTTTTATTTTTTATTTTTGAAACAGAGTCTCACTGAGTTGCAATGGGCCTCAGTAAGTAGCTGAGACTGGCCGAGGAGAACCATGATCCTCTAGACTCAGCCTCCCAATTCCTGTGATTACAAATGTGCGCCACCACACCTGGCTAGGTCATTGTTTAACACACGAATTTTCACATTTTTCTTGCTAATAGAAGTCTACAGTATTGGAGAATTAGTAACACATTTTTCCATGGAGCCATTGCAAAATAAGTTTTTTTTTCTAAAATGTGACTGTCATCTTTCAGTGGTCTTAAATCCTATACTGGGTCTTCGGCATGTAATTGCTTCTGACTCTCAAATATGCCATTTCTCACTTCTTTTGGTTTGGTTGATTTTTAAAATTTATTTGTTTATTCTGAGCCTGTCTTTCCATGTATTTCAGGTAGGATTTGGATAACAGTACCTGGGTTCTGTCCTCGGTCTGGATGTAGGTGACACCCTCAGAAGTCTATGTGCTGTGGTAGTAATGATTGGCTTGGACTGACAAGATTTATTGCCAAGATTTGTTCTCCAATACTGAAAACATGTCAACTCAGATTCTTGTCACCATTGTGTCTTACTGAAAGATAAAGTTGTTCTGTAGCCAGAAAAGGGGAAGACAAAAGCAGAGGTAACATCTAACAGAGATGGAAATAGAAAAAGTTTCCTCACAACTCAGAGGGAAGGATCTTTGACAAAACTGGTGAGTCTCTAGGATCAATCATAATCTACAAACTCAAAAATTCAGGCTTTTTTTCTTCAGATGAGCCAGTCAATTAATTTCCTTTTAGGGGTCAGTTATTTTAAATTGGATTCCAACAGCAATTTTATAGGTCTTTAATAAAATGTCTTTTTCTATATTAATAGTTCTTCTGTGACCTCTCCTAACTAGATACACAAAAGAATAGCCCTGAATAGTCTAAATGTGTCTGATATTCAGAAAGTCAAAGTCATCATTTTTTTTCTTTTTCTTTTTTTTTTTTTTTTTTTTTTTTTTTTTTGGTGGTACTGGGATTCCTTCTTTGAAACCCTTCTACCTCCGAGCTACACTCCCAGACCTATTTTTATACTTTTTTTTATTTTGGAAACAGGGTCTCTTAAGCCAGCGCGGCTGGCTTTGAACCTGTGCTATTCTCCTGTCTCAGTCTCCTAAGCACGGGGATTACAAGCATGCGCCACAAAACCATCAATTTAAAACTGTTAGAATGTGCCAGGCATGGTGGCAAACACCTGTAATCCTAGTTCTTGGGAGGCTGAGACAGGGGGATTGCGAAATCAAGGTTAGCCTCAGAAGCTAAAATAGATTGTCAGGAAACTAGCAAGACACTGTTCCAATAAATAAATAAATAAATAAATAAATAAATAAATAAATAAATAGGAGCTGGGTTACAGTTCAATGGTAGAATGCCGATGGGTTCAGTCACCCCCTACACACACACACCACACACACACACAATGTTCAAAGACTCCAAAGACTTTTATAGTCAACTTAAAAATCTAAGACTAAATAGTCCATATTTAACTTCTTTAATTATATGTTGCAAAGAACACTGAAATGTGGAAAAAACATGTTTTGGGCAAATACTGCCTTTTTTCAGGATTCAGTAGACTATACATAAATAAGTTAACAATGTCACATTGCCTATTTCTTATTTAAATCAGAATGAGGAGAAGGAAAGAGGAAGAAAGAAAGGGAGGGAAGGAAAAGGGAAGCAAATTTAGTTATAGATCTAAGTTTCCAAATAAACATGATTATCTTCTATTGATATACAACAGTAGTTATAGCCTATTTCATTGCCATCCCTACTAAATGGAGAAACTCATTACTCCCCCTGTACCCAAGCCCTTTAGCATTTGATTTGAAGTTCTGCCCACCACAAAGGGAGAGTTTCATTCTCCCATTTTTGAATCAAGGTTTGTCCATGAGACTTGCCCCAGTTAAAAGAGAAGTTTCAAGCTTAGGCTTCAAGAGGCATGACACAGTTCCACTTTTCTCACACCACTGCTGCATCAGAAACACAGACCTGGACTAACCTGTTGCAGGGTGAAAGACCAAGAGGTAGAGCCAGGTCATCTCAGTGGTCCCTGCCTAATTGAACCTACTGATTGCAACAGCCAGTGGACCCCTGATACATGAAGAACCCCAGCCAGATTAGTGCAGCTGTACAGACAGGATGTGTCTCAAGCAAGGAGTATTTATTGTTGTGTGTCATGAAAGTCATGTGGTTGTTACAGAGAATGACCATTGTGATAGATCACAGATATTAACCAACAAAGCCTGAAAAATGAAAATAATTGTATGTGCTTCCTTTATTTGGTATAATAAGGAAAAGAGAAACATACACACATATTTTAGCAGAGATTCAACAGAAAAACTGAAATACATTTGCAATAAATACTGTTCAGATGTTAATCAAAATAACACTTAAATACTATTAATCCAATGGCTGTTTCTAGTAATCTCAAAAAATTTCAGTGAAGTAGTAAAAGAAAACAATGAAAGCAAAAGGAAACAGTTTGGAATAATTGAGGAATAAATGAGAGATGAAAAGAAGGAGAATGCTAACATTGATCATTACTGAACATGGCTGACTTTACTCACTCATAATAATATATCAAACACACACACACACACACACACACACACACACACACACTATTGATATAAACTAAATACCCAACGCGTTAGATAATATAGTGGTTCTGAAGTAAAGGATTCCATTCCAATTAAGTGAGATAAAAGACTCTACAGCTGATTCATTGCGTCAATTTCTATTTTAGGGAAAAAGAAATAACAGAGAGAAAGTATGTTTGTACTATACTAAATAATTTATATGTATCACCTTTACTTAATTATTAAGAAAAACTCAAGCCAGGCATGGTGGCACACACTTGTAATCCCAGCATTTGGAGTCTGAGAGTAGAATATCACGGTTGGCTGGCAGCCTCAGCTACTTAGCAAGGCCCTTCACAGTTCAGTGAGACCCTATTTCAAGCAAACAAACAAACAAATAAAAAGAGGAAACATAGGGCTGGGGTTGTAGCTTGTAGGTATATGTCCCTGGGTGCCATCCCCAACACTGCAAAAAAACAAAAAACAAACAAAATAAAAACTTCAATGATGTAACAAACCTACTTTTATCCCAGCAAAGAAGATATGCAAGCTATGATTATGATATGGTATGGTCCATTTCTCACTACTCAGTAGTATATTTCTTAAGAAGTATCACTTAAGTAAATCAGGTCCCATTTGATAATTTTTTATTCCCCTGAAAGCTTTCTCAAGAAAATATTTTACACCCCCAGCCATGTTTTAAATTATTTATTTTGAAACAGGGTTGTGGAGGACCTCACTAAGTAGGTGAGGCTTGGCGTGAACCTGCAATCCTCTTCTCTCAGCCTCCCAAGTACTGGAATTTCAGGCATTGCAAATTTGATACAGACAGTAGAAGTAAATAATAGTACTTCTATAATGAAAAACAAGCTATGTTGAACATTTTTAATGTATTTATTGACCATTTTTATTTCTAAATTTATAAAATGTATGATTATGTTCTCTTGATAGAGACTTTCCAATGGGCTGATTTATTCCTGCATTTGTGAAATTACAACTTTTTATTTTTACTGATCTTTAGTATCAGTAATTGAAATTTAATTTAATCAGTAATTGACTTTAATTGAAAGTCAATAGGATGAGGCAGTTTACTAAGAAAATGGACAGGACCAGACATAAGTCATATAGAATGCTTCTCATCAATGGACAGAAAACATGATACAAAATACATTGCTTATTTGAGTGGTCTATCTTTATTCAGTGTTCATGTTTGACATTATTCCTACATTTGATAAACAATTTATTTTTACCTCCAAAATAACTTACTTTATTGTACAATTATTATTCCTATAATGGGAAAGTCGTATGTCTCTGGTAAATCTGGGGTCACCTTGGTATATTTCCCAGGGTCCACAACATTAAATATTAGCGTGTGTATGTGTGTGTGTGTGTGTGTGTGTGTGTGTGTGTGTGTATTTTCTGGAGTCTGTACTTCCTATGACACTTCTCCTTCCAGAAGACTTTCTCAAACTATTTAAGAATTCCTTAAACATTTTTATTGACTTTCAACAGAACCCAAGGTAGAAATCTGGTTTTGTTTTCTGTGGCCAAAATAATAAATGAATTTATGACATTGCTTAGAAGCAAGAGAACCAAGAGCTGAAGTCTTCAATTTAGTTTCATATTTTCTGTTTTGTGAATTAATTTTAAATTTACTATAAAAGCAATTTTTTATTTTTTGTTTTTCTGTAGAGTTATCTGACTTTTCTGAAGATATATTAAATCCCAAAGTATATCTAGTTTTTATTGGTCTAGTTAAAATATTAGGGTCATTTTTTCTACCTTTATTTAATTTTTTTATTCCTGCATTGTAGTCATACATCTATATGGGATAAAGAGTGGTGGAGACATAAATGCACATAACACCTAATTAGCCCTTACCCAATTCCCACCCCATTCCCTCCCCTCTCTCCTTCTTATGCTTGGCTTAGTGATTGACTTTGATATGTTTGTTTAAGTACATCACATGCTTTATATTCTTGAATGTGAATTGAGACAAAATTTCCTACCTTCTAGTACTGAATTACCATGTTGAATCATTTATCTGATTAGTTCTATTGAAATAATCTTATTAGTAGTATCTAAAAATATAAAAGCAAAAAATAATTCTAAACCTCTGACACATGAAATAATAGTCTACTGAATTTAAGAGTTAATCTCAAACAGGAAAGAAAGTAATATCCTAAAGACAAGAACATCATTTGTGTAATAGTATTTTTTAAATTGGCATTTTCCTTTCAGTATTCTTGGTTGTTCATCTGATAGTGGCTAATGATAAACTATCTCAATATTCATCCCGCATGATAGCTGTCTAGCAGGTATTGACTGAAATGGCATCGTAACATTGAGACATAAGGGAGATGTGGCAATTATCTCCTATAACTGCTGTTAATTCAAGCATTTTTTAACTGAGAATACTCAAAAGTATTATAGATTTTATTTGTCTTAAATATGCATTGAGAATATTATCCTAAGACACAGTTACTAAATTATTTTTTCTTTTCCTTGAAACTTATTTTATATGCTTTCATATGTGCATTATAATTATATATTCTAGTGAGTTTCAATGTGATAAAAATATACATACACACAATACTTGGTATGATTTCCTCCAGAATATATGTTTTTTTATATGTTTTTTGTGTGGTACTGGGGGTGGAACCCAGGGGCTTTTCTACCTCTGGGATATACTCCCAGACCTATTTTATATTTTATTTGGAAACAGGGTCTCACTAAGTAGCTGAGGCTGGCTTTGAACCTGTGTGATCCTCCTGTCTCAGCCTCCCAAGCTTGGGGATTACAAGCATGGGCCACCATGCCCAGTTCAGTTTTTTACAATTTTTTAGATTTTTGTCTTTTTAAATAATTAAATGGAAAGTTAAAATATAAACAGAAATAATTCATGGCATACTCTTCTTCATTGTATTAAATTGCATTTATGATACATAGTTATATTAATTTTTTTTTGCCAGTCTGGGGATGCAACTCAGGGGCATTCAACCTCCAAGCTATACCTCATGCCCTATTTTTTATTCTTTATTTTGAAACCAGGTCTCACTGAGTTGCAGAGGGTCCCATTAAGTAGCTGAGGCTGTCTGCGAATCGTGATCCTCCAGTCTCAGCCTCCCAAATGCTGGGATTACAAGTGTGCGCCACCACACCCAGCTAAATTTTTAAAAGCAAGAAAAAGTATAAACCTCAGGAAATAGCATAATTGTACCTTTCAAAATAAAGATTTCTTATGTTGTTACTCTTTCATATTTCCAAAAACACATTCTCTGTGGTTTATTCAAAATTCCAAATCATTATTAGCTGATCCTGATGGTACACATCTTAACTAAGGAGACTGATTGAGGGGAATTTCTAGTTCTAGATCAGCCTGGGCAACTCAGCGAGACTCTGTCTCAAACTAAAAAAATTAAAAAGGCCGGGTGCACGCTTGTAATCCCTGCACTTGGGAGGCAAAGAAAATGTTAAGAAAGATCAAGTTGTCATTTACTGGCAGACCACTGAGGAGCCTCACAAATCATGATATAGAATGATTCCTCAGTTCTAAATGTTTAAGTCTTGAGGGTCGTACTCTCAAACTAAAGCATGCAGCTAAAGCCAAAGGAAAGAAATGAATTAAGTTGATATATTTAGGAGACTGATGGTGAGAAGGAAGAAACATGCTTTCTAGTCCTGGGTTATACAGTGTTCCATGTACTTTTGTTCTTAGCTCCTCTTCTGATACTGAGACTTCAACACAAGATCAAAGGGGAAACAAAGAGTTTGGGTTGTACAGGGAAGAACAGGTTCAGAAGACCACAAGATACGCTCATTAGCCACTGAGAACTGTAACTTTTATTTGTGTACCTTTGGTAGACATGAAAGACAGGAAGTGTATCAGGAAGTGTGTCTACCTTAAGAATGTTGGAAATCTCAGGCATAATGGTGAGTTGGGAATATTTTGGTTCTTTTTATTTCTTTCTAGCTAAATTCTTGAAACTCTCTCTAATTTGCTAATGCTGTCACCAAACCTGTGATCCTCCCTTTTCAGTTTTCCATGTACTGAAATTATAGGCATACACGACCATGCTCAGAAGCCAAGCTTTTTTTTTTTAATAATGAATTTCTTATAGGTATATTGTAATCATATATCATAGTGAGATTTGCAGTGGTACATTCATATATATGCACAGTACCACTTGGTCTGCTTCCTTCTCCCCTCTCTGCCTCCTCCATCCCTGTACATGACACTAAGTTTCATAGTAATACATTCATATATGCACATTACCTTATTTGGTCTGTTTCCCTCCCATACTTCTCTTTCCTAACCCTCTTGCTTTCCTCAGTCTCTCTCCACTCACTACTCTATTGGTCTCTCTCCTCATTTAGGAAAATCCTTTTCTTTCTTACTTTCTCTATAGCTCTCACATATAATAAAATACAGGTGACCCTTGACCCTCTTCCTCTGCATCTGACTGATCTCACTTAGCATGAATATTTTTTCTACAAATGGCATAATTTTGTCATTTTTAGTATTTGAAATATAAGCATAAAGGGATTTAGCACCCCTGCCTCATAGTTTCTGCGGGTGAGTAGAATCCTTACATAATTGGTTGCTTCTTTACAAGTGGGAATATTTGTCTAAAATGTAAGATAAGTCTATTTCTTTCCTGGAAAAAGCCAATTAGTTAAATATGATAGGGATAATAGTGACTCCAGTTACTAGGTAAATTTTTGGTTGGTATCAATCTTTCTAAAGAAATGTTTCTTATTATTTAAACCTTATTCTAAAGGAATAAGGGGTAAAGTTTTCTTTTTTAATTTTTTGTTGGTGCATTGTAGTCATATATCCTAATAGGGTACAAGATGGTAGAGGCATACATGCACACATCACTAGCTCAGCCCCTTACCCAATTCCTACTGCCTTCTACCCTTCTTCCCTCCTTCTCATATATGGCTTACTGATTGACTTTGATATGTTTATTAATATACTTCATGTAAGTTAGGGAATTTTCAGGAAAAAAAAGGTAGCTTCCTTAAATGGTCTTGGCAAAACTGGTAAACCATATGCAGAAAAATGAAAATAAACCTCACTTTCTCACTCTGTAAAAGAGTTGATTCAAGATGGATCAAAGACTTGGAAATCAGACCAAAGACTCTGCAGCTCCTATAGAGGAACTAAGAAGTCCAACACTTCAACACAGGCATAAGTCTTTCTCAAGGAATAATTATTTTGTAATTTGAGAGTTTATCTACTTGGTTATTACAAAACAGTTAGCTTATTTTGCTTTTTTTGCAGTATTAGGGATGAAACCCAGGATCAATGTACCTCCAAGCTATACCACTAGCTCTATTTTTTAGTCTTTTCAATTTTTTAAAATTTGTTTGAAACAGGGTCTCACTGAGTTATGAAGTGCCTCACTAACTACCTGAGGTTGTCCACAAACCATGATACTCTGATTTATGCCTCCCAAATGTTGGTATTACAAGCATGTGCCACCATGCCAAGCCAACAGTGAGCTTTTATTTTTGTTTTTGCAATGTCTTAGTGGACTGTCTATGATATCCATTTTATTTGGTAATAAAAATGGTTTATCTTTGTGTCAAGAAGTTTTGGATGGGGTAAATGATATTATTTTAATTATATTATCCCAATATTAATAACTGACATCCTATACAATATAACATATGAACTTTACCTTTTGTTTACAAAATATTTACTTAATCAATATTCTTAATGAATACAGCATACATTTTCTATATTTGATATTTAGAGTCTCCGGGATATTTTCATATATTCTCAAATAGTGTAAAAAACACAATTTATGTTTCTCACTTCTAAAAAGTCAATGATATCAGCTATAAAATCTAGACTAAGAAAGACTTGACAGTTTCATATCTTTAATCCAGCTAGCTTTGAAACTAGAAATTGAAAAGTTAAGAGATACATCTGTGTCCTTTATACACCTATGGGAGGGTAGTTTAACAGGGATGCAAATATGAAAATAAATAAACCATGTTGGGTATCTTCAGACAAGCATGCAGAGCAAGCATTCAGAACAAGTATTAATGTCCTTCACTAAGCCAAAAGAGAGCTTGTAGACATTTTAATATTTTCTTAAATGTTAATGTAATTTAATTTTTATGCTAATAGAGTAACC
This sequence comes from Muscardinus avellanarius, assembly GCF_963383645.1. Taxonomy (NCBI): domain Eukaryota; kingdom Metazoa; phylum Chordata; class Mammalia; order Rodentia; family Gliridae; genus Muscardinus; species Muscardinus avellanarius. The sequence goes on along the minus strand of NC_137786.1, from coordinate 211,457,179 downwards.
CATGAAATAAAGATAAGTGTTTCATTTTGAAAATGTTATCAGAAGAGAAAAGCATTGGAAAGGCCCTGGCTTTTACCATAACACTTCCATTTACATTTAAGTTGATGTGGAATCACTTAATTGCAGGAGTTTTCAGACTTCCCATTATGTGGCTGGCAATATTATCATTTTGGTAAAGATTTTAATTGATGCTTTTAAAAAGTCTTGTCATGCCCTCACATACTTACATCTCTTAAGTGGCATACTTTTTGAGGCCAGAAAATAAATAAAGGCATAAATAAAGAGCTCCCTATCTCCAGCATACCAATAAAAGAGAAAAAGGACTATAATTGGTTGCTGTAGTTCCATTCCTGCCCCTTAAGCTACAATGTCCCCTGAAAGTGAATTGCATTTTGTGATGCAGAATAAAAGAATAATCAGAAAAGTACGGAATCTAGGAGGAAGCAGACTTGAATATTTTAACAAGAGGCATTAAACTAATCTACATGATAAAGGGATGAGATAATTAGAAAGATGGAAATCCTGAGAAGAAAGAGACTTTCTTAGGGTCTCTACAGAAAGGGCTGAGGTTGAAGGAGAAATGGGGGCCAGTAAATGAGAATCTTTAGGAAATACAAAGACAGAAAATTAGAAAATTAAGGAAACATAAAAGTATTATGGGGATCATCTCTAGAAGGTCCCTTTTATGGTTTTTATTTATTTTACTTATTTATTTTTATGTAGAACATACTGAAGATGGCATACATTCAGACTGTGCTTGGTGCCCTCTCCCTCCCCTCTTTCCCTTCCCCCCTACCAACAATGAATGTCCAAGTTAACCATGCTATATACATACTTTTACACATATTTGGATTTAGCTCCTCCATTAATCAACCTCAGCCTTCTTCCTCTCCTCTTCTTCCATTCTAGCATAGCTGAATTTTCCCCTCCATTATCTGGAGTCCCTCTGGTATACATAGAGAATAGAGATCTGTTTAGAATTAGTGTTTTGCTCTGTGTGTGTGCGTGCGTGCGTGCGTGTGTGCTTGTGTGTGCCTGTGTGTGTGAATGGTACTGACTATTGAGCATTCTTTCTATGAGCCCTGATTTTTTTTTTTTTTGAGGCATTGGGGATGAAACCCAGGGGTATTCTACCTCTGTGCTATACTTCCAGTCATATATACAGTTTATATATATATTTGAAACAGGGTCTAAGTTTTAGAGGGTCTCACTAAGTTTTAGAGGACCTCACTAAGTAGTTAAGGCTTTTGTCTCAGCCTACCAAGTACTGGTATTACAAGCGTGCTCTACCAAGCCCAGCTATTTTTTTTTTTTTTAATTTTGAAATAGAGTCTATCAAAGCTGTAGAGATCCTCACTAAATTGCTGAGACTGGCTTTGAATTTAGGAATCTTTCTGCCCAAGCATCCCAACTACTAGGATTATAAACATGTATCACCATGCCCTTCTAGTAGTGTTTTTGTATGAATATAATGCACCAATGAAAAATTAAAAAAAAATAAATAAGAAAACTAAAAAAAAGAAAAGCCTGAGTTATGAAACAATTCTCACACCTATGTTTTAAAGTGTTATAGTAATAAGAAATTTTTAAAATAAAATAAATCAATAAGGTTAAAAAAATTAAATTAAATGTATTTACAATTTTCATTCTTATTAACCACATTTTTCTCACAATTACTTTTTAAACTTGTGGCGTTAGCTAAATTAGAGATGAACAGGGCAGGGGAGGGTTGGAGGGAAGATCCTGTTAGCCCTCAAGAGAAAAGATGGGAAAATATGTCTCCAGCTGGTTAGAGAACCACAACATTTTTATTACTCTTTTAGACACATTTCTCCCAAGATGCGAAATTTATCAGTGTCATTATTCTGTGGCATGAAACTATACATGAGAAGTGAGGATTTCTGGACAGAGTTTATTAACCAGCCATGTGGCAGACCCTGCTCTCTTTTTCATTCCTGGAGCAGCCAGCATTATGACCTCCTCTCTGCAGGACTCACTCACTTAGCTAAATAAACTCTTCATACTTATCCTCTCTATGTCCCTTGAATAATAATTATTTTTTGAGATAACATGATATGGCATACCATTTATTCCAGGTTAAATATATCTATCAAAATATTTATGATTTTTTAAGGAAAAAACTTTCAAAATTCTTTCTTCTAGTTGTTAAAAATTTAGAGTATATTGGGTTATCTAGAGGCCACCTACTGTGCAAGAGTATTGCTATAGTGTTGCCCCCATCTACCTGTATGTCTTGCCTCCATCTAACCATAACCATAACTGAGTAAACATTGTACATTGATCAACTTTTCTTCTTCTTCTTTTTTTTTTTTTTTTTTTTTTTGGTGGTACTGGGGTTCCTGGAAACCCTTCTGCCTCCTGGCTACACTCCCAGACCTATTTTTTATATTTTTATTTGGAAACAGGGTCTCTTAAGCCAGAGCAGCTGGCTTCGAACATGAGCGATCCTCCTGTCTCTGCCTCCCAAGCACGGGGATTACAAGCATGCGCCACCACGCCCGGCACATTGATCAACTTTTCTACTCTATTACCACCCTCATTCTCTCCAGCTTCTGGTAATCAGTATTCTACCCTCCATTTCTATAAGATCAACAGTTTTAGTACCACATATGAGTAAAATATGATAGTTAGCTTTCTGCCCCATAACCTCCAGCTTCATCATTGTTGGCCCAAATGATGGGATTTAATTTTAATAGCTGAGTAGCACTCCATTATGTATATGTACCCCATTTACTTTACCATTCTACAGTTGATGGTTACTTTGGAGTGTTCGGTGAATGCGACATCATTTAAACCAAATAGAGATAATATACATAGACTGACAATTGAAGAGGACAGGAAGTTTTTCTTAGACATGTAATGGTCAGGTAGATTCTGGGTTAATACCTTTTTCTTTTACAATAATCCTGAGTCGAATTATTGAACTATGAGATGTGGGAATGAATTTTTAATTATGTATCTTTGTGATTACTAGATTAATTTTCCAAAGTTTTGTAGCATTTGGGGGACAACAGCAAATTTCAAGTAACATATAGGATATGTTCTATTTGTAACTAGATGTTCCAGGCAGATAACTAACTAAACTTATTCAGTGATGCAAAAGCTTATAAATTTATTGGGGAAAATATATGAAAAAAGAAAAGCCTAAAATAATTTTTATGCCTTATTTACTTTTTATTAATAAAGTTATTTTGTATAACTATACAAGCATAAATCAAATTCAGAGCAAACACTAGATTCATTATCCCAAAGAAAATGATCTGGGGATGTTTGTTAATTGACCTTTGATTAAGTAATGTTCACAAACCTATTTTCAAGAAAACTCTAAAACTTCTGGTGTAGGAACAAGAAGTAGAAAAATTTAAGAAATTTGAGGTTAATAATGAGCTAAAAGCCAAGTTAAGTAACCGAGTTTTGGTTAGACCAGGCTCCAAAAATCACATGTGGAGAAACAAGATCAGAGGCAAAAAGACACTGGCAAATTGTAAGATTTTACAATCACTATCATAAGGGTAATTTTTTTTTTACCAAAATCCATAAAAGCTGTCTTTTATATATAGGACTAGAAGAAATACTTGACAGAATAGATAGGGACTAGAATTCATATTCTGAATTCAATAGATCATACCAGTGACCCAAAGAAAATTATGGAAGAACCATATAGTGGGCTATCTGCCAGCGATCCATGAAATGAAACACTTAGGCTAGACTTAAACCAGTCAAAACTAAGATATATTTTTACAATAAGCAATTATTTCTACTCTTCTTGTCTCAGGCTCCTAACTAAATACTGGGCTTACACGTATGTACCACCAAGCCAGGCATCCCTTTGTTCCTTGATTTTCTAAGTAATATTATAGTGGAATCAGCCATTCAGAGTATCATCATAGAGGATGAGGAAGAAGTAAAAAAGAAAAAAAGTGTTAGAAGGACTAAGATACTTAATGAGGCTTTATTTTGATAGTGGTAGGGGAGAGTTCTGTATAGAATATTATAAACTGTGGAGACATGGTAGGATGCAATACATTATTGATATTTTAAGAAATAGGATGGATTTTATCTCATAAATTTCCTCCTCCCTCTCTTCAACACTACTTGAAGAAGAATCTGAAAGAAAGCAGATGCACATACATAATGGAGAAATTAAAGAAAACTGATTCACTCGACAAGCTATAGAGTGCTGTGTTGTGAACAGAAAGTGGGACCTTAAAAAGTGATTGGCAACCTAGAAGTATAGAGAAAAGAGTCATCAGACAAAGAGTAAAAGATAAAATCTGGAGGGCCTGAGATCACTGACTGAGATGTGCTAGAGGATAGAGCAAGGAACACTGTCCAAAGACGAAGTTACTGGGAAAAAGAGACCATCCTGTCAACTGTGGTAGAGCTTCCAAACTGAACTCCACTCAACAGCCCTTGGGAGAGCAGTAAAGGACCGGCTGGTGTGTGTTGTTTTCTGTTTCATCGTAACAAAAGCATTGTAGAAATAGGGCTCCTGAGTTGACTCAGATGTAAACTTTGGTTCTCAGTGTTCCTGCAACTTCTTTCAGTGGGAAGCTTTCCCCTGACATCACATTAAAATTTAGAAAAGTCCACTCACTTTGGGTATGAAAATGGCAGCCTAGGAGGTATTTTGTCACACACACGCAGTCTTTGCTCCGCATGTAAAATATGCAGTAAAATATATGAATCATAATTTGCAAGTAGATTTAAGAGTAAAAATTTCCTCCCACAGCCAAATCTAATGCCAAATGAAAATTTATAGTGGGGATATGACATGTTTGAAAGTTGGATTCCTCTTTGTTTCTCCACCACCTGTTTCCCCTTCTCTCCTCTTTTGGCTTACTATTTCTCTACCCTTTGAGTCATATACATAGCTAAAGAGGGAAAAATAGAAAGAGCGTAGGTTTTCCTTTGTTTCATCCCTGAGAATGGCTAAAATTTAACTCTCTTTTTTATCTCTCACTACACATACACACACACAAGGCATGGGTATTGTATCCTCCTTGCAGGTCAATTGCTTTCTTTCAGTCCCAAGGAATCTAATATTCACTGTCAGCTTCTCCATGCTGAGTTTTCTCACCTCTCTAGGCAGCCCTTTTTATAGGAGAAGAAAACTGTGTATAAGCTGATTCTGTTTTCAATAGGGCAATACACCATTACATCCTTCTGCTCCAAAACAATTTTAAAGTATCAGCTATAACTCCTTCTTTTCTATGGCTTACCTCCTTTTGTCCGAATGGATCTTGCACCATTTTGCTCTTATTATTTTTGGCTGCAGAAAACAGAAATTCAAATGGTGGCTAAATAAAGGTTGAGAAAAAAATATGCTCATGCACCTTAAAAGTGTCTTCTTTCTGTTGAAAGAGAGACTAGTAGAGATACAATGCAATTCAAAAATTTTTGTAAGAATGGCATTGTATGAAGAGTCACTATAAAACCTTTTGTGGGTTCTTAAAATTCTTCTGATTAGTTGGTGTCGTAGTCCATTACAGGAATTCTATGAAAGCCTCTGTCACCAGGAGAGGAGTGAGAGTCATCCTCCTCCATTCCCTGCATGTGAAATGAGATAACTTAAAACCCATGGATTAGAGAAAACTAGGGAGTATTAGGGATGCCAGAAGGACTCCAGATAATGGAAGGAAACCCTCAGCAAAGATAGAAAAGAAGGGGAGAGGAAGAAAAAGGCTGAGGTTGATTAATGGAGGAGCTACATTTGAATATGTGTGTAAGTGTGAATGTCGCATGGTTAACCTGAACACTTATTGTTGGGGGTAGGGGAAAGAGGGCACCAAGTTCTGTGTGAATGTATACCACTGTCAATATGGTCCACATTATAATGTGAAACTATAGTGTATCAATAAAATAAAATAAAATAAACATGGATTGCTTTCTCCAGATGAATACGTCCTGCCCAAGCCCATTTTTTATAACCTGGTCCATAGTCATAGCACCTACTTTTATTAATTTATGTTGTAAATGTTATGATGACTGTTTACTTGAGATTCACTTCTTTGTATCTGAAGATCTTTTTAAAATGTCACTGTACTATTAGGTTATACACTTTTATTTTAATTCTCCGGTATGCATCATTTAAGCTATGTTGATTAAAACTTCATGAGAGGTAAATCTGGCAAGTAGTTTGTACTTTTTTTTTTTTTTTTGGTGGTACTGGGGTTCCTGGAAACCCTTCTATCTCCAGTTTACACTCCCAGATATATATATATATATATATATAATTTTTTTTTCCATTTGGAAACAGGGCCTCTTAAGCCAGCGAGGCTGGCTTTGAACCTGTGTGATCCTACTGTCTCTGCCTCCCAAGCACAGGGATTACAAGCATGCACTACCATGCCTGGCAAGTGGTTTGTACTTTAATGAGCACAAATGATTGAGCATTAAAATTCTATCAAGCAATTCCTTTAAAGGAGTTAAGGAAACTCTGACCAGGAAAACAAAATGGTTTAACCAAATCTTAACAGCTAGTGAACCCTAGGTATCAAACTCAGTAGTTTAAAATACTGACTACTGACTCTGAGTAAAATGAGCTTTTTACTATATCACCTTAAAGTGTGGAGAACTTTCAGAAACTAGTAATTCTCTTCCTATGAAGAATAGTCAGTCACTGTAGGTAGATTAGGGAAAATGAGATAATGGGCAGAACCTCAGCATTCTACAACTTTAAATTATGCACTTCCCTAATCATCCATCTTTACTTTAATGGTGGATCATAAATTTCCCCCAAGGAAATGCTGATAGAAATATCAAGAGGAAATCTCATTCAGTGGAGCTATTTGTTCTATAGAAGCATGGGATGTTTTAACACACGATAGAGTATTCATCAATTCTTGCCTTTCCCCAAGCTTATTATTCTAAAGGGTTCCTGGGATCTCTTCAGGGAGGGGCTTAGATATTTCAGTCTTTGTAATTTAAATGTGATTTATGCCTTTATGATTGGTCTAAATAGGAGAAAGAATGCCAGATACTTCAATCAATCTTTTCCATAGTATTATGTGTTTTTATTTCCACATTTTGCCTCAGGATCCAGAGCAAAGAAAAAATACACAGGAGAAAAGCAAATGCATAGCTTAAAAAGCTGATCTTTCAAGTAAACATGTCTTTTTCCTCTACCCTACCTGAAAATTAAGTGATTTGGAAGAAAAGTTGCACAGGAGTGTCAACTCCTTGTTCAATATAAATAATATATTTCCACAAGAGACTAAACTGGAATATGAAGGATTCACAGGAATATATGTGGAAGAAGCCAAATAAATTAAAAAGTTGACAGCATTTCCCCAAGTCAGAAATTCATTTCAATGTAAAGGTTTGAAAAAAATTAAGACCTTCACATTCTAGCAAACCAAATATATTTTCTGCATGAGAAAATGGCAGAATAAATGAGTTAGGGAGCCTGTAAATGACCTCAATATAAAGTTACTGTTTTTATTCATCTTTTGTTCTTCTAAGTAAACAAGTTTAGAGACTTTAATCTCAGTGGACAGTAGGTTGTCAAAGGAATGCATTTAACAGTAGGAGTGAAAAAGAAGAGGAATATACATTGATGTAAGAAAGTCTTTGAAGATACCTTAGCGAGACTGTAAGATCTAGTCACTCAAAGTTTTATTTCAGATAGTGACTAAATTGAGTTGAAATAACACAGGTTCATGTATCTAAAAAAAATCATCCTTTTTTGAAAGAGACAGTAGTATAGTAACTAAATGCAATTCATACTTTTTAAGAAAAAAGCAGTGACATTTTACTGTGAATTACTATAAATCCTTTTGTGAATTTTCCACTGTGCCTCTGACTAGTTGCATATAGAGGACATGGCAGTTGAAATCAGTTGCCCATATACTGTAACTCCTCATTTCCCAGGGAATAAAGGTATTTTATATAATACCTTGATAAAAAAATTTATGTTCCAGAACATGACAGTTTAGGATCATGTATGTTAACAGGATGAGAAAGTAGTAGTGGATTTTAGAGATGAGACATTTATTATATATATGTAAGTTAAAATACATCAAAATAAAAGCTATAAACTCTATCTTTAGTGACATGTGTTTTGCATTTCTTTACCTCTGGTTGGTAATTTTGGTGTGTGTAAAACCACTCGATATAATAGTGCTAAAATGTTAAGTGCAAGCCAGGCATGGTGGCACACATTTGTAATCCCAGTACTTGGGACACTGAGACAGGAGGATCTCAGGTTTGAGGTCAGCTTCTGCTACTGAGTGAGGCCCTCCACAACTTAGTGAGAACTTGTTTCAAAATAAAGAATAAAAAATAGGGCTGGGGTGTAGCTCAGAGGTAGAATGTCCCTGGGTTCCATCCCCAGTACTGAAAAACAATGTGCAAAAAGCTGTGATATGCCCTATGATGAACTTTTTTTTTTTTTTTTTTGGTGGTACTGGGGATGGAACCTAGGGGCCTTCTACCTCCAGGCTATACTTCTAGACCTATATTATATTTTATTTGGAAACAGGGTCTCTTAAGCCAGCTAAGGCTGGCTTCAAACTTGTCAATCCTCCTGTCTCAGCCTCCTAAGCACAGGGATTATAAATGTGCGCCACCACGCCCGGCTATGGTGAACATTTTTATTTTAGGGTAAGCTTAATTTAAATATTATGGTGCTGTTGTCTAAGACTTCAATATTAATGAATAATATACACAAGCATGCTTTTATGGTTTGGGTATAGAATGACCCCTGGTATAGCTCACTCGCCCTCTGTTGCTTCTCACTTCCATGTCCTGAGCTCTGCATATGTGACACTTGACCCAGTATAACATAAACTGAAGCCTCTGAAACTTCCAGAAACATGAGCAAAGTTGTCGTTTTTAAGTATTTGTGGTCATAGCAGTGAGAATGCTGAATGAAAAAATGGTTTACTTAAAAATAGGACACAGCCATATTCACACACCAGATGCAGTAGCCATTGCATATAATCCCAGTACATGGGAAGTTGAGATATAAGCATATACATTGGAGGCCAGTGCAGGATAAATGAGCAAGGCCTGTTTCAAAAATAAAAAGAGTTGAGATTAGAGATCAGTAGAGAATTCCCCTGGGTTCAATGCCCAGTATCATTTAAACACAAACAACAACAAATGCTAGCAAGAATGTGGAGAAGTGGGAAGTGTAATACAATGTTGGCAGGATTGCAAATTAGTGCAACAACTTTGGAAAACAATATGGAGGATCTTCCGAAGAATGGGAATGAACTTACCACATGATCCAGAAATACCACTTCTGGCTTTCTACCCAAAAGAATGAAAACCAAACTACCAAATTAATGCATGCTTATCTATGTTCTTAGCCCCACAACTCACAATTGCCGAACTATGGAACCAGCCAAGATGTCCATAAAAAGGTGAATGGATGCGCAGGTTCGAAGCCAACCTCACTTGCTTAAGAGACCCTGTTTCCAAATTAAAAAGAAACATAAAATAGGTCTGGGAGTGTAGCCCCGAGGTAGATGGTTTCCACGAACCCCAGTACCACCAAAAAAAAAAAAAAATTATGGGATATGTATACAATGGAGTTTTACTCAGCCATAAAGAACAAATTAAAACATTAAATCATTTCTGGGAAAATAGAACTGGAGTATGTTTAGTGAGATTAGCCAGTATAAAAAGTAAAAAATCAGATATTCTCCCTAATATGTGGAAGCTAGAGAGAAAAAGAGTTGTGGCAGGAACTCTAGATGAGGAAGGAGAAACAATAGATGAGCAAATAAGGTGACCTAACTGAGGGGGATGGGAGGGGAGAAGAGGGAAATTCCCTAATGTATGTGACATACATTCATAAACCTATCAATCACTAAGCCAAACATGAGGAGGAGGGAGGGGGGAAGGAATGGGGTAGGAATTGGGTAAGGGCTAATTGAGTGGTATGTGCATGTATGCCTCTATCTTCTTGTACTCCATTAAGATGTAGGACTACAGTGTACCAACAAAAAAATTTTTTAAATAATAAAAAAGGGGGAAGGAGTGCGAACACAAATTGAGAGGCCTAGAACATTACAAGGTAAAATAATCTTATGGAATCACCACTATATATATGTTCTGCCCTTGACTGAAACATCCTTATGCAGTACATGACTCTCTCTCTCTCTCTCTCTCTCTCTCTCTCTCTCTCTATATATATATATATATATATATATATATATATATATTTTTTTTTTTTTTTTTTTTTTTTTTTTTTTTTTGTGGTGGTGGTGGTACTGGGGTTTCTGCAATCCCTTCCTCCTCTATGCTACACTCCCAGACCTATTTTGTACTTTTTTAAATTTGGAAACAGGGTCTCTTAAGCCAGCGCAGTTGGCTTCAAACCTGGGCGTTCCTCCTGCCTCTGCCTCCCAAGCGCGGGCTTACAAGTGTGTGCCACCATGCCCGGCAGTACAAGACTATCTTAAATAACATGTCTTCAAACACAAATGTATATATAACACAGGCATATATTAATCAAAATTTTGAAAGTTTGTGAGAAAGCCAGATGTGGTGTCATTTGCTTATAATCTCAGTTCTTGAGAATTTGAGATGGGAGGATCCCCAGGTCAGGGATAACCTTGACAACTTACCAATACCCTCAACGACTTATTGAATCCCTATTTCAATATGAAAATAAAGTAAGGGCTAGAGATGTAGCTCAGAGGTAGATGTCAAGAATGAATCCCTAGTCAGTACCAACATAAAAAGTAAGGCTCACTACTACATAACCCTCTATTGCTCCTAGGAGAAGTGATTTAACATTTTTCAATTCACTATTGGCTATAACATTATAGATGATAAACTCAAATAACAAAAATGGACTATATGTGTGTGTGTGTGTGTGTGTGTGTGTGTGTGTTAATGTATGTGTGTATGGATGCTGAAATAGCTGTGATTTATTTTCTGCATTTGATATATTATTATAGGAAAGATTTTCTTTCTTTTTTTTTTTGTGGTACTGGGAATGGAACCCAGGGACCTTCTATCTCTGAGCTAAACCTCCAGAACTATTTTATATTTTATTTGGAAACAGGATCTCACTAAGTTGTTGAGAGCCTCATTAAGCTGCTGAGGCTGGCCTCAAACCTGTGATCCTCCTATCTCGGCTTCCCAAGTACTGGGATTAAGAGTATAAACCACTACATCCAGATAAGTTTTTCTTTTTTTTTTTTTTTCAAAATATGCCCTTTATTTCATTTTAGCATTTTTGTGTGTGTGTGGTACTGGGGTTCCTGGAAACCCTTCTACCTCCTGGTTACAGTACCAGACATATTTTATATTTTTATTTGGAAACAGTGTCTCTTAAGCAAGCATGGCTGGTTTCAAACCTGAGCCATCTTCCTGTCTCTGCCTCCCAAGCACTGGGATTACAAGCGTGTGCAACCAAGCCCGGCTCATTTTAGCATTTTTAAATAAAATCTTTTTTTTTTGTTTCTAAATAAAATTCTAGGAACAAAATATAATAGTCTTTTGAGATTTTTTTGAGAATTTTGACTTGTATCCTAGTGGTTTTTTGTTTGTTTGTTTGTTTTATTTTGTTTTGTTTTGGTACTGGGAATTTAATCCAGAAACATTTTACCATTTTATCTTTCAGTTATAGTTCAATTCTCTTATACTTTTAATTTTGAAACAGGGTCTTCCTAATATGATGAGGATCTCACTAAATTGTTAAAGCTGCCCTTGAACCTGTGATTTTCCTGTCTCATCCTCCCAAACACTGAAATTATAGGCATATATTACTACCCCTGGTTTGAATCACAGTTTAGTTGTGAGAATATTATTTAACACATTTAAATAAACTTTAAAATATCTTTATTGTATGCAAGAAACTATTCCAAACATTGGAGGATTAGAAATGAAGAAGACAAGGTCTCACTCATATGGAAATCATAGTTTATCATGAAAGATGAACATATAAACAGCTAAAAATCTGATGCTCTCCCTAATATGCAGCAGCTAGGGAGAACTCTAGATGAAGAAGGACAAACCATAGAGGAGCAAATAAGGTGACCTAACTGAGTGGGACGAAGGGGGGGAGAGGGAAATTCCTTAATGTACATGATGTACACTCACAAACATATCAAAGTCAATCAATAAGCCAAACATGAGGAGGCGGAAGGGGAAAGAGAATAGGATGGGAATTGGGGAAGGGCTAAATGAGGGGTGTGTGCATGTATGACTCTTGTACTTCATTAAGATGTATTACTACAATGTGCCAACAAAAACTGAAAATAAAAAGCAAATTTACTACACAACTGTGTTTTTCTAATGGTGTAAGTATAATTCTGTGGTAAGACTGAAAATAATCAATGCTTAGGAAAAGTGAGGTGCTTTTCATGAGAGAAGATAAGGAGATAGAATTACATTATATCTTAAATAGTGAATAGTGGATTGCAAAAACTATAATGAAATAGTGATAATTCAGACATTGCTTAAGACAATAGAAATACACGGAGGGAAAGGGGAAAGTTCAAGATCATTACAAGAAATATCAAATAATCCATAAAAGAAAGAAACAGGGCAGAAAAGCTGATATAAGAACATATTATCTATGGTTTGATTTTGCCAATTGGATCAATGTGCTCACTTGGCAGAATATCCTAAGTGTGAATAGAAGTTTGCTCTGGACGCCTTGGCTTCCACTCCTCTAATGTATAAAAATTAATTCTATACTTCTGGACTATAACTGTAGGAAGAGCAATGGACTTCTGAAATCTAGGAGAAAGTCCTTTTTTCAACCTGGATACAGATAGAGTGTATGCTTCCTATGAGATGCCATCAGTAAGTAAGATTACCTGCTGCAGCTATGGCCAATATCAGAGCTGAGCTATAGCAATGTGACATGGGACCCTGAGGCCTCTGCTACTGCACGTGAATCTGAGAGCTGATGTGAACCCTAGACACAAGAGGGTGCTTAAATATTAGAATTTGTTGTCCAAGCAACAAAATGAGTAGAGGTTTGAAGCAGAGTAACTTGATTTGAAAAATTACATGAATATATTCTACTCTGCTCCGTATAGGTAGAAGAAAGTATTTATGCTTATTTTAAGGATAATACTCAAAATACAAAGTATTATAGAAAGCACATACTTGCCTTTCAATATATTTTCATTTAGTATGGTCTTACTTTTCTCTTGATTATTGCATAAAATTATTCTTTTATTTCTGTTCAAAGACCTGAGAATTCATTGATTTGCCTTATAAGACATCTACAGAACTAATCACATTAATATTAATGAAATCAATAGCCTCACCATCATCTTCTTCAACATCACCAGCATTATTTATTGACCATCATAATGTTTCAGACATTGAGTGATTTTCTTGGGTGTGGTTAAACTGTTTGAACAATTATGTGTTCATTTAAGTTTAAACTAAAGAACGTTACCTTTGCCATGATTATAGACAGGGAGTAGAGCCAGGATTTGAACTCAGGCTCCCTGAATCAAAAACATTTTTTTCTTAATCTCACTAAGCGGTTCCATATGAATTTGATCTATATTATAAATTGAATGATTCTGTTTCTCCACCTAAATTTCTATGTTGAAATTCTAATCCCCAATTTGAATGTTTTTGGAGACAGGGCCTTTAGAGTGTAATCAGGTTAAATGAGAGTGTAAAGGTGAAGTTCTAAAAGGATTAGTGTTCTCAAATAAAATACACCTAAAGTTTACATTTTATGCCCATGTACATCACCAAGAAAAGTCCACGTGAAGATACAGAAGGTATCCTTCTGCACACCAAGCATTGAGCCCTCACTAAAAATTAAACCCTGCTGGCCTGTTTGGTTTCTTCATTCCCAGAACTGTGAAATTTTAAATGATTGCTGTTTAAGCCACTTACTTTATTGTATTTTATTATAGCAGCCCAAACAGACTAAACTAATATGATTACAGGGGGCATAGTTCTTCATATATTGTAGAGAAGTGTTAAGATATTAATACTATTTTAATCAGTGAACCACTAACAAAAACAGAAAAACTATGAATTTAATATGCAAAATCAAGAAGCAACATGTTGATATTTCTGCAGCTGATAGCAAGTTTAGTGTGAGGAGTATACAATGCTTGGTATCTGGTTTAGCTCTTTATTGAATAATATAGTACATAAAGAAACATTGTGTATTTGCGTTTCCTAGTGTAAAAACATTGCATTGTTTCTGGAAAATGTTAATTTTGCTTTCTTGTTTCAGAAAAAGAAATTGCACCATCTGCTTCAAAAGATCTATAGCATAGCTTATTTATTTTAACAAACAGATTGAATCAGAATTTGGTGCTCTAAGGAAATGGATATTACAATGGTTTCATAATACTATTGTAAAGAAATCTCTAAATCCTATTGTTGAAAAACAAATGGACCCAAAATTCTACAAATATTTAAGATAAGTGAACAAAAGGTATTTTCTCTCTGGATGTTCCCATGATACCTTTTAGTCAAACATTGATAATAAATTCATAAAGTACAAATTTTAATTTTACATAATATTTAGAAAATATTAGCAAACTATTATGCCATCTTAAAACTGTCTTTCACTGAGAATTATTTAACACTAATTATTCTAGTTAAATAAATAACCATGTATAACATGTGTAACTATATTTATACCAAATTAAATATAAAGCATACATAAACACTAAACTCCATACTAATGATTTTCAAAATACTATAAAATTTAAAAATGTTTTATATTATCTTAATAAAATAAAATTTAAATTATTCTAATAAAATAATTAAATTATTAATGATTGAAATACCAATTTATTAAATAAATAAAATGATTGAATAATTAAAATATTAAATTATTAAATTATTTTAATAAAATTTTGTTTTATTATAAAAATAATGATAATTGTTACTATAACTTTCGTATGGCAAATCTACATGACAGGTATGCTAAAATGCATCATCTCTAATCCTCATAATAACTCAATTATTTTATTGTTTCTATACATTTTATTGTTTTTTCTCTATTTTAAAGCCAAGAAAACATGTCAGAATACCAAGACAATCTATTCATAGTTAAGTTATTAAGGGGCCAATTGTTAATTTTAAACTAAATGTGCATAAATCTAAATTGTAACTTCATTTATCCCTCTAAATAAATTATTTTATTTTTAATGTTTTTATTTTTATGTGGATCATATTGAAAATGACATACATTCAGACTGTGCTTGGTGCTCTCTCTCTAAATAAATTATTTCAAAGTAAAGTTCACTTGTGGACTCTCAGCTTCAGATTCCTGGCTCAAGAAGATGTCTATATTTAACTATCATGAATTAAAAAAACATAGCAATTGTGATAGGTCATTATTTAAGAGAAAATATTTGCCAGAGTATTTCTGCTTGGAAACATAATTTGATTTTAATTTTCTGCTGCATCTGCCTTGAAAGTCATGAAGACTAGTATTGAGTAAAATTTAGTTTACTTGCAAAGTGTGGGGGGTGGCTGCAAAATGTTTGACTGTGATTTAATTGTATTATGTCCATAATATATAGTAAAAGGCGAGTTTTTTAATTTTCTTTTATAAGAATGAGGATAAATCTTGTTTTATATAAGAGCTGAATAAGGAGCTGTTCCTCTATGAAACGGAGTTGTTATTCAGAAGTCTACTTTTAGCTGGGCATGGTGGTGCACGCTTGTAATCCCAGCATTCGGGAGGCTGAGACCTGAGGATCCTGGTTCACAGACAGCCTCAGCTACTTAGTGAGGCCCTCTGCAACTCTGTGAGACCTAGTTTCAAAATAAAGAATACAAAATAGGGCAGGGGGTGTAGCTCGGAGGTCCAATGCCCCTGGGTTCCATCCCCAGACCTCCACACACACACAAAAAGAAGTCTACTATTTTTTTTCCATGCTAGCACATATGGTAATATATATAGACACAAACTCCTTCACACACAATAATATCAATGTATGTTTTAATATCTCCAAATATTTTGCCATTTGCATCTATAGATGGGCACATCAGTCTCTCATTTAGTTTTCCCAGAGGATTCTTTGCTATTTTAATTAATTTTCTTATATCTATATCTAACATTCTACATTCTTTTAACTATTATATTGTAGATATATTTGGATATATATTATATATGTATAATATATGCAACATACATCACATATATATATATAATAATATATATCCTATGTGACATATTGATATTCTGTATAAGAATAATATTTCATTTATTTAGTCAAAGAGTAATAATTTTATTGCTTCTTTTAAAATATCTATCTAAATAAGCTATGTTGTATATTTGTTCAACTTCTCAGTTAATTTTTTTCCCATGGAACATTCTTTCTTAGAGTAACATAGCTTGAACTTTTACAACATCAAAGCAACAGGTCAGTTCTGATGATCAGATTTCAAAACCAATCATTTCAGTAAAAAAATAATCATCAAACCAGTTGGGTGATATTGTAGATACACAAATAACACATTTCCTTTAACAGTTTAAAAGTTGTTCCCTTTTTAATCCTCAAAAGAAGTAAATATTTTGTGCATACTATATTGTCTTTTAAATTATATGACAACCTCTTAATTATAAAAAGATGAAAGTCAATTCTGATAAGAATCTAAGAATGAAAATATTCTAATTGCATTTAATAGTAGACAGCTATTTAGAACATAGGATAATTAACCTCATAACTGTTTGGTATCAGTCCTAGTGAAAGCCTATATCTGATTAAATGGTTTATATAAACATTTATAGAGTGACTTCACATTCTTCAAAGTGAAACCTCATTTTATATTGGAAGCTAGAAGTGATTTAAGAAGTATCAAAATCATGGGGCAGCTGGATGACAGAGCTGAAAATAGAACGTGAGACTACTTTTAGGCTACGGTGGATACGTTGACTACCAAGAAACTTCACATGCATGTGATTTTGTTTAAATACACAAGGTTTCCCAAGATACTATTGTCATTCAATTGAATCCTTTTCTATATTGGTTGAATATAGTGACATAGAATAGAATCTTTGAAAACTTTCTTGCAAATATTTAATGCTAAAGAGGTACTTATAATTAATTCTTCATGAAAACTAGGATTGAGATATACAGATAGGATAGAAGCTACACAGAGCAATTTGTGAATACATGTGATTACATTCATTCATAAGATATCCAAAATTTCCTATAAAAACTCTCTTCACTTTAACACATCTACATAAATCATAGTCCTATTTGATTTGCTTATCTGTCTCTAACTCTTTGTTATCAAAAGATCTATATTATTTACAAATGGAACAGACATGACAGAGAGCTCTTAACATAATCTCAGTGGCATTGATCAAGCACAGAGGATTCCTTGAAAATACAGCTGACTTGGCAGGTTTGATAAAAAAAACAAACAAACAAAAACAAACAAACCAAAAAAAACTATGTCAAAAGTTGCCTACATGAAATCCCAGGTAGTTCTAATAGCTTATTTTATTATATTCATTCAATAATCTTTTTAGTGGTACTGAGAATTGAACCCAGGGACATTCTACCTCTTAGCTAGACCCCCAGAACAGTTTTTCTTAGAAACAGGGTCTGGGAGAGACCTCTAAATGAGAAACCCACTACATGCTAAGGCTGTCCTTGAACCTGTGATCCTCCTGTCTCAGCATTCAATAATTTTTGAATCTTTATTTTTTTTTAACTTTTATTTTTGTGGCACTGGCAATGAAACCCAGGGATATTCTACCTCTGAGCTACACCCCCACCCTATTTTTTTTTTTTTTTTTACTCCTTATTTTGAAGCAGAGTCTCTCTGAGTTGCAAATGGCCTCACTAAGTAGCTGAGGCTATCTGCAAACCAGAGCCTGCTTGAATCTTTAATATAATCTTCCCAGACACTAACACACAGACACAAAATCTTGCCCTTTACTCAGAGTGGGACAACTAACAGGTGGAAGAAAAAAATGGCCATCCTTGCTTCCAGCTGGATATCCTACCACCTCATCTCTAGGTTGTTTGTGGCACATCAGGGTTCAAGCTGCACAGAAAAGAGGAGAACTGGGAAAGGCTTTCCTAGAGTACTACAGCTATAGTGCTGTGTGGGGGCTATCTAGATATGCTGGACATGCAATATGGTTCCCCATGCATCAATGGGGGAACTTTGAGTTTCCCCAAGAATAACAGAAATGGTCTCTGATAGCAAGTCCCTTGATAAGGGCACTGTTCCTTCTGGCCAGGTACTTTTTAAATCCTCCTAATATGGGCAGCTTGTTACTCTTCTGTATTGTTTTAGAGCTGGCTCATATTGCTAGAGACAGTGGGTTGTGTCCATCTCTTTCCTGGGTGACCTTTGCAAGGTTATTTGAGTTTATTTTAAAATAGGGGATATAAAATGATACTTTCCTTTAGTGTGCTTATGAAGAGAAATAAATGATGTCTGTAACGTTATAAGTATGCAATAAGTGTTTTCTCATATAATAGGTATTAAGAAGAAAAGAATGATAATATACATATTGGTAATCAGCTTAACTGAAAGCCACATGTGATTTGATATTGTGTAACATACATGTGCACAGATTTCAAAAAGTTCATATGTTGATACTGACTTTGAAATAAATTCTTCTCTATAAAAAATACAAATAAGATTTGGAAGGAAATCAAAACCCCATCGATCCTGAATATAATTATCAAATGTATTTATAGCCAAAAGAATACTGAAAGTTCTATTTGATTAATAGTTATTTGTTATTCGGTATAATTATTTTATAGTTATTTGAAGGACATTTGTGGTTTTTTTTTTTGTTTTTTTTGTTTTTTTTCTTTTTGGTTTGGTTTGGTTTGGTGCTAGGGATTGAATCCAGGGCATTCTACCTCTGAGCTACACCCACAGCACCTCCCCACTTTTTGAGACTGGGTTTCCCCTCATTGCTGAGGATATCACTACCTTTCTGAGCTGTCCTTGAGACTGAGATCCTCCTTCTTAGCCCCCCAGTACTAGGATTACCAGAATGTGCCATCATGCCTGGCTGGAGTTTACTTAAAATATCCTTCTGTATCAAGACAGAGTCTACATAGACAAAAATCAGTGATTTATTTTTGAGTTAAAACACATGACAACTAATTTTCAATCATTAAACATCTTACTTATCATCTAAAAGAGAGGCTTCTGGTGAATTACTTGTGCTTATTTTGTCATCAAGGACAACAGTGGGACTTTCTATTTTGTTGGTATTCATCCTCATCATTTGTTAGACTTCAGCAGTGGAAATAAACCACATGGCTCATGAAGAACAAATAAATATTGGATAATTTTAAATTAAGATGTACCTGGCCTAGAACTTCAAAAACGTCAAAGATACTTGTAGTAAAATGCCGAGAAATTAATAATAATGTTTATTTAGAAACTTTCTCATTTTATCCAATGCATAAATTAAACCTAAATTTATTTCTCTTTATTTTTTTAAACTTTGCAATAATACATTTCAAAATAGTAATTATGTTTTGTTTATCTGTGTATTTTGGAAAATACAAATACAAATAGAAGCTGTTTTGGATTTAAAATGCACACCAGCTGTAGGCACAATTTGGAAATTTTTAACTAGATAGTTAGAATGAACAGATCCCAAATTGGAAAATCTCCAAGGAAAGAAATTTTTAACTTCTGCAATGATTTGAAAATTGGCTCATATTTTATGCCTGCCCTGAATCGTTGTGATTATAATGTACATTGTTGTTTTTCATCACCAGTAAATTAATTTTTAAGGACACAGTATGTCTGCTTGATTATATTACAAATGCAATGACAAATATGATTATATATCAAAATATAGCATCTTTCCACTTCTCATATTGTTTAAGTATGACCACAATTTTGATAAGAAAAGAAAAGAAAGAACAACAACAGTTCCTACAAATAAAATAATTTTGAAGGTAAAAAAAGTAAGACTTGATAAACGTTTTAGAGGTAGTAAATTGCAGAATAAAATCTGAAACTCAGATTTGTTAGATGATAAATTTTACAGTTTTTCTGATTTTTACTGCCTACATATAGACCACATCAATGTAATTACATAGAATTAATATATCCTTAAGGAAATTATAATCAAAATCATGATTAGAAACATCTTGATGTCAAATAAGCTCATTTATCTTACTATAGTCACCCAAATCGATCAGCCACCCCATTAAGTAAAAATTAATGGCTATCCCTAGAGCTGAAAGTTGTAAGCACATAAATAGCCTGGGAGACCAAAGATTAGTAAGCAGACAAAATGGCGATTCCTAAAGTGTGTGACTATCGCACTTGCAGGTTGAGACTCTATGACAATATCTAGATATTTTTCTCACCCCAAATAAATTTTTGTTATTTACTGTTTACATAGTTGATAATTTGCAGCATTTGTTTATAAATCCAGATAAAGTGTTTTCTTTTTCTTCTGTATTTTTTCTGGAAGAATGTCTAATAGTCTACTTATAGAAAGTTTTACCAAAATACATAATAGTTTAATAAAATTCAGAAGCTAATGGTGCCAAATTCAGTTTAAATTTTCCAGTGTTATGGCTGTTCTTTTATAAAACATTGATCAACAAACAACTATAATATTAAAGAACAGAGTGTTTTACTATATTTCAATGTACATCAAATACTTTCCTATCTTCCTTTAACCCCATTTTCTTCATTGCAAAATAAATGAATGTTTTCTCAAATGACCTTTAAATATTCTTTAATTTATATTTTATGATCATACTCCTTTGACTAATGAAGTAAAATGTTTACATTCACTATTTAAATATGGTCTGATCTGATCAAATATGGTAAAGAATGATAAACTAATTTTATTTTTGCCATGTTTCTGGTTTTTATAGCTTTTTTTAGCAAGTGGTGCATATGACACCATTGTTTTTCTAATTAATCTATAATAATTATACAGATAACATTTTGATATATCCCCACATGCATATACCATAATTTGATCAGTTTCATTCCCTAATACCTCCCTTGCCCTCCATTCTCCCTCCCCCTTATGCTCTTTCTCTCTACTCTTTTGATTTCCCTTCTAATTTTGTTACATCTTTTTATTCATTTTTCTCTTTAGCTTCCATATATGGGAGAAAACACACAAGCCTTGCCGTTCTGCATCTGACTTATTTCACCTAACAAGATGTTATCCGATTCCATGCAGTTGCCTGCAAATGATATAATCTCATTCTTCTTTATGGCTGAATTGTGTATGTGTATACATACATATATAATATATGTAATCACTTTTATTATCAACTATTGTCGGACACATAGGCTGGTTCCCTAACTTGGCTATTATGAATTGTATTGCTATAGCACACTGACTTTATTTTTAGTAAATTCAAAAAGTGGTATAGCTGGATCCTATGAGGGTTCCATTACTAGTCTTTTTATTATTTATTTTTTGGTATGTGTGGCACTTCAGGTTGATCCAGGAGAATTCTACCCCTAAGCTATACCCCCAGTCCTATTTATTTATTTATTTATTTAGTTAGTTAGTTAGTTAGTTGTGAAACAGGATCTTGTTAGTTGCTTAGTATCTCCTGCATTGCTGAGGCTATACTCAAAATTGCAATCTTCCTGTCTCAGCCTCTCAAGAACTGGGACTATAGGTTTGTGCTACCATACAGAGCTCAATTTCTATTCTGTTAGGAATTCCCAAATTGATTTTCGTAGGGGATATACTAATTTTCAATCTTACCTACAATGTTCTCCTTTCCTCACAAACGTCCTAGTATCCATTGTTATTTGTAATATTCATTTCCATTCTAACTGGAATGAAATGAAACCTCAGTGATGTTTTGATTTGCATTTTTCAAAAGATAGAGATGTTGAACATTGTTTCATAAGATTGGTTATTTGTTCTTCTGCTGAGAAGTGTCTGCTTAGTACCTTTCCCATTTATTGAATGCTATTTTTTATGGTCTTGACTTTCTGGACTTCATTTAAATTCTAAATATTAATCCTCTGTCAGAAAAATATCTAGTGGAGATTTCCTCCATTCTGTAGGTTCAAGTGCAGATTTTCTCCATATGTCAATTGTTTCCTGTACTGTCCAGAAGTATCTTTAGCTTTATGCCAACCATCTATTGATTCTTGTTAATATTTTCTGAGCTGTAGGATTCCTATTGAGGAAGTCACTGCATATGCCTGTATGTTGAACTGTTTCCTTATCTTTGCTTCTAGCAGTTGCAAAATTTCTGCTAAACCTTTAGTCCATTTCAAATTGACTTTTGTTTGGGCTGAAAGATAGAGATCCAGTTACAATTTTTTATGTACAGGTGGATGTCCAATTCTCCCAGGTCTATTTGTTCAAAAGGCTGTCTTATCTTCAAGATAATCTTTTGTCTTTTGGCAATGTTGTCGTTGTCAAGATTCAGATGGCTGTAGCTGTATGAGATGTTCTCTTTGTCTTCTGTTCTACTCCACTGACTTATGTGTTGTTGTTGTTGTTGTTGTTGTTGTTGTCGTTGCTATTTATTATTATTCGAGTCCCAAAATGTTTTGGTTACTATGGCTCTGTGGTATAACCTGAAGTTGGGAATTGTGCTATTTCTAGCTTACTCTTTCTGCTTATTATTTTGGGTCTTCTGGTCCTTCATATAAATTTTAGGATTGTTTTTTCCACTTCAGAGAAAAATAGACTTAGTATTTTGATGGACATTGCAGTGAATCTATAGATCATTTCACATTATGTCCATTTTATCAATGTAATTCTGGCTATTCGTGTTCATAGAAAGTCTATATTCTGGTGTTTTTTATTTCTTTTATAATTGTTCTATAGTTTTCATTTTAGAGACCTTTCATTTCTCTTGTTAAATTTATTCCTAAGTATTTTTAAAATTAGAATCTTGTAAAGAATCATTTTTCTGATTTCTTTCTTCAGCAAATTCAGTACTGGCATATAAAAAAGCTACTTTTTTTTGTATTTTGGGTTTATATCCTGCTACTTTGTTGAGTTAGTTTACCATTTGTAGAAATCATCAAGTAGAGTTTTTAAGCTCTTCCATGCATTGTAATATGATTGTAAATAGGGATATTGTGACTCCCTACTTGATTATTTATACTTTCATTTCCTTTTCTTGGCTAATTGTTCTGGTTAACATATCAAGTGGTATACTAATAGGAGTGGAAATAGGAGTAATCTTTGTCTTGTACTAATATTAGATGGAATGGAAAACTGGAAAAAGTCTTATTTTCACATCTTAAAACTTTAACCTGTAAAGAGTTTCACAGTAAAAATATTTTAAATGTATATACATATATGTGTATGTGTGTGTTTGTATATGTGTGTGTATAATTTGTTGTTTGTCTATTTGCTTACTCTTACTATCACCATTCTCCCATATAAATAGCTTAAAATGAATGGGCTACAGCAGCATTTTTCTTCTCATAATCCTAGCTTTTTGCATCAAAATCCAACATTTTCTCCCTCCTTTTAATGCCTTATAAATTTTCTATAGGAACCTCCCTGAGGCTAATTTCCGTAAGAATTCTTCATAATGCCCAGAGCTGAGATTAACTGCTCTGCAGAGAACACATCTGATAATCGAATTTTGCATGTGGTGATTCCATTCTAAAGTAAAAGATGAGCTCTGAATGTCATACTCATTGTCCACTAAAGATAAGATAGAAAAAGTTATTTTCTTCCTCTATTGGGTTTCTTGAGTTGGAGGTACTGAGTCAGCTACACTGAGCATTTATTCATCAGCAGCCTTGTCTAATTCCCCTTAGTCATGTGACCTTGATGATAAATTTAATTTTAATTATTAATTCTCTAGTATGTAAAAATGATATATTATGGAGTAGTCTACTATATTTGTAAGATCAAATCAAGTTTAATAAATTTATATCATAAGTATAAAATAATTTAATCAATAAAAATAAATCTTCTGAGAGCTGAGTGTAACATAGGTGAGAGAAATAACGATGCTTGTCCTCCAGGGTTTCAAAGTCTAGTGAAGAGAGAGAAGCACATAGAAATATTTAGAGTCAAATGGATTCATATTCTCATGAAGGGGTATTATTAATCTTAGGACTATGACAATGAGGAAATGCATGGGTACCAAGCATATAACCGGAAATGAGAAATCAGAGATCTGCCTGGAAAGATTAAAGAAACACTCCAAACAGAAGATAGAACATAATTCCAGGAAGCAATTCAGGAGCTAAAAAGTAAATTGAAGAATCCTCGTGTCGAGAGAAGTAAGATGGGAAGGACAGGAGTACAAAGAGAAAGTGCTAGGTGAGGTTAAGCAGAAGGTCAGACTACTATTGAAAAAGTCTTTGTATAGTCTGCTGAGGCATACAGGCTTTCTAGAAACTAAGAAGTACTGGAGGTTTTGAAGCAGAGAGGTGACTACTAGGACTGTGAAAAGTGAAGGTATCAAGAAAACACTGAAGAAAGAGGTGATATTGAATAACTGTAAAACTTTAATTATTAATTAATGCAATTATGTTACAGATGGATAAGGCAGAAGTATTGGCCTTTAGTGGACAATGAGTATAACATTCAGAGCTCATCTTTTACTTTAGAATGGAATCACCACATGCAAAATTTGATTATCAGATGTGTTCTCTGCAGAGCAGTTAATCTCAGCTCTGGGCATTATGGAGAATTTCTTATGGAAATTAGCCTCAGGTAGGTTCCTATAGAAAATTTATTATTTCTGCTGTCATTGTGCTGCCATTTACTTTAATTAAATTAAAGCTTTATCCTTGGAATAAGCAAGCTTGTTTCATGTTTAATTTACTTTTACTTTAATTTTTTTTACTTTATTATACAACTTTTCAATGGAACTTTCCATACTATGGAATATTCTAAATGTGCTACAGATGTGGTAGCCACTAGTTATATGTGACTATTGAGTATTTGAACTGAATAGTGTGATAGAGAAATTAAAATTTTACCATTATTTAATTTTAATATAATAAAATAATATAACTTTAATATAAATGTAATAAATAAAATGACTAAATATAAGTCTAATAAATTTAATCTAATATAAATATTCACATGTAGATAGTAACTATGCAATTGGATGGCACCATTCTAATATTTATATAATATATATGTATATATATGTATATATATATATGTAATAATAGTATAAGACCCAATTGTATAGTAAATGTATACACATACATATTAACCAATTTCAAAACACAATATAGATGTATCTACTGTTGCTGTTCTTGAGACAGGTGAAACATGTGGTGTATTATTATTTGGTACTATATTATTTTTAGTAAATACTTCTTTGAGAGTTGGCTCTTAAACTGGGTCTAGTGGCTCATGCTTGTAATCTCAGCATTCAGGAGACTGAGACTGGAGGATCATGGTTCACGGACAGCCTTAGCTACTTAGTGAGGCCCTCTGCAACTCAGTGAGATCTGGTTTCAAAATAAAGAGTAAAAAAAAAAAAACAGAGGGCTGGGCATGCAGCTTGTAGGTATAATGCCCCTGGCTTCCATCCTCAGTACTGCAAAAAAAAAAAAAAAAAAAAAAAAAAAAGTTGGCTCTTAATATACTGGTACTCTGGAGGGTAAAAACTATAAGCAAATGTGCAAATGGCAAGAAGATAAATTGCTTTTGCTTTTTAAAAAAAATAAAATAGAATAAGAGATCCCATTTTTTGATTACCTACTGTTATAAAGATAATACTCAACTCTCAGGGATTAATTTTTTTAACGTCCATTTGACAGACATAAAATATTATGAGGAGAACATTGTTTCCCAAGACTCACAGAGTATATTACAGCCAAGTTTCTGTAACTAGTAATAATAAAAATAGCAATAATAAATTTTACTAATTATTAATTAATGTTTATAAATTTAAACCTATCTGACCAGGTGCAAATATTGTGAACATATATTGCTACACCGTTTTCAGTAAAATAGACATTTTGAGCACAGGTATATTTGTTAATTTTATTTAATATATTAATATTTGATGGTTGTGTGAATTATAAAACTTTATTCCATTGTTTAAGCACAAAAGTAATTTGACTGAATGATGGAATGGAAGCATCCAGGAGTAGACTGAACATGAAATAGGACTTGATCAGAGACATGTTTCTAAGGTTTCCTAACCTTCTTCCAATTCCTTCGTGTGGTCTGAGGCAGTTCTTTGCATTTTTTCCAGTTATATCTTCAGTAGGGAAGAATCCTTGACTTTGAGACTTCTCAGTAAAGGTCTTCTTTCATTTCATTATCTCTGACAGGGTGATGACATAACCCTGTGGAATTAACCACTATGGCTTGGAGAGACACCTGCTTAAAAGCTTTCACCCAGGCTCTCTGCTGGTCTTATGTCTTCCACTTGAACAGTGTGGAATGAGGAGTGTGGTTATACAGGAAATCTTTAAAGGCAAATCTGATAACGAAGAACAGTTTGGGATGGGGTAAGCAATAGATGCTATATAGCAAAAGTAAAAGATATTCAAAATGGCAGTGAGAGCATATTGTTTTTTAAGGACAAAGTTCTATTTTTTCAGGTGAAAAATTGAAAATTTCTAGTTTTGATAATCTGGGGAAAACTTTAAAAATGTTTTAATATTATTTGATATTCAAATAATTTTAGATTTAAAATTTGTAGACTAACATGTATCCTTCATCTAGCTCTCCCTAGCATTAACTTTCTGCACAATTTTAGTATATTTATCAAAACTAAAACATTAATGTTATTCTAATACTATTTATTTATTTACTTTGTGGTATGACATTTATATTTTTTATTTTGAAACAGAATGTTGTTACATTACCACACAGTAGCCACAGTGATCCTCCTGGCTCAGCCTCTCAAGTATTGTTACATTACTAATAATCACATTATAGTTTTGACTTCAATTTCTCAAAGTATGCTTTTGATCTGTTCAATGATTAGAATGTCATATCATATTTAATCTTGTTTTTATTACTTTTGCTTTTTTAACAAAATATTTTGTAGGTTTTCAGAAGATTTAATGAATGTATAAAACATATCAACGTTTACAGCTTATTAGCTTAAACGTCATTTAAAAGACAAATAACTGTTAGCAAGAATTACCAGATTATGACAAGTTATATTTTATTTTATTTTATTTTTTGCTTTTGATGTTATATCACACAGTATTTATTCAGTATTCTACTTTTTAAAGGAGAAAACAAGCTAGAAAATTCAAGTTGGCATTAAAATCTCTTCCCCCAGGAATTAGTCTGAATTAAATTTGCAGTTATTGGGAAGACACGTGATCAGGGTTATACGTTGAGCTCATCTAAGAGGTACATTTACCCACTTTTATTTTCCCCAAATAATATAATTAGGCAGGGAAAATTCAATTTAAATAATTTATATCAGTAACATAGGTATAAATGTGCTTGCCTTATTTTGTGTTTCTTTTGGCATTTAAAATTCTAGGTGAGTAAATGCAAGCACAAAAATTAAAAGAACTATAGGTCTGCTCTGAACTTTCTAACTTTGAGTATACTGATCAAGTTCATCACATAATTTCATTTATCTTTGTAAAACATAGCCTGCATTTTTTTACATTCAAACATTTCCATAATTTTTTTATTCTCAGAAGCTATTGGTTTAATAGGATAAGTCCTAAAATTTTTTCACTAAATTTAAGAATTTTCTTGACCAATATCCTAACACCTGCTTCATTCTAAGTGCCCTCTTTATTTTTTCTGCTAATCATGTGACTAAGCTATTTCTGCTTCTGTTTATTGAAAAGTAAAATATCTCTTCTTTTGAAAAGTGTCTATTCAGTTCAATTGTCTATTTTGATTGAGTTATTTACTAATTAATTTTAAGCATTAGAAGTAGAAATTTCAATGGAGGAGGGATAGATTAAAGGCAACTGTAAATAATGCTGTGCACATATTAAATTTATCTGTAACCAATCTCAGTAACATGTATAAGGAAGGGGGGAGTAAGTGGGGTACAGAGGGAAACTCACCAAGTATTGTATGAATATTTCCCATTACTCTATACCTCATTATGATGTATAATTGCAATACAATAATGAAAGTATAAAAGAGAAAAATATGTCAATATTCACACTCTCTGGACATAGGCATTGCATAGTGCTACAAATGGCATACAAAATTATTCAGAGTTTCATGTCCTTTGAAGTAGAGGCTATCACTGTACCCTCCTAGAAGGATTTTGGGGCATGGATCATGGACAGTGGATATTTCTCGCCACGTGAACATTTATTTGTTTTGTGAATATGAATACTCATAGAATATATACTAAATTGTACATATATATGATTTTTAACATTTTATAAATATTAACTCATTTTAATTTACATATGTGTACTGTGTGTGTGTGTTATGCAGATATTCAGGGTTCAGAAAATGAACTAGTATAGAAAACTTTCCAAGTATTTAATATCTAGTTGGTCAAATTTATTTTATAGCTTCTTTGATCTAAATAGTTTGCTTTTGGGACATGAATCCTGTTATTTATTGTTCATCTAGCCAACTTTCATAACGCACAAAATCTAAATTGTTTAAAGTACACCTGCAACCTACAGTAGTGTCTTTATTGAATCTAGAGAATATTGAACTGTTTGAACAAATGTCTAGGGGCTCTAAAAATATATCTCTAAGAATAGAGTGGAGGAATAGATAAACACAAGATATTAGACTTTATAAGAAATATATTCTTAGGGATTTGCCTTTAATATTATGTGCATTAGGGAATTGAGAATTTAAAATTTAAAACAAATAACAAAATAGGAACACATAAAAATGCACACTAAGTGCTGCAGGGAATGAGCTTTTTAGGTATAGAACGTTTACCTGAAGACCTGTATGTTCACCAATCATGGACAATGCATCTATTGTAGTTTCTGGTCATTCTGTGCTAAAGTCTAGCATTAGTTCTACACTAGAATAATAAAATGAGTAATTTCAGTATAAATGGCTGAATGTAAAAGTATTTAACTTTTACAACAGATTTATTATGTATAATAATATGTATATAAAATGATATGACTAATCTTTAAAAAAAGTGTTCTTTGTGTTCATTATTCACCTAAGCAAGAGATTGTTGTAAGTGTGCACCACAAAATGGCTTATAATTTATAATTTATGTATATTTGAGAGATTTTCTTGAGCCTTTAAAAATTATGTTGGAGTTTTGTGAGCATATTTGCCTGTATTGATTAATTTTTAATTAAATTGATTTTTTTTTCAGGTTTGGGAATGAAACCCCGGGGCATCTACTTCTGAGCTATATCCCCTGCCCTATTTTTTATTCTTTATTTTGAAACCGGGTCTCACTGGGTTGCAGAGGACCTCACTAAGTAGCTGAGGCTGTCGGCGAACTGCTATCCTCCGGTCTCAACCTGCGGAATGCCGGGATTACAAGCATGCGCCACCACACCCGGCTTAATTAAATTGATTTTAACTCATATTATATGTTTGCTTTTTACTTATGTAATAAACAGTTTTTTCATATTCTTTTGTGCAAATGAATCGTTTTACTTTATTTTGCCAGGTAATGGCAAAATTAAAAATCTACCCTTCTGATACTTTTACATTTTGTAAACATGGAGGTTTTGAAGTTATCTCTCATGAGTTTTAATTTACTTATCTGATCATTAATAGAGTTGAATGTCTTTTCCATGATTATGTGAAATTTCTATTATTTTTTAATATTTTTCTTATGCTTGGACTTGGCTTTTCTTTTTGTTAAATTATAGCATAGTTTTAAATTTATCATATCAATTCTATGCTGAAAATGTGGTTCCTTTATCTATTTATGATTTTTTAAATTTTATTGGTGCATTGTAGTCATATATCATAATGGAATACAATATTTTAGAGGCATACATGCTCATGTGACTATTTTATTTAATATTCTTTGATGCTTAATGTACAGAAATTATTAATAGTAATGTAACTAAATATATTGTTTATAACTACAAGGAGATGTTTTATGTTCTATTCAATAGGTTACAAAATAATATTTTTAATTAATTCTACAATGTTTGCCTTTATTACTTATATGGAATTTATTTTATTTGTTATAATATGAAGGAGAAATTTAATTTCAAGGTATTTTTATTTCTTTTCTTGATATATTGTTTTCCAATAAACACATATCAAATACCACATTCTTTCAAACAGGTTTACAAAAACTGCATTATTATAAATATCTTTCACTTTGTACAAGTTCATCAATCTGTTTTATATTTCATTTGCTAATTAATATACCTGTGAACCAATATCATATTATCTACGTAAGCTCTTTGGAAAGTATGGCTTGTTGGTCAAACACGAGTCAAACTGTTCTGTTTGTGGGATAGTAATTCTTCTTACTGTGTTTGGAGGTGATTGCGGGCAATGGAGATTGAACGCAGGAGTTTTATACCCGAGTTACATCCCCAGCGCTATGTTTATATTTTTATAAAAAGATCTCATTAAGTTGTTGAGGCTGGCCTTGAACATACAACCCTCATGTCTCAGCTTCCCCAGTACTGAAATAACAGACATGCATTAACAGATTACCTTTTTTAATGATAAAATTTAAAATAAAGATATGTCATGGCAAGTAGAATTACATAATATTTAAATTTTATTGCCCATGCATAAAGATCTATTGGAAGGAAGTCATGCCTAAACATTTGAATATTGCCTATGGATGCTTTAGAACTGCATGGCAGAGAGAAGTCATTATGACAGACCCTAAACCTAAAGTATTTGCTCTTGCTCCTTTAAAGAAACATTTTTCAATAATTGTCTAATTTAAAGAAAGACAATATTTTTTACAGTACTCTTTTTCCTAGCAACTTTATTTGTATTTCACTCCTACAAAAATGACATCATATAGTGTAGCCTTATCAGGCCTGGGTTTGTATGAAGGTTTCCTCTTCAACGCCCACATCTGTTGGGGCTGAATTTTTCTACAGTACCCTCTGCTCAGTGCAGTCATCCAAGGACAACACCTGGCACAGTGCTTATACTGAGGAATATCATAATTCACAAGCACACTATAGCCTGATGCCCATCATTTCTGCCTCTGCGCATTTCTTCCCTTTGTGCCACTTCAGCATTCATATGCAGTTTTTAAAATTATTGCTTGATTTTGACTTTTAGCTCTTTTAAAAGGAAGATTCTTTGTTTTAGTATGCAATACTACCTAAAATGATAGTTTGTATTTATTATGATTTCTAAGATTTTTACTTTAGGTTTTCTTAACTAATTATATTATGCATGAAAAAATGTTCTATGTTTATAAAAGGAATTCTTCTATATCATTTATTAGTTATCAAATGGTATAAATAGAAATAAGATTGGGATTGACATTAGAAAATACAGCCAGAAAGATAATTCTGTGACCTGGAAGCTGAAAGTATAATTTATACAAGGTGAGAATCTATGCTTTCATTTTTGCTTTTAACTTTTTTTTTTTTTTTTTTTTTTTTTTTATTTTATTTTATTTTTATTTTTTTTTTAATTTTATTTTATTTTATTTTATTTTTTTTAACAATTTTTTTTATTGAACATAAATAGTATACATTTACACTATATTTGGTGCCCTCTCCCCCCGCCCCCGTTTTCTCCCCCCCCCCCACCAATGGTTGGCCAGGTTAACCATGTCTTATTCATAATTTTACACATGTTCAGGTGAAGATGCTCCTTAATCAAGATCGGCCTTTCTCCTCTCCTATCTTTCCATTAAAACTTAGCTAGTATTTCCCCTCTAATATCTGGGGTCCTACTGGTATCCTTTGTGTTTTCTAGTTTGGGCATATTAGAGGAAACATGTGTATCTTCTCCTTCTGTGCTTGGCTGATCTCACTTAACATGATGCTTTCCAGGGCTTTCCATCTTCTTGCAAATGATAAAATTATGTTCTTCTTTATGGCTGAATAGAATTCCATTGTGTGTATTTCCCACAGTTTTGCTATCCATTCATCTGTTGATGGTGATCTGGGTTGGATCCATATTTTGGCTATTACAAATTGTGCTGCTATGAACATAGGTATGCATATGTTGCTGTATTTCTCTGAATTCAACCCTTTTGGAAAGATACCCAGGAGTGGTATAGCTGGATCATATGGTGGATCTATTCCCACCTTTCTTAGGAGTCTCCACACAGATCTCCATAGTGGCTGAACTAGTTTGCACTCCCACCAACAGTGTAAAAGAGTTCCTCTTTCCCCACATCCTCGCCAGCATTTGTTGTTGTTTGATTTCTTTATGCTTGCTACTCTCACTGGGGTTAGATGGAATCTCAGTGTAGTTTTGATTTGCATCTCCCTGATGGCCAGTGATGAAGAACATCTTTTCATGTATCTATTAGCCCTTTGTATCTCTTCTTTTGTGAAGTGTCTATTTAGTTCATTTGCCCATTTCTTGATTGGGTTGTTTGTTTTGTTGGTGTAGAGCCTTTTGAGCTCTTTGTATACTCTGGATATTAGCCCCAAACCAAATAAAGATACCTCAAGAAAGGAAAACTACAGACCAATATCCTTAATGAACATAGATGCAAAAATTCTAAACAAAATACTAGCTATACGCATTCAAAACTATATCAAGAGAATAATTCATCACGACCAAGTCGGTTTCATCCCAGAAAAACAAGGCTGGTTCAACATACGCAAATCAATACATGTTATTCACCACATAAATAGAACCAAGAACAAAAACCACATCATCATAGCAATAGATGCTGAAAAAGCATTCGACAAAATCCAACACCCATTTATGTTAAAAACACTGCAAAAAATTGGGATAGAAGGAAAGTACTTCAACATCATCAAGGCAATATACTGCAAACCCAAAGCCAACATTATATTGAATGGGGAAAAACTGCAAGAATTTCCGCTACAGTCAGGAACAAGACAAGGATGCCCACTTTCACCTCTCCTTTTCAATATAGTCCTTGAGACTCTTGCTGCAGCAATCAGACAAGAGAAGGAAATCAAAGGAATCCACATAGGAAGAGAGGAAGTGAAATTATCCTTATTCGCAGATGACATGATCCTTTACCTGGAAGACCCAAAGAACTCAACCAAAAGACTTCTGGAGCTGATCGACAAATTCGGCAAAGTCGCAGGTTACAAAATCAACCTAAAGAAATCAGTGGCCTTTCTTTATGCCAACAACGAATCCACAATGAAGGAAACAA
This sequence comes from Muscardinus avellanarius, assembly GCF_963383645.1. Classification (NCBI taxonomy): domain Eukaryota; kingdom Metazoa; phylum Chordata; class Mammalia; order Rodentia; family Gliridae; genus Muscardinus; species Muscardinus avellanarius. The sequence goes on along the minus strand of NC_137786.1, from coordinate 211,424,078 downwards.
AAACAACAATTCCATTCACTATAACCTCAAAACCAATAAAATACCTAGGAATAAACCTAACCCAAGATGTAAAAGACCTCTACAACAAAAACTATAAAACATTAAAAAAAGAAATAGAAGAAGACCTTGGAAGATGGAAAGATCTCCCGTGCTCATGGATAGGCAGAATAAATATCATCAAAATGGCCATTCTGCCAAAACTGATCTATAGGTTCAATGCAATTCCCATTAAAATACCAGTGACATTCTTCAGAGACCTAGAAAAATCAATCATGAACTTCATATGGAGAAAGAAAAGACCTAGAATAGCCAAAGCAATTCTCAATAACAAGAAACACGCAGGAGGCATTACAATCCCAGACTTCAAACTATACTATAGAGCAATAGTAGTAAAAACAGCATGGTACTGGCACAAAAACAGATATACTGACCAGTGGATTAGAATAGAAGATACAGAAACAAACCCACACATCTTTAGTCAATTAATCTTTGACAAAGGGGCCAAACACATACGCTGGAGAAAAGACAGCCTTTTCAACAAGTGGTGCTGGGAGAACTGGCTAGCCATTTGTAAAAAGATGAAGCTAAACCCCTATATCTCACCTAACACAGGAATCAACTCAAGATGGATCAAAGACTTAGAAATTAGACCTGAGACGGTGAAGTTAGTAGAGGAGAACATAGGTTCAACACTACAACATATTGGCACAGGCAGTAACTTTCTCAACAAAACCTCCAAAGCTCAGGAAATTAAAGCAAGAATAAACAAGTGGGATAACATTAAACTAAAAAGTTTCTTCTCATCAAAGGAAACTATCAATAACCTAAAGAGGAAGCCTACAGAATGGGAAAGGATCTTTACCAGCCACCATTCTGATAGGGGGCTAATATCCAGAGCTTTTAACTTTTAAGTTCTAGGATTTTGTGTTCTTTTAGAATTTCATCTCTCTAAAAATTTATTTGTAATTTAGTTAGAAATCTGAGTGCCATATCTTTGTGAGATTAGATAATCAACTTATTAAAACATGACAAAATTATCTTAGATGTACCTAGAAAGTTTCCTAGAAAGTGAATTCCTAATAATGAATCTTATATTAGAAAATGTGGTTTATGAAAATGAAGTTATGCTAAATAGTCTATAACACAGAGCATTATTTTTCCTTGTTTAAAAGTGCACTTACCACATCCTAATTTCACATATGGAAATGAGAGTACACAGACTACATCTTTCTTACATTTTTATCTAAGAAAAACTTGTCAGATATTATGAGTTTAAAAATATGACTAGCAGCACACATTATTACTATTTTGCAAGTAACAGTTTTTCATAACAACTGCTAAGATAATGTAAGGTGCTTTCTATGAATTTTTATATGGAAATATTGAAAGCTGGTTTATATGTAAAGATAAACAAAAAATAAATTTAAATAAAATGATGGGAATTTGGACTGAGCTCTGCAGTCCTAGAAGAAACAGCTTGCTATAAAGTTAATATTCCTTACCTGTGAAGCTTGGCCTCTCTGTTGGCCACTGCCTCCCCCAGTACACCACAGGCCTGTGACCTATGGCTTTCCCATCTTTTGAAATGATGCATTTATCACCAGTGAGTCATGACTTCTTTATAATCTATATGAATGCTCATGGCATCTTTACTCTGTCTAGAGTAAGTATTATCAACTAAATTAGTCCTGTAGACAAGTATATATTCTTCTCTCAAGTTGATGGCTAGAATCCTTACTAACCATGCAAGTACTATGCCAAACTAAACCAGAGTTTTTACACTGTCTTCACATTTTACAATATTTAATTTCACATTGAAAGTTATTCAATGTGGACTTTAATCAGACACCATCTTGAGCTGCTACCTAAACAAGTACTGACTACTAAAGAGAAAACTATGTGTGTGCTTGGCAATGAGTGTAAACGTTAATGCATGTGAATATGCATGTGTGTATTTATGAATATGTATGCATAGCAGTGAGTCTGGCAGTTAATGGAAAATAAATAAACTCTGGAAGACGACTCTAGCAATTTGGGTTTAACAAATCTTTCAGAAGATGATAATGCATGCTCAAATCTGAGAACCACTGTTTTCACTCCAGGATGTTCAGTTGAAAATTCTGCTTCTAATAATGTCAACACGATACAATATCACATATTAAAATGATAGAGAAATTAGTACATTTTTGTTAAAATGTAAGCTAGATGAAAATAAAGTGACTGAAAAATACACAATTAATCATTAAACAGTAAACTTTCTGAACAACTGAAATGAGCTCTACACCTCTAAATTGTGCTCAATTATTTAATTTGAGATATATAACAGTAATATTAAGTTATTAGGGCTGAACTATGAAACCAAAATAGTCTTTATTTCAAAGACCATTGAAGGTTGCATAAACAGGTTAATTTTTTTTGTAGCAACTGAATAAATCCATTTGAGTTCTTTATTCATCTGCATTAATGACAAAAGCAGAGCAAATTTACTCAAAGAGAAAGAGAAACATTAGGAATAATTTTAATTAATTAGGATCACTTAGGAACTACACAATTTAAGCTCTCCTACAGCTTTTTCCATTATGATATATATATATATATATATATATATATATATAATTTCTCCATCACCTTATTTGGAATCCTAAAACACTTCATCTTTTATATGAAAACATTTAACTTACTTATTATTTTTTCTTTTATTTTTGCTAGAGAGTCTAACTGTGTATTCTACTGGGTTGTACTAGTCAATGACTTCTCATAATGTATCTAATTATTTGGAAATACATGTGACTTGCCCTCCTGACCATTCCTTTTTTCATCAGCTTAAATATTCAGTCTGTATTTCCCTAATTTCTCAGGTACTAAATGCCCTATCTTTAACATTTGCATTCAGTTTATTAGTACTGAAGCAGCTTTGTATGACTGAATTTTATCTAATATGCATTCATGTTCATTGGTTCACCTATAGTTTTCTAAATTGAATGTTTTAATTATGAGTATTCCCAAAAAGAAAACATCAAAGCAGATTACCAACGGTGTTCAAAAATATTTCTGTTTTTACATCTCTAGCACTAAGATTTTATAAACAAATTTTCTTTTTTCTTTTTAGATTAAAACAAATTTAACCTTAATGTTTGCAAAACATAGGGCTATGATTGTCTAGGATTACTTATAGGATTAGAATGGCTAAGAATCATTAAAAATAGGCCATAGTTATTCACATTAAATTATTCTATAGATAATCCTTGACATGACTGGAAGAGAAAAGGTGGATGAGGGAAAATAGATGACATTATAGCTATCATGAAAACAAAAATACAAATAAAACAATAAGAGTGAGAAAGAGCTATAAAAATATATAAATTTAGATATTTCTATCTTAAATATTCTATGGTATTAAGGGAGAATTTCATTGGGGTGACTCTACTCTTCAAAATTTATGTTGCACTTGAAGTTACTAAGCCTGTTCTCATACATTAATTAGATGCCATAAAAGTAATATTAACTGTTAATATACCTAATGTTAAGATGTTGAAAATTAAACTCTACCTCATATGAATGGTCTCCTTCCCCTTTGGAATTCCTTATCCCAGCTAATGGCAATTCTTCTAACTATTAAGGCTAAAATTTGGTTTGATTACATTATTTTTCTTATAGCGCAATTTCTGAGAAATTTGAGAAATTACAAATTTAGGGTATCAACTTTAGCATTCCCATATCAGTCAGAGCTACCGATATTTCTTTTGTGAGTTATTATAACAGACTCTTATTTCCAGCCTACTTATCTGTTTAGTTTTAACATCTCTGCTAGAGAGATGCTGTTTAAAAACAAGTTTGATCCAGCCAGGCATGGTGGTGCATGCTTTTAATCACAGCATTTGGAAAGCTGATACAGGAGAATCCAGGTTCGCGGACAGGCTCAGCTACTTAGTGAGGTTTTTTGGAATTCACTGAGACCCTGTTTCAAGACAAAGGAAAAAAAAAATAGAGCTGGGAATTAAGTTTGGAGGTAGAATGCCTCTGGGCATCCATCTCCAGAACCACACACACATGCCAACATCCTTTATTTTAATGACCTTACAAATGCTACATGCCCATTAGAGATCTTTGTTACCCTAAACTCTCTCAATATGCCACCTATTTTACGGACTTGCTCCTACAAACTCCTACATATTTGCTGGACTCCATACACTGATCTTCTGATTCCTAGCGCATATATTCTTCAGACTACACCCCCAAGGGCCTCTGCTCTTGCTAGTCTTTTTGAAAGATATTCTACCAGAAGACCCAAGGCTTGATCCACCATCTCTTTTCACCCACCACTGGAATATTACCCTTTCAGTGAGATTTTTCCCAGTGGTCGCACCTAATAAATTAAGTCATCTCTCTACCATTCTATTTCTCGTCCCTGATTTATACGCCTTCTTATCATTTTTCTCCATGTAGCATAATAAATACTTGTGAGGCTTCATTTAATGTGGGGATTTGGCTATTTTATAGCACCCAAATTATTTGGCTGAACAATATTCTACATGTATTATTTTAAGTCAGTAGACTATGAGTAAAGCAGATTTCCCCCATAATGTGCATGAGCCTTTGTTTTTCTGCTAAGTGCCTTAATAGAGAAAACACTGATCTCCTCTAGGAAGAGAAGATACTGGCAGAAGACTGGCTTTAAGTCCACTCCACTCTCCCACAGGACTCTGGATTTCATCCTTGCCAGTCTCTCTCACTCATATATATGGTGTATTGTGTGTATATATATATTGTATATATGTATTATATATAATATAATATATGTAGTGCATCGTATATATGTATTATATATACAATATATGTATTATATATATGTATTATATATAGTATATAGTGTATTGTATCTATATAGAGTATATATTATATATACACTGTGTATAATGCACATTGTGTAGGGATATAGATAGTTTTATAATATATATTAAATATACATTTTATATTGTATATAATGGATACTGTGTATATTATAGAGAAATAATTGCACATACATACACACATACACACATACACACATACACTCACACATACACACACACAAAGGTACAGTATAAACTAAATATTTCTGGACCTGACATTTAGGTCTTAATTGATTTTCCATAGTGCCAAATTAGTATACTTTTTTTCAGAATATATTTCTTAAATGTGATGCCCTATTGCATTTTATCTGAAATGAACTCAAAGCCAACTCAAATGCAATCTCTCCTCAAATCCTCTGCTCAGCTGTGCTGTCCACAGCACTCATTCTAGCCCTGAGTATTGTTATCTCACATGGCTATGCAGCTTTTCAAGCAGACTTCATATTTATATTTCATAAACAAACATTAAGCACCTACTACTGTATGATAAGCATTTTTGGAAACTGAGTAAAATTCAATGACTAGGGCAACCTAAATTCTAATGTCAAGAAATAGGAGAGATAGGGAAACAAATATAGCAGCGAGAAAAAAAAAGATAAAATAAAATAAACAAAAAAATAGGTAAAACAAATGATAATATATGATAAAAGAAAAAAACATAAACAAGACTGGAAAGAAGTGATAATCTTGGGGCATATTTCAAACGGGTTGGCCAAGCAAAGATGATATTCAAATCAAAGTCTGAAAGACAAGAAAAAATACCAGAGTAAAAGAAATCATTTTAAGGACTCTCCTAAGAAATATAATTCAATTTTTTTCCTGTAATGTGGATTGAACCAAGAGTGGTCTAATACTGAGCAAAATCACCATCCCTTTTTAGTATTTGAAATTCTGAGATGGGGTCTTGCTAAATTTCCTAGGCTGGCCTTGAACTTGTAATCTTGCCTCAGCCACCAGAATAGCTTGGGTTGCCGGCATTCACCACCACCAGCGGCTACAATTTATTTAGAATCTGTAAAGCTATATATATTTTTATATATATATATAACATATATATATATGTGTGTGTGTGTGTGTGTGTGTGTGTATGTATGTGTATATATGTATATATGTATGTATATGTGTATATATGTATATATATATATTATTGGGGGTGATATATACATATGCATATATATGTATATTATTTTGTTAGGGAATTGAAAAACAGTATATGTCTGAAGATTATCATGATCAATATGAAATATTCTAAGGTATGTGTACTCACAAATTAATCAATCAGTTACTTACTTACATAGCATTTGCTTTGACAAATATTTATTGAGCTGGGTGTGGTGGTGCATGTTTGTAATTCCAGGACTTGGAAGGCCAAGACAGAAAGCTTGCAGGTCGGTGGCCAGTCTCAGCAACTTAGTGAGGTCCATTTTAAAAATAAAAAATAAAAAAAGTAGGGCTGGGAGTGAGTTCAGTAGTAGAATGTCTCTGGGTTCAATCCCAAGTACTACACACGAAAAATAAAACTACAAATTATTATTATTATTATTATTATTTTGAAACAGGGTCACTTAAGCCAGCAAGGCTGGCTTCGAAGTAGCGTGATCCTCCTGTCTCTGCCTCCTAAGCTTGGGGATTACAAGTGTGCGCCACCATGCCCGGCTAAAACTACAAATTAAAAACTAATATTAGAGCTGGGAATAGTGGTACAAGCTTGTAATCCCAGCATTTGGGTGGCTGAGACCAGAGGATCGCAGTTTGTGGACAGCCTCGGCTACTTAGTGAGGCCTTTGCAACTCAGTGAGACCCTGTTTCAAAATAAAGAATAAAAAATAGGGGCTGGGGGTATAGCTCGGTGGTAGAATGCCCCTGAGTTCCATCCCTAGTATTGCAAAAAACAAACATTAAATAACAAAAGAAAAGATAAAACAAAAATATGTATTATATTTATTTGCCACTGTGAAATACCAGGCACGATTCTGCATTCAGAGGGTGAAAGGGACTCACTTTCAACTAAAAATGAGAGGGGAAAAATAAGTATACATATATAAAAATTATGATATTGTAAGAAGAATCATACAAAATAAAGCAGGTAGCAGAGATAAATGCCAGGTATATATTTAGATAAAATATTCAAGAGAGGTTCTGAGCAGGTCATATTTGGCCCGTGTCTTGAAGAAAATGACTGGTCAAGGATCTGTGAGTTTCAGAAAGAAGGAGCATCCAGTGAAAGGTCCTGAGGATGAGACGTGCTTGCAAGGTCACAGGGCAGCGAGATGGTCAGCATGGCTAAGACCTCACCAAGCATCAGCATGTGGAAGGTAGAAGGTGCAGTTGTAATGGTACCTTGCATTTCATGACAGACAGACTAGATTTGTGTTGTATTAGCAAGATAAAGTCATAGCTCACAGTTATTTCGCAAGTGTAAACACTGTGTTGCTCATGGGTTTGCCCTGAGGCTGGAGGAGAAGAAACAAAGACACATTTTTTCTGGTGATTTCCAGGGATATTAAATAAAATGAGGCAATGAAAGGAAGATTAAGGTTGGTGTGAAAGTCAGATTAATAATTCAGTTCAGAACACATATGGCTCCAATGCCTATATTAGACTTTTAAGGAAAATGGAAAGCTTCAGTTGGATGAACAAGCCTGGAATTGAGGGAAAAGGTTAATGTTGGGATTACAAATTGAGGGTAATAGAATATAGATACCATTTAAAGCTATCAGATTGAGATAATCTGGAAGCTAATACAGAAATGAAAAGATCCAAGGACTCAGCTCTGGGTTGCTCTATTTAGAGGTCAGAAAGAGAATGTCGTGTTATGCTGGTAAATGTTTAACAACCAGTTATCAGGAGTGGGGGAAGGATCTGACTTGTCGTATTCTATCTCCATGGTGTTGATTCTGTCATCATTTCTGATTCCAAGCTTTCAGCATGACATCACTCAGCTTTCAAGAGCTTTTCAAGATTCAGTGATCTCTTACAAGTTACTCTGGCTGATACTCAGTGAGTACTCAGAGAGAAGAATCCAGAGATGAAAATAAACCAAAGCTTCCAGGGAGATGTAAGTGTGATGTATCAGAAACTAAGGCAAGAAAGTGTTTTGAGAAGGAAAAAGTGATCCAACAGGTCAAAGCCTGCTAAAAGGATAAGTGTGATGAAGACAGAGCATTGGCCATTAGAATTGCCAGTGTGTTGACCACTGTTGACCTTTATAGAGGGCATTTTCATGGAGTGGTGGTTCCCAAAACATGATTAGCATAGGTTCTGTAGTGAGAAAGTAAAGTAGAAAATACAATTATTATGAAGAGTTGTGTTTTAAAGGGAAACAACAGCCAAAAACAAAAAGTTACATAAATGGACTAAATTTTATTTGGCAACAAAACAGTGGAATTCTCTTGATGTTCAACTGCTTTTGGTTCGGTTGCTAAAAAACAAAATATTAGGACCTGATATTTTAATACTGGGGATTGAACTCAGGGGCATTCTAAGTCTCAGCTATACTCCTAGCATTTATTTATTTATTTGTTAATTAATTAATTAATTAATTTATTTATTTATTTATTTTTGGTGGTACTGGGGTTCCTGGAAACCCTTCTACCTTTGGGCTACACTCACAGACCTATTTTTTTTTTCAAAACAGGGTCTCTTAAACCAGAGTCTGGCTTCAAACCTGAGTGATCCTCCTGTCTCTGCCTCCCAAGCGTGGAGATTACAAGCATGCACCATCACGTCAGGCCATTTTTATTTTTATTTTTAAAAAAGATTTTGCTAAATTGCTGAGGCTGGCCCCAAATCTGCAATCTTCCTGCCTCAGTTTGGGATTACAGGTGTGTACTACCATGCCCCGCTTGGGTTATCTTTTAAAGTACATGTCTGTCACTGGGCGTGGTGGTGCAGGTTTGTAATCCCTGCATTTAGGAGGCTGAGACAGGAGGATTACACAGGTTAGAAGCCAGCCTCAGCAACTTAGTGAGACCCTGTTTCCAAATAAAATATAAAATAGGTCTGGGAGAATAGTCCGGAGGTAGAAAGCCTCTGGAATCTACCCCCAGTACCACACATACACACACAAAAATACATGTCTGTCAAGTTGCTTCAGTAGTATAGTATAGCCTTGCAAATTATTTAATGGCAGCATCTAATACACATTTATTCCAACATATTAGTGGCTTAATGGCAAAGGTAGGTTGGATATCAAGGAAGGGATGTGGTTAAATTGCATCCCATAACTTAGGAAACAATATAATTGAAACTTAATCATCATTAACACAGCATCATCATGTCTCAGGGCTTGAGTCTCTTTCTAGATACTTTGCAGCCATAAATGTATCCTAGGTGTGAACCAGGAAAAAAAAATGAAATGGTTCAGTAAAGAACTAGCTAATCTATGCCATGTTTTGTGAAAATCACTGAACTGTTAACATTATGGTTTCGTGTGTGTGTGTGTGTGTGTGTGTGTGTGTGTGTGTGTGTGTTGTGTGTGTACAGCTTTTATTGATGCATTGTATTCTCACATCATAATATAGTTCAGCGTGATATGATACATATGCACACAGCATTTTGTTCTTAATTTAAAAAAATAATCTTTTGAGCTGGAGATGCGGTCAGTGGTAGTATTTTCCTGGTATGTGCAAGGTACTGGTTTTGATCCTGAAGCAAATAAAGAAAAACAAAAACAGCAACAATAACAACAAAATCAACTTCATATATATATATATATATATATATATATGTATATATAGTGTATATATATATATATATACACTAAAGTTGTTTAACCTTTGCCCCAGTGTTGTCCGGCTCTAGTAATAACCAGCTATGTTATCTTGAGCAATTAAACTGAATTTTTAAAATACTATAATACTTTTATTTATAAAATGATAGGGCCAATAAATCACTTCAAACATACCATATAAATCAAATATTTTACAGGTAAAGTATGACATTAAATTTTCCTATTTATTCTAATTCTTATTTTTTCTTAAATCATTTAGAAAATCAATAATTTCAGTAGACCTTTGGCAGGTCTTTAAAGATACTTTTGGTTGCAGTCGATTCACAAGTGATCATTTATTGTTTTGGTTATTTTATGCCAAACTCACCTTTAAATGCCATCAAGTCAAGAAAAATTCTATTTTGCCCCAGAGTCTTAGGCTGTGATCCAAAGAACACCTGGCATTTTTCTGTTTGTAAACTGTATGAAATTATCCTGTACTCTGTAACAGCCTAAAATTAAAGTAAGTACAATCTTAAATTCCATGTATGAAAGCAGCCATACCCAGTGAATGACACAGGCTATTCAAGAAATCCTAGAGTTTCCAGAAATTCTCCATCCCAGTTCTTTCAATCATTTAGTAAGTCTGTGTCCAATGTCATTTTACCAACCAGAAAGAAATTATTTTCTCCTCAAACTGTTTATCATAAGACATATCATTAATCAGAAGAAAAATTACCACTTAAAAATGAATTATTTATATTCTTTTCAGCCCCAGACTCTGATTGGACCATCAAGATTACCCCAAGTGCAAATATATCATACTCTACTCTGTCAACACCACAGCCAGAGAGCCTGGCAGAAAGGTGCCAACAAGATTATGCAGACACCACTGCTGTGGGCTTCTTTCCTACCGCCAGCATGCCTGGAGGACATATTTCAATAACAGAAGATGGAAAGTATCTTGATTCCACTGACATTCATAATTTATGATTAATCAGCTCTTGAAAACTTGCTAACAGCAGAAGGCAACAGAGAGAAAGATGGATTCTCACTCTTTAGATGGAACATTACTTTTCTCCCAGGCTAAATCTAATCATTGCATTTCTGAACACCAGATAATTGACTAGCCATTTACTTAAACTTCCTCAAAGGGCATCAATAACCCTCCAAGGGGGTCTATCCTGGCAAGGAGGTAAAGTTAATTGACTCCTGATTATACAGTTGAAGGAACAGCCTGGGTGCAGCCACCCAGAAGGGAGGCAGCCTCATTGAGATGAGAGGGGTCAGGAAGCTTTTGGAATGTTTAGGGAAGACTGATCCAGCCCCATTAATGTGTATAGTCATTAACTGGATAAAATAAGAACAATAATATGAAGAAGACATAGCTGTGAAAGTCTGGAGCCGTGACCTTTGTGATTGGGCTCTGAGCACCTTTACAGAAGGGACAACAGAAAGCGCATTGGCCCTTCCTATTTTGTGGGGACACTGCCAAAAGATGATCAGGAAGTGGTCTCTCACCATACACCAACATTCTCAGAACTTTGATACTAGGCTTCCCAAACTCAAGGATAGAGAGGAAAAAAAAAAAAAAAACTCTGTTGTAATAATCTACCGAGTTGGTGATAGTTTGTTATATTATGTGGAACAGACTGAGACAAGCGGTAGCAAGGACCTTTCTGAAAAGGTCAAGAGTAGGTGTCACAGCACAGTTAATGACTGACACATAACTGTATAGATGATGGTTTTAGATTGTTCTCCTGAAAACTGACATTTCTACAGGAGAAATAAAGAAAGAAATATATTTGGAGTGTGGCTTTTTGTTTTGTTTTTGTTTTTGTTTGAGAAGGGTGGGTATACCCCTTGTCATTTTTATATTTTTTTAAATTTTGAAACAGGATCTCACAAGGCTGCTGAATAATCTTCCTCTCTAAGGCTCCCAAGTACTGATATTACAGGTGAGCGCCACTATGCTTGGCGTGAGAGTAAAGTTTTTTGTCTTCTGTTTGTTTTAGAGTTGTAGTTTGTTTTGGGGTTGTAGTTTTACATCGTGGTGAAGTTCAAAGTGACAGATAAGCAGCTGCATAACGCATGCAGCATTCCTTGTGTGCTTGCTTTTGCTTCCCTTGGAAGTGTCTATTTACCTGACAATGGAATGAAATAATCTTCCAAGACATCACCTTCATCAATCTTCATACACAAATTACTTGCATCGATGAAAGCGATGTTTTTAAAGATTATTTTGGGTTTTTCAGTAAATAGACATTTACAATTTATGAACTGAGGATTTATTTAAGCTCTCTTTAAGCTTCTCATATGAAGATGAGAAGAAAGTAGATTGCTAATTTAAATTCGCTTTCTTAAAACTCAGAGAGGCAACATGATTCCAGAACCCAAAACCTGATTTCATTAATAGCTCTGTGCTATAAGTAATGGTGTTAACAATATTTCATTTTCATTTTTTTCAGTAAAGCATTCATGTAAAACATTATTTTTTCCTTAAAAAGAAAACAAATAATTAGAATCAAGTAAGCATAAATTCCCCAAAACACCTGTTTTGTGGTGTGTGCATCTATTGTCAGCCTAATATCAAGAAGTTAGTTCCTATTAATTATGAGGATAAATAGCACTTATTTTTTGATATGGTGATAAAAGCTGATTCTGCAAGAATGTTATACAATTAGAATTTAATTGGTTGTAAAAGGATATATATTGGACTCATTCTCTTTTTTCACAGTAATAAACATTCAGGTGCTTGTCTTATATTAAAATAGCCCCCAGTATTGATGAGGGATTGTTTAAGGAATTCCTCTTCCATATGCCAAAATCTGATAATGCTCAAGCCCCTTATAAAAATGATGACGTAGTATTGGCCTATAAAATTTCACATTCTTTTGCATACTTTAAATAATCTCTGGCATCTGGGCATGGTGGCACACACTTGTAATCCCTGTGTTTGTGAGGTGGAGACAGGAAAATCGCGCAGGGTCGAAGCCAGCCTTACTGGCTTAAGAGACCCTGTTTTCAAATAAAAATATAAAATAGGTCTAGGAGTGTAGCCCAGTACCACAAATAAATAAATAAATAAATAAATTAATTAATTAATAATCTCTGGATTACATGTAATAACAAATACAATGTAAATGCTATGTAAATAGCAATTACTCCATATTGATTATGGGTAATGATAAAAATGCTTCATTCAATACAAGCATTTTTATTAATATTTTCAATTATTGGTTGGTTGAATATTTGAATATGGAACCTACCAATATGGAAAGTGAATCTTTTCCTAATAATACAAAATATATAGTCCTACACAAGGTTGTCGAGGGACTAGATAACAAAGTGGTAGGGTTACCAATCTCTTCTCTAGTTTAATTCTGGCTAATTAATTCCAAGTCCCTAAAATCTGCTGATCAAAAAATGGGCACATGAACTAAATAGACACCTCATGAAGAAAGAAATTCAAATGGCTAATAAATGCATGAAAAAATGCTCAACATCATTAGCAATCAGAGAGATGCAACCCAAAACTACCCTGAGATTTCACCTAATTCTAACTAGAATGACAATCATTCAAAACACAAACAACAATAAATGCTGGTGAGGATTTGGAGAAGTGGGAACTCTGATACATGATTGGTGGGATTGCAAATTAATACAACTACTTTGTAAAACACTACGTAGGATCCTCAGAAGAATGGGATGAACTTACCATATGATCCAGCAATACCACTTCTGGTATCTACCCAAAAGAAAGGAAATCAAATACCTAACTAATGCATACATATCTATGTTCATAGCTGTACAATTCACCATTGCCAAACTATGGAACCAGCCAAGATGTCAATCAACAGGTGAATGGATTACAAAACTATGGGATATGTACACAATGGAACTTTACTCAGCCATAAAGAAAAACACATGATTTACAGGGAAATTGATGGAACTGGAGGACATTATGCTAAGTGAGATTAGTCAGTCACGAAAAAGTAAGAAGTTGGATATTTTCCCTAATATGCAGAAGCTGGGGAGAAAATGAATCATAGGAGGAACTCTAAACAAAGAAGGAGATGCTATAGATGAGCAAATAAGGTTACCTGGGGGGATGTTAGGGGGAAAGAGGGAAGGAAATACTCTAATGCACATGACATACTTTAATAAACATATCAATTTCAATCACTAAGCCAAACATAAGAAAAAGGGAGGAGGAGGGAGGGGAGAGAATGGGGTGAGCATTGGGTAAGGGCTAATTGGGTGATGTATGCATATATGTCTCCACCATCGTGTATCCCATTAAGATGTATGACTTTAATGCACCAATAAAAGATTAACATTAGGAGTTACATTTTAAAAAATAGACAATAGACATGAGATTTAATTCGTTCCTAAGGCATTTAACTTGCCTGTGAATGGGCCTCAGGGCTGTTTCACTTTTATCTTATGATGGTAGGCTATGTCCATACAAATTTTTCACAAAAATAAGCTGTTTTGTTCTTTGCTTAGATGTTCTTAAGTTACATTTTTTCACTTGAATGCCTTCCTTTCCCTTTGCTGTAAACTGCTCATTTCTCAGTAACGCTACTACAGTTACCTAAAATATATCATATCTACAAGTTATTTTATAGAGTCCTTTCCTTCAAAACTCTGGATATGGGAAACCAAGCCACATGTATATTAATTCATAAGATAAATGATAAAATAAATATATTTATAAATGGCATGTATACTGTATACTATGACATAAATCTGGTATAACTACAACACTTCAGAGAAGGACAAAACCTTTATATTTTGATTTCAGAAAAGAACATATAGTGAACCTCAGACCTGAGGCTGAGTGTGTATTTCCTCAAAATGTTTAATATCTACTCTCTCTCTCTCTCTCTCTCTCTCTCTCTCTCTCTCTCTCTCTCTCCTTTCCCTCTCTCTAGGATCTTGTATATAATAAGCACATATTCTACCAATAAATTATACACCCAAGACCATGTCTTTCTACAGAAATTTGAAGTTTTCTTCAATGTGAACTTTAGTTCTATCATTTGGTATAACTATCAGAATGTACAGTTTAAATCTTGTTTACTTTTTACAATAATGGGTTGTAATAGTTTCCATTCCATATATTTCCATAATATACATTTTTAAAAGTCTTTTATAGGCATTTGTCTCTCACAAATTTTTTACTGATAAAGTATAGTGTTTATTTTTAACCAAAGATGGATAAATTCAAATATACTGGGAAGTGAGTAACTAACCTGCTACTTTATGCAGTTGATGATAGAGCACGAGCTTAAATTAGGTTATCTGACCCCTTTGTTGATGTCAAAATCTACTGTATTATTTAAAGCTAACTGACAGCTTCTAGATAGAGTGTTGTGTGTAATGGATACTTTTTTGTTGTTTTGTTCTTATGCTGAGGCTGACCACAAAACTCTGATGTAACTATCTCAGTTTCCCAAGTACTGGGATTACAAGCATGAGCCACCAAGCCAGCATAGACAATGTAAATATGTACACAAGTGTCACTGCTTGCCTCAGACTTGGGCCTAACCACACACAAGGGCTTCAAGGCGAGCACTCTCTCAAGGGATGAATTAGTAGAAATGGAAATATTTCTTTTCCCAAATGCACTACACACAGGATGAGAACAGAATTTATTTCTGTATAACCTATTGTCCTATTGATCCAGAGTTCAGCATATGTATGCACTCATGATTTATAGGGCCTTGTAGTGTATTAAAATGTTTGCTGTCAATTCTGTAGTAAAGCCAGAACTTGCTAAAGTTCCAAGTAAGGAAGCAACAAGGTCAAAGTTTCATAAAATACGCTGATTTTATGTAATAAATAACTAGGAAATAAATTAAATTATCTGATTAAAGAAACCAAAAATAAAAGAATAAAGCAGATATCAAGCAACATTTCAGGAACAAGACTTGATAACTAATTAATTGTTAGGGATAAGAAATAAGAGATAAAATGTACTATAACACACTCAGACTGGATGTGTGGTGGCACACACTTTAACCCCAGTATTTGAGAGGCTGAGACAGGAGAGTCACAGTTTTAAGGCTGGCCTCAGCAACTTAATAAGGCCCTCAGCAACTTAGATAGTACTTCAAAATAACAAAATAAATAAGTAGTTCTGAGGTAAAATGTCCTTAGGTTCAATCTGTAGTACCATCCCCCAAATTTTTAAATTAAAAAGACACTCAAAAATAATGCTTTGCTTTGAAAATGAGCAAATGCCCAAACTTAGTCCCTTTCCAAGAACAATATGGAAAAAGACATTTTTGTGTATGACCCAAAACTTGTTTAAAAGTTATCTTATATGGACAGCTTAAAATAATAATTTCAGATAATGATTCAATTCTCTAGGTTCTCAAACTTATAGGTTGTCATGTATATTACTTAGACTTTGGACTTATAGGTTATTAAGCCTATTATAAATAGGGTAAGTCTATTATTTGATAGGAAGGATAATAAGAGGCCAGCCTGAGCTCTGTGGTGTCTGCAGTGTTCATCCTTTGCTCAAAATGGGAACAGTTACCTCCTTTATGTCTCTATCCCACTTTCTACCTCTCCTAAACACCATCCATCACCCCATTGCTTCATTGTAATCACTTGGTCCTTTCTCTGAAGTTTCTTTTAAACTCCTAATACTGTCATCAGTCTAGATACTTTGAGATCCCAATGTTCAAGTTTTAATGAAACTCATAATTTTATGGAAGAAGACAGTAATAATCAGAGTAAAACTCACTATAATTATTCATGCAATCTCATTGAAAGGAAACATTTATGTTTTACACAGCTATCTGATATAAAAGAATGAGCACAATATTCATGATTTGGTAGAACTGTTTGAATATATGTCAATGGTATGATAGTGAGACAATTTAATTAATCACACCGAGTTTCCTGCATATAACAAGTTAATTATCTTGATCCTTGTTTGACTCATGAACCATCTCAAGACAGAAGAAAAATGATATGATGGTGAATTTATGTTTGGGTTTGCTTCAAGTTTGTTGCAATAATGTAAGGTCTCACATTTTCCAGCTCTATGAGACCAGGTAAATTATTTACCCTTTCTCTAAACCTAGCTTTAATACTACATAATTTGATTGTTGTAAGAATTTAATGAGCAATGTATATATAGCACTTAGCTTACCATTTGTTACATAGAAAATGATTACTAAATGTTATTGGTTATTACTTTATCATCATAATAATCTTTATAATTAATGATAAAGTAAGTAAAGACTATCTTTTTTTAACATAAACAAAGCTCAAAGTAGAAACATTATTGCAACATTATAGTACAAGATTGACATCCCCTACTTATACCCCATAAAATTAAACAATAGTATTTCCCTCTAGTCTATGTAAATTATTTCTAATTCAGGGTAATCAACATTAATGGATCATTTACTAGGGCTAG
Organism: Muscardinus avellanarius; assembly: GCF_963383645.1. Taxonomy (NCBI): domain Eukaryota; kingdom Metazoa; phylum Chordata; class Mammalia; order Rodentia; family Gliridae; genus Muscardinus; species Muscardinus avellanarius. Next base: position 211,407,034 of record NC_137786.1, on the reverse strand, counting down.
GGTTCTACCACTTAACCTTGTTGAGAGTCCACAAAAGGGAGAAAAGATTGATGCAATACTCGTTTTTAACTTCTCAAACTCTATAGAGGATCATTAGAATACATCTATTTCTGAACCATTTCATCTACATTATTTCCTCTCCTATTAACTTTACTGCACCACCATCACCCTGGCTCTACTCTACATTCAACTAGTAAGCAAATACTAAGGAGATAATTAGGTGGCCGTCTCATTGATGTCCACAATCAGATTCATTATCTCAATTGGGTTTGAATTATCAATTAGATGCACAACTTATAGTTTCAGAAGCATTGTGCATTGCATCATGTCAAAATTTAATTACAGCACAAGCTATTTAAAACACTTAAAATGCTATGTGGTTAAATAATAATAAACTCTCTTAAACTCTGAAGCCCTAAGCATTATTTTTAATGATATCAAAGTAACACTAGTGCTGCGATTTGGGCAGGATGGTCCAATTGATGCAAAAGTCTCCCAAATCTTATAATAATTTATTTCTTCAAATTTCTTTAGCATTGTTTGGCTTCTGATGATAGAGACATGAGCAGAAAGTATACTAAAGCAAAATCAAATTCTTCACGAAGAGTTACTAATATACATTTTATAAGAAATTTGATTTATCTTGAAAAAATCCTCCAGAAAATAAAAGAAAATTTGCATTACAGACAGCAGTTACTCTATCACTTCCTCTGTGGATTAGCTGTGAGAAAGAAACAGGCTTAATTTTTACAGGAGTTGATGTAAATACTTGGTTTTGTTCATCTTGGAACTGGTAAAGTGTCTTAGTTATTTATGCCACCAATGAGTTTTCACTATCAATGATAGAGGTAGAGATGATGATAGGAAGATAAATCAGGAATACCTGTGAATGTTTTAAGGACTGGTATAGAGAAGTCTTTGGTGAGTTCTGTGAAGTTCTGCAGTTTGAGATCATGGTATAGACATAATGGAGGTAATAATGCTATGTGCATATGTAAAATTACAAATACCAATTTCAATGACATGTATGGGGAAGGGGAGAGAGTAGAGGGATCTGGAGTGACTTGCACAAAATATAAAATCTCTTTTAGCTAAGCATAGTGGTGCATGTCTTTAACTCAAGCTACTTTGAAATCTGAAACAGATCTCAACTTTGAGACCAGCCTCAACAACATAGTAGCATGTTTCAACATAAAAGTAAGAGGGCTGAGGACATAGGTCAGTGGTAGATAAACCGTAGGTTAAACACTCAGTATAAAAAATATATATTTTGTGTGTGTGTGGTACTGGGGATTGAACCCAGAGGAATTCTACCTCTGAGCTACACCCCAACCCAATTTTTATTTCTTATTTGGAAACAGTATCTCACTAAGTTAATGAGAGTCTCACTAATTGCTGAGGCTCTCCTTAAGCCTGAGATCCTCCTGTCTCCGCCTCCAAAGTCAGGGATTACAGGTGTGGACCACCACACCAGGCTTAAAAAATAATTAAGAAAATTTTATTGGTGCATTGCAGTCATTCATCTCAATGGAGTACACGATGGTAGAGGCATACACACTTACATCACTCATATAGCCCTTAACCAATTCCTACCTCATTTTCTCCTCCTCTACCTCCTTATCATGTTTGGCTTAGTGGTTGACTTTGTTTGTGAATGTACTTTATGTACATTAGGGACCTTCCCTCTTCCCCCTTCCAATCATCCCCAGTTAGGCCTCCTTATTTGCTCATCTATGGTTTTTCCTTCTTTGTCTAGCATTCCTCCTATAACCATTTTTCTCTCTACCATCTACATATTAGGGAGAGTGTCCAATTTCTTATGTTTTGTGACTAGCTAATCTCACTTAGCATAATGTTCTCCAGTTCCATCCATTTTCCCACAAATGGTGTAATTTTTTTCTTCTTTATGGTTGAATAAAATTCTATGTTGTACATATCTCATAGTTGTGTAATTCATTCATCTGTTGATGGACCTTTTGGCTGGTTGCGTAATTTGGCAATTGTGAATTGTGTGGCTATGAACATAGATATGCATGTATTAGTTTGGTATTTTGATTTTCATTCCTTTGGGTACTACATTTAACTTTACTGCTAACATATTGAAAATTCAAATTAAATTATATAATACACTTCTAATTAAGAAAATACCACCCCATTTTAGAAAATAACACACCTAAGATCAAAAAGGTAAATAACATCTCAAGAACTATGACTAGGAGAAAAGCAGGTAAGTTGAATGCAGGGTTTAAGGTAGAACTTGCTGTGTTTCAATTGATCGATTCTAATCTGATTCTAAGTCTTATCTGTGCACATAAACATATCATAGTTGGAAAATTACTGAAAGGTAATCTTTCTAATTTCAGGTAAATCCATAGCACTGACTACATACTTTTATTTTATTTTTATCCAAATACATCACACAATTGTTTCAGTGTCTGTTGGAAATTTTCTCACTGCCTTGACCTCGACATTTAATTCATAGTGTGGCTACATTTTCTATATATATATATATATTTTTTGCAGTACTGGAGATGGAACGCATTGGTATTCTAAGTCCTAGCTAGAGCCTCAACCCTATTTTTTATTCTTTATTTTGGAAACAGGGTCTTACTGAGTGGCAAAGTGTTTCACTAAGCAGCTGAGGCTGTCCATGAACCAAGTTCCTCCTGTCTCAGCCTCCCAAATGCTGAGATTACAAGCCTGCACCACCATGACTGGCTATATCTTACTTCTCTGATCTACTTGCCATCATGCCAGCAAGTATTCAGAAGGCACTAATCATCCTTTTTTGTATTTCCTGCCTTTCTTTCTTGTTACTTTGACACCACCCTCTGCCCTTCTCTTTCCTTGTGTTTTAACTCCTCCAAAGAAAACCTTAGATTTTCAACTTCATCCATTTTTCAAACCACTGAAAGATATTCTCTGCTTTAACTATTGCACCATCACCATCTCCTCCAGAAAATTAATGTTCTGGTTTCCAAAATCAACTGATCACTTTGAAGCCAATGAATCTGTTGAGTTCTATCTTTCTCCAAGGAGCTCTGACTTCCTTCCTTCTCACTATGCTGTTACCACTGCATGTATGGGGTTTCCCTGTGATGACTCCTTTGTTCTCTTTATGTATCCTAATCTTTATTTTCCCATTAGATGTAGGTACACGAAGCTCAGCCCTCAATACTTCTCATTCTATACAGCCTCCCTTGATGACACCAGCTTTTCTTTATTTCATTCATTCAACCATTCATCAAACCCTATGGTATTCTCATTGCATACTTGGTAATATTGCAGATACTGGTTCTGGAAGAGAATGGTAAAGTTCTGGGCCTCATAGTGTCTCATACTGTAGTCATCACATGTGCAAAATAAACAGTTACATATACTTTGTCAGGTGCAAATAATTCTTATGTAGAGAAACAAGACACAGCAGGAGAACAAGATTGACAGAGGGTCCCATCTAATAAAATGATACTTTAAAATGTTTCCAGTAAAATAAAGATTATTCATTATTTTCTATAGAAAAACTAGTTCAGTTACATGGAATATCAATTTAAAAAAACTGAATTTGACCTTTGAATAAAAACAGATTTGCTTATCATATTCTAGGAATAGCAAAGTGAAGCCCTGGCTAAGGTGGGGTGAGCAAGAAAGAGATAAACAGGAAATATGTTTGGAGAGGTAAAGTATAACAAACATGGATGCTTTGGATATGCATAAGGTAGGATGGACATTGCTACAAGAATCAAATCTGATCAGCAGCTTGGATATAATAGAAGTGTTTGTCTCTTCTCAGTAAGTCTAAGCTTACACCCTCCAGAAACAATTATATTACTCTTGATTAACACACATGCTTTTCAAAGACCAACACGGATGAGAAACTTCATTCATTCTTTCAACAGCGATTCACTTGCAGAGAGCTTTTGGGTTCATTGTCAATCTTCCTTTTTTTTTTTTTTTTTCCTCCTTATTAACCATAGGAATTTGTTTGTCTCCCTCTCCTCTTGCCATGTGTCTTAATTTATTCAGGATTCAATATTCTTCAAAGATCATTTTATCTCTGTAAGTGTTTTCCCAAGCTATACTAACAGATATTTTAGTTACTGGGCTCAATATTTTTAACTTCACATTGATTCATACCTAAAAACCTACCATCTTTATTCTCTGGTGTTTCCCTTACACTTTGGGTGTTTTACATGAAGGCGTAAAATTTGTAAATAAAATGCCTTAAAGTAGATGTAAAACAACCCATTATTTCACAACCAAACAAATGAAATTTCTCTCTTACTTTGATTGTTGGTTCAGTGGGGAATTTATTTGAAGAAGTTTGTCTGTATAAAATTTAGAATACACAAGAAAGCAACTAAAATAAATGCTAAAGATTGTTTATTTCAACATTTACAAATCTTGCCATCTCAAACAATTCCTGGGAGATGCCTATTTCAATTCAGCTCTTTTTGCTTTTGATTTAAAATTATCTCCCCTTTTGTTCCAGTCCTTTAATATGATATACATAAAAATGTGAGCATTGATCCCATCAGAATGTTTACTCTACTAATGTGAAAGAGAATTTTCTTTGTTTCTTATTCCATAAAATAAATACCTCAGAAAACTCTTACAGCATAACTGATAATCTTTGTTTAAATTTTATAATATTTGAAATGTGAGAATTATCTGGAATGATTATTATGAGTGTTGATTTCTGGAATCTAGAAGCAGAGAACCTAATTCAGAGGGACCATATCCCAGTAAATAATAATAATGCTTCTTATTGCCCAGAATTCAATAAGGTCTACATATCTGTGTCAGCTCTATTGCACTGGTCAGATATAAGCCAAAGAGAGAACCCCAAGATGGTTTTCTGAATTCAGAAACATTGTGACTCATATATTATAGAAATATTTAGAAATACAGTCACACATCCATTTCTCTATGAAACATTATCATATATAGTACCACTAAAGATATGTTATAGTATTATGTTACTATATTGATATAATGATAATCTATGAATACACAGGAAGAAATTTATGGAATAAATATATATACACATATGATCATGTATGCGTGTATATGTATGTAACCATATACTTAAAATTTATAAATAAATTACTCTAAATTACATCTCTGCCTTTATGTGTATTTAATCTGTAGGGTAAATGATAAAATAATAAATTTGATCATTCATTTATAAACTGAATTGTTTCTAAGGCATTAATGAAATGTTTTGTTTAAAAAAATCTAATTGAAGTGTTGAGATATAAAATGTGCATAGTAATTATATATATGTATATATATACATATATATATATAATTATTCTATATTAATAGAATACTCAACACAGCTAGATGGCTAGATGATAAACATTTATTTACCTAACAACAAACAATTTCAAATACATGAAGAAAATATTGACAAGTCTTGGTAAGGAGACAAATTTAATCTGGTGCATATTTATTGGAAAATTTAAAAGATATAGCTGCTATTGAAAAATAGTTTGTCATTCCCTCCAAATTAAAAATATTTATCAATTCCCAAAAAAATTAAAAATAGATTTACCCTAAGATCTAGCAATTGTATTTCTGGGTATACACTGAAAAGGATTGAAAGTTGGGTTTTGAAGATGTATTTGAATCCCTGCAGCATTATTTATAACAGAATAAAATGTGGAAGCAATTCCTAGTGTTTATCTGTGAATAAAGAACAAGCAAAATATGGCACGTATACACATTAGAATATGTTGTCTTTAAAAATAAGGAAATGTAACTTCACAGTCTCTGGTCTGATTTCTAAGTCTTTGATCTCGAGAACATAGGCTCATCACTACAACATATAGGCACAGGCAGTAACTTTCTCAACAAAACCTCCAAAGCTCAGGAAATTAAAGCAAGAATCAACAAGTGGGATAGCATCAAACTAAAAAGTTTCTTCTCATCAAAGGAAACCATCAAGAACCTAAAGAGGAAGCCTACAGAATGGGAGAAGATCTTTACCAGTCACCACTCCAATAGGGGGCTAATATCCAGAATATACAAAGAGCTCAAAAGACTCTGCACTAGCAAAACAAACAACCCAATCAAGAAATGGGCAACTGAAATGAATAGAAACTTTACAAAAGAAGAGATACAAATGGCCAATAGATTCATGAAAAGATGTTCTTCATCATTAGCCATCAGGGAAATGCAAATCAAAACTACACTGAGATTCTGTCTAACCCCAGTCAGATTGGCAAGCATAAAGAAATCAAACAATAATAAATGCTGGCGAGGATGTGGGGAAATAGTAAGTCTTTTACATTGTTGGTGGGAGTGCAAACTAGTTCAGCCACTGTGGAGATCTGTGTGGAGATTCCTTAGAAAACTGGGAATAGATTCACCATACGATCCAGCTTTACCACTCCTGGGTATTTTTCCAAAGGGGTTGAAAACAGAGAACTACAACAACATATGCATACCTATGTTCATAGCAGCACAATTTGTAATAGCCAAAATTTGGAAACAACCTAGGCCCCCATCAACAGATGAATGGTTTGCAAAGTTATGGGAAATACACACAATGGAATTCTATTCAGCTATAAAGAAGAACAAAATCATGTCATTCATAAGAAGATGGAAAGGGCTGGAAAGCATTATGTTAAGTCAGATCAGCCAAACACAGAAAGAGAAGGGACATATGTTTCCTCTAGTATGCCCAAACGAGTGAGCATTGGGGATACCAGAGGGACTCCAGATAATGGAAGGGAAATCTCAGCAAAATTTGAATAGAAAAGTAAGAGAGGAAGGAGGCTGAACTTGACTGATGAGTGGCTATTTCCAAATAGGTGTAAAAGTACAAATATAGCAAGGTTAGCCTGGGTATTAAGTATTGGGAGGGGGGAAGGGAAATGGGGGGGGGAGAGGGCACCAAATACAGATTAAATGTATAACATTTACTTTCAATAAAATAAATTTAAAAAATAAATAAATAAAAGTTAAAAAAAGATAAGGAAATGTATTCTACACTATGGATGAACACTGAAGACATTATACTAAGTGAAGTAAGTCAGCAACAACAGTATAGGATTTCCCTTACTTAATGTGATTAGCAAAACCATAGAGACAGAGAGTAGAATGTGGTTTCCAGAAACTGGGGGACCAGGAGATGAAGAATTACTGTTTAATGGCTATTGAGTTTCAGGGGGATGAAGAATTTCCTTTAATGGATATGGGTGTCAGTTTTCTTAGATAAAAAGAGATCAGTAAATATAATGATGATGATAGTTGCAAAATAACCTGAATGTACTTAATCATATGAACTATACACTTAAAAAGGTAGACAGTAAATTTTATGTTATGTTTGCTTTACTACAATAAAATAAAAAAGAATAAAGGTAAAAGAAAGATTACTTTTAATTTATTAGTGTGATATTCAAAATAATACATTCATATATGCATGCAATATCTTAATGTGTTTTTCTTTGCACCCTATCCTGCTACCCTTGTTCCTCCCTCAGATAACATTTTTTCAAGAATTTATGTATGATACCAGGTCTTGTTGTTTTTGTTGTTGTTGCTGTTGTTGATATTGTTTGATTTGGGGTGGTAATGGGGATTGAACCCAAAACATTAATTATATCGCTGAGCTATACCTCCAGCCTATTTTATTTTATTGATTTTATTTTATTTTGAATCACAGTCTCACTAAGTTGCTGAGGGCCTCACTAAGTTGCTGAGGCTGGCTTCAAACCTGTGTTACTTGTTACTCCTGTCTCAGCCTCCCAAGTACTGGGACCATAGGCATGAACCACCATACCAGTCTGATGTCAGACTTTTATTCAGCCAATGGCTCTTAATCCGTGGTGCGTATTAGAAATAGCAGGCAAATTTCTAAAATGTATACCTGCTTAAACTCTAATTCTAGAGATTCTGACTCAGTAGGGTATTAGTGGAGTTCAAATATCTGCATATGTGTATTAAGTTTCAAAGATGATATAAACATGGTTAAATTCATAGCAGGAAAGTTTGACTGACAGCAAAGACTGCAAAGCTTTACCATTCAACACCAGAGTAGGGATTGGTAAAATGAGGAGATTGATGGAGACATGTTCAGAACAACCCCAAATGGAGTCAACATGATATAAGTCATGTTTGTTGGTAGACACTGCACTATGTGAGATGTTTTCAATACTTTTCAATTTCTTATGTTATTATTTCTAGATAGAGTTTTCCTCTTAATTGATCATTTATTTCCTCAACAGTAATATGGAAAACATTTTTCTTATGTCTAATAATTTTCACTGATTTCTATAAAGCAACAACTTTTTTAAACAAATATAGTATCTGCTCATATAGTTATGAAATTATTATAGCAGTTTTTATAAAAACAAGTCTATCAAAATATGCCTTCAAATTAGGATATAAAATATTAGTGATATTTATTTAAAATTTTGCTCTTGAAAATACATATGACTATAGCCATATAATTAGGAAACACAAAATTTACAATAATTACCAGACTTAAAGAACCATATGTCTGCAAGTAAAGTCAGAAATTGAGGTAAATATCACAATTTATAAATGTTATTTTACATAGTAACACAAAATAATTGTACACATTTATGGGGTGTAATGTGATGTTTTGTTCCATGCAAACCTTGTATAATGATAAAAAAATTACATGATTTTGTTGTTCCAAATGAATTTAAAGACTGATTTTTTGTATGTCTATGAGGAATGATCTTGGTAATTTAATGGGTATTGGGTTAAACCTGTAGATCAATTTTGGAAGTATGGTGATTTTGATGATATTTATTTTGCCTATCCATGAACATGGAAGATCTTTCCAGCTTCTAAGGTCTTCTTCAATTTTTTTCAATGTTTTATAATTTTCTTTGTAGAGTGTTTTGCATCCTTGTTTATTTCTAAATCTTTTATTTTTTTAAATTCTGAGTGGAAGTATTTTATGTATTTCTTTTTCAGTGGATTTATGATGTATATACAGAAAAGCTTCTAATTTTTTATTGATTTTGTATTCAGACACTTTGTTGAATTTGAACAACAAAACCCCAAAATAGCCAATGTAGTTCTCAGCAACAAAAACCATGCAGGAGGAATCACAATACCTGAAATTAAACTATACTACAAAGCTATAGTAATAAAAATAGTATGGTAGCCAGGCATGGTGGTGCATGCTTGTAATTCCTGCACTTGGGAGGCAGAGACAGGAGGATCACGCAGGTTCGAAGCCAGTTTCGCTGGCTTAAGAGACCGTTTCTAAATAAAAATAGAAAATAAGTCTAGGAGTGTAGCCCAGAGGTAGAAAGGTTTCCAGGAACCCCAGTACCACCAAAAAAAAAAAAAAATACCATGTTACTAGCACAAAAGCAGATACATAAAACAATGGAGCAAAATAGAAGTCTAAGGAACAAATCCACACACTTAACAGCCAAAGGGGCCAAAAGCATATAAGCATATACTGAAAAAAAGAAAGCCTATTCAACAAATGGTGTTGGTAAAACTGGTTAACTAGTTTTGCAGAATGAGTGCAGAAAAATGGAAATATATCCCACTTTATCACCCTGAATAAGATTCAATTCAAGATTAGTCAAATACTTGTCAATTACACCAGAGACCTTGAGGCTCTGTCCAAAACTGCAACACACAGGCACAGGAAAACATTTTCTCAACAAGACCCCAAAGGCACAAGTAACTAAAAAGGCAAATAAATACATGGGATTACATGAAACCGAAGAGCATCTGAGAGAAGATTTTTCCCATATTAGAGGACTAATATCAAGAATATACAGAGAACTCAAGAAACTCAGTACTAAGAAAACAAATAACCCAATCAAAGAATAGGCAAGAAAACTAAATAGACACTTCACAAAGGAAGAATTTCAAATGGCCAATAAATGTATAAAAATGCCCAACATCATTAGAAATCAGAGAGATACAAATCAAACTACCCTGAGATTTCACCTAACTTCAACTAGAATGGCAATCATTCACCACAGAAACAACAACAAATGCTGGCGAGGATGTGAAGAAGTGAGAACTCTAATACATGGTTAGTGGGATCTCAAATAAGTGCAAACACTTTGAAAAACAGTATGGAGGATCCTCAGAAGAATGAGAACGAACCTACCATATAATCCAGCAATACCACTTTCTACCCAAAAGAGAGGAAATCAAATTCCCAAACTAATGCATATGTATCTATGTTCATAGCTGCACAATTCACCATTACCAATCTATGGAATCAGCAAAGATGTCCATCAACAGATGAATGGATTACAAAACTATGGGGTATGTAATAAAGGAATTTTACTCATCCATTAAGAAAAACACACATGATTTATAAGGAAATAGATGGAACTGGAGGACATTATGCTCAGTGAGATTAATCAGTCACAAAGAGTAAGAAATCAGAGGCTCTCCCTAATACACAAAAGCTAGGGAGAAATGGGTCATAGGAGGAACTCTAGATGAAGAAGGAGATACTATAGATGAGCAAATAAGGTGACTGAAATGAAGAGGATGGGAGGAGGGAGGGAAGAGGGAAATTCTCTAATACACATGATGTATTTTAACAAATATATCAAAGTTAATCACTAAGTCAAACATGAAAAGGAGGGAGGGGGAGGGAAGGGGATGAGAATTTTGTAAGGGCTAATTGGGAATTGTGTGCATGTGTGTTTCCACCATCTTGCATCCCATTAAGATGTATGGCTACAATAAAAAAAATTAAATCAAATGATTTTTCTGAATGTCAGATATAACTGAGTACATGGGTTGGATTTAGTTCAAGAATGGACTCTTAGCATTTTAAATATGATTAAACAGAGTGGGTTTTATTGTAAATAGTGGTGGGAGATGAGTATTTATATAATCTGTATGTCCATCATACACCTATACCCAAATAATGTGCATGGGTAGATCACACACTGGGTTATCTGTTAATCAAGAAATGCAGTTAATACTCTATACTGTCGCCGGGTGTGGTGGCACATGCTTCTAATCCCTGCGCTTGGGAGGCAGAGACAGGAGGATTGCGCAGGTTCAAAGCCAGCCGCGCGCGCTGGCTTAGGAGACCCTGTTTCCAAATAAAAATGTAAAAATAGGTCTGGGAGTGTAGCCCAGAGGAAGAAGGGCTTCCAGGAACCCCAGTACCACCAAAAAACAAAAAATACTCTATACTGTCAAATGAAGAAAACATACCAATTGAATTTAATCCAATTTACTTGAACAAGAAAAAGGTGCTAGAGCTGAGTAGCATTCCAGACCAAAGAAAGTTCAGAATATTTCACCCCACGGATTATACAAGATATCTTTATAGCCAGAAAAGAGTAAGCTGCATATGAAAATATCTTGATGGGTTGTAGCCAGTATTTGCCTTAAATGGATGTGGTCTCATAAATTGACAGCCTGTGTCTGGCTAAATCTCAGGTAATGTAAGTACCTGAGATCTAGCTATTTAAATATAAACTCTTAGATCAGGTTATGATTTGTTAAGCAAAGGTGCACTGTGTGCAAAGGCTACTTTAGGCCTAACTTATACAATTACAAAGAATCTGTTTTAAGACAAATTCACTTTTTTCAAGTATATTCTTGCTTTCATTTTCCTCAAAATGAGATCTATATTCAGCCTGTGATAAACTGGCCCCTGAAATTTTATATATATATGATAACTGGGAATTGGCAAATATTAGGCTTAAGGAAGAGTTTTTCAAACCCTATCATCTTATTTTAAGTTGTCGGTCTTGCTCAATAGGCCTCATTTAGGTAACCATTGAAAAAAATTAGAAGAAAACTGAGACCTGTAGTTATTCTGGTTCTTGTAGTATTAAGAAAACTAGCTTAGAATATCCAGACCATTACCAATGATAATCGCTAGTAGAGCCCTCTGTTTTGCCAAGAGTTTTTTTTTTTTTTTTTTTTTTTTTTTTTTTTTTTTTGTGGTACTGGGGTTCCTGGAAGCCCTTCTACCTCCGGGCTACACTCCCAGACCTATTTTTACATTTTCATTTGGAAACAGGGTCTCTTAGAGAGGCTGGCTTTGAACCTGCACGATCCTCCTGTCTCTGCTTCCCAAGCACGGGGATTACAAGCGTGCACCACCATGCCCGAGTGTATACTTATTTTTAGGATTAATTCACAGAGTATTGGCACTGAGTCATTCTAGAGTGGTCTTCTGTTATGTGTAGAAGTGGGGTGGTTTGTTTTGTGGCACTGGGATTTGAGTAGAGGCATTCTACTTCTGAGCCATAAATCCAGCCTTTTTTGTTTTTTGTTTTGAAACAGGGTCTCACTAGTTTGCCAAGAGTTTTTCTATGTTGCTGAGGGTATCCTCCAACCTGCAATTCTCCTGCCTCAACCTCCCAAGTACTGGTATTATGGGTAGTAGTGGGGTTTTAAGCCATTTTTTGATTAGTTTCTTTGAGAAAGTGGCAATCGAACCCAAGACCTCATCCATGCTAGGCAAGTACTCTACTACTGAGCTCCATCCCCAGCACACTGGAAAGGGAGTTTTAAAGATTCCTAAGGTGGCATAATACAAGCTACATAAGTTGTCAAATATTTTACAAATATTAAGTGAAAAATTAATGCCATTAAGTATACTAGTTTTAATTCTACACATTAAGGCAAAAGAATCATGTAAATAATATCAACTAGAGAAAATGATATAGTCTCCTATTTTGAGAAATATTACAAAATCACCAAATACTCTGCTTATATGGCAACTGTATGAACTAAAAGGGTTTTCTTGATGAATAGCAAAATAATTTTTGGTCTTAGAAATTACATATCTGTTATTTAGTATGGTGATCAAAGAAACACTGGGGGTAGGGAGTTTTCTTTCTGAAACAGTTAAAATTTTTAAAGGATTTTCAATGATTTCTCCATATCATTCTAAAATCTTACTTTCAATTCATTTTAAGAAAAGCAGTTTAAAATGAATTGCTTATGATATTATTTTTAACTGATTTAGAAATAAAAGAAAAAATATAATTCTTCACCAGAAAAATTTAAACTTTGGCCTGTAACAATATAAAATTATTATGAATATGCAAAAAACATATGTTTATCTGGAGAGAAAATTATTTGACATAAACCAAAATAAACTTTCACCTTTTTGACCAAAGCAAATTTATTCTAATATAAATTTCTTTTTGAATCCACATTTATGTCATATTTATACCTAAATTCCTCTAAAGTTCCCACATCCATTTAGATACTCAGTTGTGTTGAACCTATTGATATAGTTCAGTTGTTCCCCGAATTTGATTTTTTTCATCTAGCCTATATATAATTTATAATTTTACAGAAGCCTTCTATTTAACATAATATTTAAAATATTTATTAAGTCTCTGGTATGTTCCAAATAGGTTTGAAAAAAACCTACATGTGATAGACACTGATCTAAATGTTTATCTCTCTACCTACATTTATCCAGTAAATTTTGCTAAGTTCTAATCATGCAACTTATAACCTTTCAATGTAAACTAAACACAAACTTCATATTTAAGCATTTAAGCCTTTGATCAAAATGATTCTATAATACTATAATATTGTTCAATCATATCTCATACTTTTCCATGTTAAACCCCATATACTTCAATCAAACTAAATTTCTCACTGGACTTTCTTTACTTTTCTTTCTCACTAGGATATAATATTTCCTACTCTTAATTAGTCAAAATTCCATTTTTGCTTAAAATTTTCTTTGAATGTCAATCCCTTATGAATACTCTCTTAAAGCAATTTATTGGTATCTTTTATATTTTTTTATGTTTCATGTTTTATATATTATGTTTTTAATTTCCCTTGTTCTGTGGTTATTCTCTACAGTTCTGGGGGCAATTTTTATGTATAGTAAGTAATAGAAGCCTAACTCAACATTATATAAATAAAATAAAATATATTGATTTAAAGCAATAAAATATTCAAAGGAAAACCAGATCCAAAACTTTAAAAAGTCACTGGCATTCAATTTCTTTTTCTTCCTTCTTTTTCTTTAGTGTTAGCTTTCTTGTAGTATCTGCACTGTCCATATCTATTTCCTACAAAATACAAGTTTATGCAGTTCTGAGAGCTAAGAGTTATTAGAAGAGAAAGTATTATTTCTAACAATTACAAAATGCTACTGAATTAATTTGAAAGAGGTCTTGAGAAATAAGTGAAATGACGTGATGAAGATTTTAGAGCAATGGGAGGCACTTAAAAAGCAAGTTTGAACATGCCCAATATAATTGTTACTATTACCCCTTTAAAATATTTAAAGTGGGTTCCCATCTTAGGAGCACGTAGTGACATAAAGTAGAAATGACCTGAAAAAGTTTCCAGTGAAGCAAATATTTTTCTGTTTCAATGCAACTCCCTGGCAGTAGATTCAACATCCTAGAAGACACTGACCTCTGTGGACTCACTAGAGAGGTGCTGCACTGGGAATAAATTATACACAAGTTGACTCAAGTAATATAGCAGTATCCCACGATTTCTGTTATTAGCAAATGGCTTCCTCTTTGAGAGATTTTCTTCCAAATTTTTCCCTTGTTTTATTATGTCTAATTCTCTATTAAAGATCCTTTATGTGGTTCCTTGTGGTTCCAAATGAATGGATTTCTGCAACTCAATTTAAAAGCTGAAATCACATTTCTTACTTAGTAAGGAGGAAAACACATTTGAATATTGCTAATCCAAGGAATGTATTAAGTATTAAAATTATAAAGATGGAATTGTTAAGAATTTCTGTAGAATAAATGGAGGAACAACTGAAATCAAGTATTTTCAGTGTAATTTCGTGAGTGCTCTAATAAAAAATGGTGGTTAATGCTGTTTAAAGACGAAGTGATCGGCAGCCTGGTAGAAGTGAGGCAAGTGTCGAGGTTACAGGGGTAACCACACACTGGCAGCCCCTGGATAAAATCCTGACTCCAATATTACTTGACATATGCAGGTGAGAAAATTACTGAATTTTTACCTCAGTTTATTCATTATGAAAAATAGAATAACAAGTCAATTTTCATGGTGCTTTCGTGAGAATTAGGTATAATATGTAAAATCTTTCACCACAATGTCTTCATTATGGTAGAGAGCCATTATTTTTATCCTGACATCATTTTCTGATGACAATTTTAGGAAGCTTGTTTTAGATGTGCAAATCTCTTTGGACAGGGACTGGAACACATAAGGTGTTCAAGAATGTTAGCCATCATTGCCAGCTCTTCTACATCCCAATTCAGAGTTTAAATAACTTTTAACAAAGAGTCATGCAAGTTCAACTTGAAAAATTCTGTTTACTAAAAATTATATTTGTGTTATCACTTTTTTATTAGATTTGAAATTTAGCCTTTTTCTTATTATTATTTTTGTGTGTGGGTCTGGGAATGGAAACTAGGGACATTCTACCCTGACCTACACCCCCTGCCCTATTTCCTTCCTTCCTTCCTTCCTTCCTTCCTTCCTTCCTTCCTTCCTTCCTTCCTTTTTTCTTTCCTTCTTTCTTTCCATACTGGAGATGGAACCCAGTAGTATTCTATCTCCGAGCTACACTCCCAGTCCTATTTTTTTATTATTTCTTTTGAAACAGGGTCTTACTGAGTTGCAGAGGGCCTCACTAAGTAACTGAGGCTGTCTGCAAACTGCAATCCTCCGGTCTCTACCTTCCAAATGTTGGGATTACAAGCGTGAGCCATCATGCCCGGCTAGCCATTCTCTTAAAATGAATTTTTAGATTAACACAAAGCCTCTCAGGCAACCTAACGATAACAGTTTATTTTTTCTTAGATCTCAATGCCTAATATGCACACTCTTGTTTGCAACTATACATGAACCAACCCTCTTGTTAATTCCCAATGTATTAAAATGACAGATTTTCCAAGTGAGTTCAGTAATTTACCAAATTATCTCAGCAGGATGCGAGATCACATAATTACCAATAGGTTTTAGGCAAATGAAACATTCCCTCAAATTTTGCCTGAATCTGCAGTACAGAAAAAGCTCTTAAGAAAAATAAATTATAATTATTTTTAGTTTCTTTTTTTATAAGGACCACATGTTTTTAAAAGAAATCAACCTACTTTAATTCCAGCATCCATATCTATCTTTATGGTGAATAGACTGATAGAAAACTCAGTGAATTTTAAAGTTTATCTCCTAACTGGGCAATGTGTGCATGTATGTCTACAAAAGTTTTTTTTTTTTAATCCCATTATGATGTATGAATACAGTACACCAATAAAAAAATAAAATAAATAAATAAAGTTTATCTCCTATCTCTCAGATGATTTTTATATCACAACTTTTACAGTTAAATTTTAGTATTTTAAAAAAATTTAGAGAATTAATGGTAAATCTAACTCAAGAAGTTCTATACATCCATATTCTGCTATTCATATAATCTTAAGGCAAATTACTAAAGGAAACTTTTGTGTGTATAGGGGATTCAAAGCTGAATAATTATTTCATTAATTAATAACTTGCTCTAGGTAAATCCTTATATTGAGTTCTAAGTCAAGGTCCCATTAGACAACTTCTTCCTATCATTATCATTTCTTCAAATGATTTTTTTAACCATCTTTATTATTTTTTCAAATAACTATGAGGATTGGAAGACACATCTTGGTAACATTATTTATTATTATTATTATTATTATTATTATCATTATTATTATTTTGGTGGTACTGGGGATGGAACCCAAGGGTCTTCTACCTCTGGGCTACACACCCAGACTTATTTTATATTTTATTTGGAAAAAGGGTCTCTTAAATCAGCTGAGGCTTCGAACCTGCACTATCTTCCTGTCTCAGCCTCCCAAGCGCGGGGATTACAAGCTTGTGCCACCACGCTGGCAGTAACATTATTCTTAGTGATGAATTCTAAACCTTGATTCAGTTAGAAATTATATGAAGATAGGCAGGGCAAGGTGGTGCATGCTTGTAATCCCTGCGCTTGGGAGGTGGAAACGGGAGGATCGCAAAGGTTCAAAGTCAACCTCGCTGGCTTAAGAGATCCTGTTTATAAATAAAAATACAAAAATAGGTCTGGGAGTATAGCCCAGAGGTAGAAGGTCTTCCAGGAACTCCAGTACCACCAAAAAAAAAAAAAAGAAAGAAATTATATGAAGTTAGTAGAAATTGAATTATTTAGTATATTATGGAATCAAATTTTGCATGCTGTATAAATTTTTTTTGCATCCATCAAAAATAATGAATTACATAGCGGCATGGGAATGGGTCAATAGCATTCTTATTTCATGTATACACATCATGAATGAAAGTATATTTTCTAATGCAGTGGCTGGCACACAGATGAGAATCCCTGTTAGTTATTTTTCAGGGGCTACGCCCCTCCCAGACTCAGCCACAGCCACTTTCATTCAGTGAATTAGAAAATAACCAAGACAACCTTAAGATCCTACCTCATTTTCACTAAACTTTAGACAAGTTCTTCTTGAGTTGTTCTTTTACTGTTTGCACTCTTTTGGTTTCCCTTTCTTGCCTTATTGCTTTGGCTAGAGTCTCAAGTACTAGACTGAAAAGATGTGGTAATAATGGACATTCTTGTCTTGTTGCTATTTTTAGAGGAAATTCTCACAGTTTTTCCCCATTTAATATGATGTTGACTGTGGGCTTATTGTAGATTACCTTTATGATGTTGAGGTATGTTCCTTCTATTCGATTCTCTCCAGTGCTTTTAGCATAAATGGATGTTGGATTTTGTCAAATGCTTTTCTAGCATCTACTGAAATAATCATGCAATTTTTGTCTTTGTTTCTGTTTATATGATTAATTACATGAATTAATTTTCATATGTTGAACTAGCCTCACATTTCTGGGATGAATCCTACTTGGTCACAGCATGATTTTCTTAATATGGTTTTGAACATGTGTTGCTAGTATTTATTTTAGCAGTTTTGCATCCAAGTTCATCAAAGATATAAGCCTGTAGTTTTCCTTTCTTGAGCTGTTTTTATTTGGTTTTGGTATTAATATGGTGTTGGCTTCATAGAATATATTTGAAAGATGTCCTTTTTTTTCTCTTTCACAAAATAGATTGAGGAGTGTAGGTCCCTGCGCTCTACTTTCTAACAGGGTTTACTTCAGTAAACTTGAACAGTAAATTCTTTTTCTGTTCTTTTGATATGTAAATCTTCTTCCAGTCTCTGGCTAGTTGTAATCAAGAAATGTCTTTCTTAAGATTCTGGGAGCCATCCGTTTGAAATGTAATAATCAGGAATAGTTAGCTCTAATTCTTTGTGGGAAGTTAGGAACTTAACTTTAATAAGAGTTAGTAATAACAGATGGCCTATCACATTGACCAAGATTTCCACACTTTTTGACTGGTTCAGCTCAGTGCTTAAAAACTTTCATGCATTTTGTTTCTCAGTAGTTGAGGTCCAGTTTTCTCCTATTGCAATAGCTTTGAATATAGTTTTCATGGCTTGTTTAATTCTATAGGCTATGATTCTTTTCACAAAAGCTGTAAACTCTCATGTTACTTTGGTCATTACTATGCCTGCAAACACTTTGTGAATAGCAGTAAACTCCAGGAATATTGTCAGTCCCTGGATTACTCTGAGCAAATATTTGCAGAGAATCTTTGATTTTATTACTATTATTAAAGTTACTTGCAATTATCAGTTCAAAGTTTTCACTGGTATCTCAGGGGGTAGGTGCATAACATTTCTAAATGTTTACTTTTATTCTTACACAAATATGTTTTATTTAACTTGCAATTATTTATGAATTTTTAGACCATAACAGTACATGATTTGTGATAAAAAAAACATTTGAGAAATGAGGGTTAAATAAAGTTGAATTAATTTTATTATTATAGAAATTCTTATGAAATAACATTGAGCATTGTGAATCTATGAACTAAAGTTATAGTTTGAAATACTAGAGAAATATATTTGTCCAGAATATTATTGTAGCCTGATATTCTTTGGAATAAATGTTGAAACATGTTGATCAATAACATTGAACATTGTTTTTCAAATCAGGCTGCTTTTCAGAATAGCCATAAAGGTTTTTTGTTATGATAGTTTTTCTGAAACACAAGCATTAAAAAAAAACACAGGAAAATATCTCTCCTCATTCTGGGTCTCTCATCATTTTTAAAATTTCTAAAATGTCATTGTTAAAGCCAGTAGGTACTAATTCAGCTTCATTATATAAATTGTCTTATGATTTGGGTTCTATTATTAGTACTAAATCAAATTACCTTTCATCTTCAAAGTACTTTATTACTACTTTAGTATTCATAGCATATGAGTTGTAAATTACTTTAAAAGCACCTTCTTAAATATCCCGTTGAAGGGGCTACTCAAATCAATTCCTCTATGTAAATCCTTTTTTCCTCAAATATAGATATAATATCTCAAAATATCTCCTGGAAAATAGCTTTATTGTAGTTATGAATACAGACATCTTACTAGTAATACTTACATTAGTTTAATATAGCTTAATAATAATTTGATCTTATTTTCTATTTCTATTCAAATAAAGTTGAATCACTTCCAATCATTCTATAATATTTGCCTGGCATTGCACAAAAATATGATATACATTTAGTAGTCACTTCCTGTCTAAAACCCTGGATATATCCACAAAATTATCCAATTTGTGCCTCAAAGAAGATATCTATATCTATATTCCTCTTTCATCCACATCTAAATAATCTATACCTATAATTGTAAAGTTTCCAGGAGGGCCATACGTGCAAATGAAGTGAGGCATTACAGATAGTTAACTTAGAAATTAAACACAACAAATTACCCTTTAAATACAGTAACTACCTTGCCCAGACACACACATACACACACATATGCATACATATATCAACATACCATGAAGGTGTGTGTGTGTGTGTGTGTGTGTGTGTGTGTTTGTGTGTGTGTGCATGTGTGCATGTTGTTTATTACTCATGGTAATGAATGATACTTTTATAATATGTAAAGATAACTTGTAGGTACCTGTACTACAATTAGAATTTTTTTCTTTCACATAGAGCTCTTGTTTTAATTGCATTTCTTCTTATGCCTGTGTATATCATCTTTTGATAGAACACAGTAAACTTTGAAACATAGAATTTAGTAAAAATATAAAGATTAGTAATTATTACATTTACTCTTCTTGTTATTAGTAGTATTAATATAAATGTATATATACTATGCATAGCCTCCTCAGTGTCTATATCAATGAATCCAACACATAATTATATAAATCCTACAAAAAGAATCAAATGTCCTAAGATTAAAAGCATTGTAGTTAATCACTGTGTGACCCAATCTATGTAAAGAATGCAGAATGCTCAAGAACTGTAGCAGTGTCTAATGTTCAATAGGGTACAGGAAAACCATATTGCCTGTGGCAGGTTTCAGTTGATATTATTCAACTCCAGATTCATTTTAACATCCCTTGCCCTTTAAACTCAATCCAAAGGCATTTTAATATCTCTTGTTAATACCCTCCTTTCAAACCTCTCTCATTTGGTCACCAATGGAGCAGGTGACACAGATGCTGACCTCATTACACAGACAGAGCCTGAAATATAGGGAGCTTGGACTGTTGGCATTGCTTAGAACAAAATTTTAATAGTCTTTTTTTTTTTTACTAAATCTTAAGTTCACATTTACTACCAAATTCTACTGCATAAACTCTTCAAATGATAGAATCTCAAAACCTGATGTATTTCCCTCTTACTCCATCCTTTTCTAAAATATAATTCATGATTCAACTAACATTGTATTTAAAGTTACAATTTGTTTAAACAATGATTTTCATCTACCTACTTTTTAATCAATCTCATACCACTCTTCCATTTTTACCATGAAGTAATTCCTACTGACCTCCTTTCTGTTTTATAAATAAGCCAAGTTCTTTTCTGCTTCAAAATTCTGGTGGTATTTCCAGCCAGATATCCTTCCCCCAGCTAAGGCCTTCTCTGACCACCCTAAATAAAATTTACTTCCACATTTTATTGCTTTTTAAAATTCCTGTCCTCAGGCAGGCACACTTGTAATCCCAGTGCTTGGGAGGCTGAGACAGGAGGATTGCATGGGTTTGAATCCATTCCCAGTTACTTAGTGAGGCTCTCAGCAACTTAGACCCTGTTTCCAAATAAAGTATAAAAAAGGTCTGGGAGGATAGCCCTGCAGTAGAAAAGCCCCTGGGTTCCACCCCCAGTACCACAAATAAAATAAAATAAAATAAAATAAAATAAAATTCCTGTGCTCATATGTTCTAAATGCAGAATCTATTATCATCTTATTTAATTTATCTATAACTATCTATAAAAGTAGAAGAAAATGCAGATGTTAAATAAATTTTTAGTAAAAAGGAGAATTGATATCTTTAAAAAGAAAGATCAACCAATTTTTGGAAAGATTTATTAGACAGAAGAGAATCCAGAATATTTAGATATAGCACTAAGGAGCAGATTATAAAACTAATTTCAGTTGTAGATGACATACTAAATCTTGATTTAGAAATGAACAGAATTAAGAGAAGTAGAATAGAAGGGAAGACAGAAAAATTTTATTTTCTTTCCTGAATTTATAGAGTTGAATTGTGGTAAAGAAAATGCACCTCTTGTGGATATTATATTCTGATATAGTTTTAGTTTAACATTGTTAATTAAAATAGTATTATTTATAAATCCTAGTAAATTTTCCGAAATTATTTTTAAATAATGTATATTTTCCTCATATGCAGTCTACATTCTTGTCAAAATTTAAAAATCATTAATTACTTTACATAACCATTGATTCAAAGTAAAACGTTGTTATATTCATAACTAATATTTGAAACATTTAATAAAATTATATTTTAAATTTTGTAAAATATATGAAATAGTAAAGATATGATTAACTACTTTTCAAGAAAAAATAAACTATGAAACAATACTAAAAGTGCCTTATCTTATGAGTTAAAGCTGGTTTGTGGCAAATTAAACTGAAAAGTCTAATCTCAAATTATTTCCACAACACTATATTATTATTACTCATCATTAAGTCTTTTAAATACCTTAAGAATACACAATGTTATGGAATTGGAAATTTACATATTTAAGCCAAGTATGGTGGTGTACACTTGTAAACCCAGTACTTGGGAGGCTGATACAGGAGGATTGTAGGCCAGAGGACAGCCTCAGCAAGTAGTGAGATCCTTTTCCAAATAAATAAAATCAGGCTAGGAGATGTAGCTCAAAGGTAGAATGCCTCTGAGTTAAATTCCCACTAACACACACACACACACACACTGAGAGAGAATTCACATTTTTAACACTAGCAGAATACAGATCAGATAAATTCTTAGCTTCAAAGTGATATTGTTTCCAAATGGAAAAGCTTGTTAGTCATATGATAGGCTAGATGTTTGAAACAATTAGAATGCTTTATATTAATTCTGTTTTAGATTTATTTATTTATTTATTTATTTATTTATTTATTTATTTATTTATTTATTTTGGTGGTACTGGCTTTCCTGGAAGCCGTTCTACCTCCGAGCTACACTCCCAGACCTATTTCTTTTTATACTTTTTTATTTGGAAATAGGTCTCTTAAACCAGAGTGGCTGGTTTGGTTTCGAATCTGCGCAAGCCTCCTGTCTCAGCCTTCCAAGCTCAGGAATTACAAGCCTGTGCCACCACACCCGGTATTAGTTATATTTAAAGTAGATAAAAATGTGTGTGTTTCTTTTAAAGATGAATTTTTCATAGAGTATCCATTTTTTGACCAAGATTTTGAATATATTAAAAGGTGGTTGGAAGACCATACATTCTACGATCAAAGTATCTGTGGTTGATAATTTAGACAAAGTACTTCTTTAAGACAATACTGGGGTAAGTGTTAGTTTGAAACAGTACAACTAGAAGTCCAAATTTTCATTTGGACCATTTCTCCTTTTCAAATTATCTTCAATCATTCTTTCTATAACTTTATAGACCTCTTTATATTATATCAGATTTATTTTTAAATGTTTTATTAGTGCAGTGTGGTCATACATCTTAATGGGGTACAAGATGGTGGCGGCATACATGAACACATCACCAAATCAGCTCTTACCCAATTTCCAGCCCATTCCCTCTCCCATCCTCCTTCACATGTTTGGCTTAGTCAATGACTTCGAGAACAATCTTTTTATGATAGTTAATGGAAAGATCAATGATGTTTTAGGCTTCACAGTATAAAAAGTTTTTTATTCTTATCTCAGAGTTAAAACAATAGGTATAATCATCTTTTACAAGACAGTACTCCAAAAAATATTAAGATATGAATAACACTTCAAAATGAAATATATCACTAATCTTAGCACAGTTAAAAGACGATTATTGATCGATTTTTAGGTATAAATGCTGTACCAAGGTTCCACAAGAATTACTTCAAGAAGATATATTAGTAGTAACTCATCACTTGCATTGATCACATTGGTCAAAGTTTAATGAGACTATCAGACATAATTGAAACAAGAAGAGAAGTGGAATGAAGATAAATTTAACCCAACAGAGAGAAATCCAACATTTCCCATCAAAACTGAAAATAAAAGAAGATAAGATGACTCACTAAGAAAAATAAAAAGGTATAAACATACTGAGACTTGATCCTGGCTCACATTTTCTCTACCTGCTCACATTGCAAATTCCTAATCATACACACCCCAGGAGGAGATGAGATCCAGGAGTAATATGGCAGGGCAAAGAAACAGCTCAGAGAGCAGAAGCATTCGTTAATCAAAAGAAGGAACTGTGTTAATTTTAATATTTAAATACTAATGGGAAAAATACAGAGCTCCCTGACTGAGGGTAAGTGATTATGAACAAGTATTGCGTATTATTTTTCTGTAACTTGGTCTTTTTTAATTAATCGTCTTTCTTAGAATACTTTGGTTGAGGCTATCTTGAGAGCTACATCATTCATTTTAAGAGCCGCATATGATTCCGTTTTATGGATGTACTGTAGTTTATTGCTAGTGATAAAAATTAATTTGGGTGATTTGTCAAACTAATTTTGACCTTTTTCATCTTTTGTATGGCTTTCACCACTGATCATAATCCAGGATGATCCATCATTCAAAATATTTTTATTATGCCACTTTCTGGATATATTTCTTATATAATAATTCAAATATTAATATTCATCCTGAAATGTGCTGCAGGACTTCACATCTTTGGGTGACCAAAATGTATGCCATCCTCTGTAGTGTACAATATTGTAAGAAACATGAAGACAGGAAATTAGGCATTGTAATTGATTTTATATAAAGTAGATGCATGGCATTGGGCAATTTCTCAGGCTATCTGGGAATCTGGTGTTTCTTCTTAAAAATTAGAAGGACTGAAGGAAATGTTTGCTAAAAGCCTATGGCTGTGTAATGCAAAGGTTTCTAAATGTTTTCAAAATGTGGAGTACAGAGACTATATAACACCATATCCTTCAGGCATCCTAGAATAAAAGGAAAGTAACCTTGAGGGTGTTGGCTGCCTGAGGACCTACCTGAAAAGTCTAGCAACTGAGATCTACATTCTTGCTCCACAGTTGAGAAACATTGCTATAAAGTATTAATTAAATCTATTCTAAATCTATTCTGTTGCTGTGGGAGTGACTTTTTTTTTTTTTTTTTGGTACTGGGGATTAAACCCAGGGACATTTTACCTCCGAGTTCTGAGTTACATGCCTAGCACTATCTTTCATTCTTTATTTTATTTTATTTTTTTTTTGTGGTACTGGAGACAGAACCCACAGGTATTTTACCTCCAAGCTACAACCTCAGTTCTAATTTTTATTCTTAATTTTGAAACAAAGTCTCACTGAGTTGCAAAGGGCCTTACTAAGTAATAGCTGAGGCTGTCTTCAAACTGATCCTCCTGTCTTAGCCTCCCAAATGCTGGGACTACAAGCATCTGCCACCACCCTAGCTCTTGTTCTTTATTTTGAAACAGGGCCTCCCTAATTTGCAGAGGGCCTCAGGAAGTAGATGAGGATGGCCACAAAGCTTCAATCCTCCTGTCTCAGCTTCTCTTATACTGATATTACAAGCTTGTGTCTCTATGACCAGCTTTCAAGTGATTTCATTATTGGTGTTCAGTTAAGACTCCTAAAATCAAAAATACTTTCAGCTTCTACAGGAATATTTCATATTTGAATGATGATTTTGTTTTAAAGTGGGGCATTTAGACTTAAAATAAAAATACCAAAACCCCATGGTAGTTTTATTTTTTATCTTAGCTTTTAACTGTGTTGTTATCTCATCCTCAAAATATAGTGTACCATGAAGTCTAAGATAAAAGTTTCTGCAACCTTGCCCAGATTCCAGTATGCAAAAGATAAAACATAAAAAAGGCAATTCTATCTCCTTAAAGGAATAGTTACACCTGAAACTTTGTACGTAATTCTATAAGAGATATAGGTGATAATTTTTTTCTTTCTTCCTACCTCTTTCCCTCTTTATTTCGTTTTCTTTAAGAAGTGGAGCATTGCTTGTTGCTCAGGCTGGACTCAGAGTGGGCTTGAGTGATCTTCCTGTCTCAGTTTCCAATTATCTGGGAGTACCGGTATGCAGCTCTGATGTAGGACTTTGATGTAGACTAGGCCAGGGGTAAATGCACTGGACACAGGAGATTTATAGTCAAACTCTCACCCTTGTAACCAAGTGCTGAGTAAACTTTGTCTAATCACTGTTATGTTTTGGATCCAGAAAGTCTCCCAAAGTCTAAAGGTGAGGTTTTTGCAAGTGATTGGATCATGACAGCTCTGACTTCATTAATGAATTATTCCATGGATGGCTAAATGGACTAGTGAGGGATAAAATCCAGTTTTAGAAAGTAGGTCCCTTTGAGCATGGCAGGGAAAGAAAGATTTAATAATTCTCATTCTCTCTCTCTCTCTCTCTCTCTCTCTCTCTCTCTCTCTCTCTCTCTCTCTCTCTCTCTCTCTTTCTCTCCCCCCAACCATCTTTCTTTCTTCATCTCCTTCCTGAGATCCCCAGATAGGTATTTCCTCCTCTAAGTTGTTCTTGTCAGGGAATTTAGTCACAGTGACAAAAACCTTATAAACACAGTTAACACATCTTCTCTGAACTTCTACTGCACTACTTTATTATCAGTAAAGAGAATGTCTTGAAATAAAGTTTATAAAACCTTTTTTAACTAGAATGAATTAACTATAATAAAAATATAGGTAACTTATTTGTTCCGGTGTGTTTCTTTTTTCTTTATTTCTAATGGTAATTTAACTTGAAGAGCATGTTAGGGAAATATTCTCCAAGAAAAGTATGTTTTTTTAAGAAAGTAATTATTTTGAATGTTCTATAAGTAGAGGAAAAAGCTTTTTGATTTTTCACAAGCAATTTATAATGAATATACAATTTCAAAAGTTTGAAGTTTGTTAGACAATGTGAAGAACTAATGCCAAAAAGCATTCTTCTAATTTAGCTTTCAAGATATAATTTTTCATCTCAATGTGTAGTTTTAGATAAATTTAAAATAGTTATACAAGAAAACAAAGTTAAAATTCATATAAAAATAAAACATTTCATCTTTATTGTGCTTCTTTTCTCTATATTGCTAGGAAATAGACTTATTAAAGTTTGTGCATTTGGGGATTATTTATACAAATATGCAGGTTAAATATTATCATGCATGGTGTTGTTGTCTTTGCTAATATAAAAATGTAGCCAAGAGTAAATCAACAGTTCAGAATGGTTACTTTAGATCTTTCTGATTGAAAAATATTTAAATCTTTTTCTTCTGGTTATATGAAGTAGTAATCAAGCATACATCTATTAGCTGCCAAGTTTATTTTTAAATAAGTAATTAGAAATTTTAATGTTTGATCATTAAAATATTTATTTTAACAAGTATAAAAATTTACAGGGTTGAGGTTACTTTTTTTAAATAAGGAATTTCTTGTCATGCATTAGGCTATCAACCAACCAGGATACCATTTAAATAGCTATAGAAACTGGAAAATTCTGACTCTACTCCGTTTTTTAATCATATCTAGGTGGTGGCTACAAAGTTGTTAAAATTCTAATTCCTTGTGGTTGTTTTATTTTATATCTTGTATATTTCAGATGAATTTTAAAGTCACCATGAAAGACTCTTCTACTGAAAAGAAGTTCCACTGACATTTTGTTTTTAAATAACTTATACCTAATTTAATATAAAGAAACCTAATGAGAATAGAGGAAACATAAAGGTTAACTGTCTTGCTCAGTATCACAATAATATTTTGTGGGGGGTGGTACTGGGGTTCCTGGAAACCCTTCTACTTCAAGCTACACTCCCAGACCTATTTTTTTATATTTCATTTGGAAACAGGTCTCTTAAGCCAGTGAGACTGGCTTTGAACCTGCGTGATCCTCCTGTCTCCACCTCCCAAGCGCGGGAATTACAAGTGTGTGCCACTACGCTCAGCTCGCAATAATATTTGTTGCAATGCTTTAAGCAAAGGAAGTCTTTTTCTAGAGTCCATATTTCAAATTTTATTACATATCTGCTGTACTGAATTATGGCTATCTTTGTTTTTATTTTTATTTTTTTTAAGTGCTGAGGATCTAACCAAGGGCCTACACATGCAAGGCAAACACATTATCATAATCTACAGTACTAGTCCACTTTATCTTAAACCATGTGTGTGTATGTTTTATCACTTTATAACCACAGATTATATATATTTCTTTTATTTAGAAATTATGTATTCAGGTTTTTAAATTAGTTAACAGTGAGAAACATAACATTTGTCTTACAAGTATTGCAAACTAACCACTTGCACCAACGAAACTCCAAAATCATAAAAAAAAAGTATTTATTTATGGAATCAACTTTGGTCAAGCAATACCTGTGTACAATATATAATGATCAAATATAAATAATTAGCATTTCTCCCCCCTTAAACATTTATCATTTTTTGTACTTGGAAGCTCTAAATTTCTCTTTAATAGTTCTTCATAAAATGTAAAATAAGTTGTAAATTATACTTACACTACTGTGCTATAGAACATTAAATTGTATTCCTTCTGTGTAACAGGATTTGGAAACCCACTATCCAAACTTTTTCAACAGAAAACAAATAATAATCCTAATAAAATGTACAGTTTATCTGAATAGAAATCTTTCAAAATAAATCATACAAATGCCGAAAAGTATGTGAAAACATGTACAATATCACTAGTCATTAGATAATTGCAAATCAAAATGACAATGACACATTGAAATCCTAGAAAGGCTAGACTCAAAATAAAACTAAAAAAAAATGTTAAAAAGAATGCAGAATGAAAATTATTTTGTACTGTTGATGAAAATTAACTTAGTAAAAGTATGATTAGAAAAGTAAGGCACACGCCAGGCGTGGTGGAGCACACTTGTAATTCCCGCGCTTGGGAGGCGGAGACAGGAAGATTGCTTAGGTTCGAACCTAACTGCGCTGGTTTGAGACCCTGTTTCCAAATATTTTTTAAAAAGTATAAAATAGGTCTGGGAGTGTAGCCTGGAGCTAGAAGGGTTTCCAGGAACCCCAGTACCACCAGAAAAAGAAAGAAAGAAAGAAAGAAAGAAAGAAAGAAAGAAAGAAAGAAAGAAAGAAAGAAAGAAAGAAAGAAAGAAAGAAAGAAAGAAAGGAAAGAAAGAAAGAAAAGTAAGACACTATTAGTACTATTAGAAAATAGTACGGAGTTTCCTCAAACACTAAAAATGGATATGTAATGAAAATGAAATCCAGTATACTTGCATTTATTACAGAATTATTTACAAGAGTTAAGATATAAAAATCAACTAAAGGTTTACACATTGCCGAGTTTAGGGATGCCATATTTTTAGATTTCACACAACAAAAAAATTTGTTATTTTTATTTGTGCACGGATTTTTGTGAAGTGGTTCATCTTGCGATCTTCAGCCTTATAATTGTGTCCAAAAACACCATCAAAAAATAACCTTACCATCACCTCACTATCATTTTATGAAACATAAAATATTTAAATACTATATCAGTAGATATAGTATTTAAGTATATAGTAGATATAGTATTTAAGTAGATATAGTATTTAAGATATAGTATATATACTATATATATTATTTTCTACTGATAATAGTATTTAGATATATATTATAGTTAGATATAAAATGACCCCTAAAATTTTATTTATTAGTATCTAAGGTTGATATAATTAATTCATGAGGGTTATAATCCCAGAATTGGATAATTTCACTATAATGGATTTACCTGGGTGGTAACTTGTAGGCAAGCAGGGTGGTCCCTGGGGGTGTGGCCTTGGAGATTAT
Source organism: Muscardinus avellanarius (assembly GCF_963383645.1). Classification (NCBI taxonomy): domain Eukaryota; kingdom Metazoa; phylum Chordata; class Mammalia; order Rodentia; family Gliridae; genus Muscardinus; species Muscardinus avellanarius. The sequence continues at coordinate 211,377,779 of NC_137786.1, read as the reverse complement.
ATATATGGTTTCTTCTCCCTTGGCTGGCTCCCTTGCTTCTGGTCTCCTTGATGTGAACATAATCCATGTACTCGCCCTTTTTCTGCTTCCTGACACCATGACCTAGGATCCATGGCCCTGGCTTCACATGAAACTATAAGAAAATAAGTCTTCTTTCCTCTAACTTATACGGTTAATCGGTTAATTTCTTTTAGATTATAAGTATAAGAATTTTGATGACTACAATTTCTTTTCTTTTTTTTTTTGCAGGTCTGGGGAAGGAATCCAGGGGCATTCAACCTCTGAGTTATAACCTCTGCCCTATTTTTTATTCTTTATTTTGCAACTGGGTCTCACTGAGCTGCAGAGGGCCTCACTAAGTAGCTGAGGCTGTCCACAAACTGTGATCCTCTGGTCTCAGCCTCCCAAATGTTGAGATTTACAAGCGTGTGCCATCACACCCAGCTGATGGCTACAAGTTTCATTTTTATAAAATCCTGAAAATTATGATCTAATGAATAACAACAGAAAGCATTTGTCTGGGATAAGAGGCAGAAAAACCTTGTTAGAGAAGTCTTGACAGAGGTGATGGGTGGTAGAATATATAAAGTATTGAGAGGAAACCTGTAGATGTTAGATGTATTCATTATTTTGATTAGGTAATGATTTCAAAAAAATGCATATGCACATACAATAAGTAAGATATATTTATACATATAAACACATATATTTTATAAGATATATATATATATATATATATTATGGAATTATAAGCTTTGCATACATATAGCTTACCATAACCATTTACACCTTAAGCTATTAAACTATTTATTATTTTAAAGTTCATTTAGATACATTTTGCATATATCAAATTGTGTGAATAGTTTTTGTTACACATCTGTTATAAGAATAAAAAGTATTCAAATGAATGAGAAATAAAAATACATGAATAAAAATAAAGTTCTGTGTGAGGAGAGAAAGGGTTACATCTTTATTTCTGTTTTTCCAAATGAATTTGCAGCTGAGCTCCTGGGTTTCGGCTGTGTTCACAATTTATGTAATTTAACAAATGGATTCAGACTTTGATAATTTTATAGAAGATCTTGCTGAGGAAGATCATCTGAGTGCAAAAGGTATGGATGTTTTGACTCTTATGAGCCACCAGCTATGCATAGATTCAATTAGCATTTTAGAAAAGTGTTAAAAGAGTCTGATGAACATCCAGTATAATTTTGCTTTAAAAAGTGCTATTTGCATACTCTTGAGCTTTAGAGAAATGCATTTTGACTCAAACATATACTCTTAAAAGTTTTCAAAAAACTGCCCGTTAGCTAAAATCAAAATACCAACTAGTATTGGCTTTGTAAAGACATTTCTGTTTATGAAAGACGAAAAATAAAAATAATCATATTATGGAGGTAACATGTACGTGTGTGTGCATGAATGTGCATGACATAGTCCTTCAACCCATTTTGTTTCCAGAAAATTTAAAGTGTAGTTTTCAGAAAATACCTCTCATAATTGATTTTGACATATAAAGAGAATTATAGATCACTATGTCAACACTTGTGTTTGGCAAACTGCCTGGCATATGGAAACTATATGTACATTTTATCAGGAAAAAAAGAATTAAATAAGTACTTTTTAAAGCATGAGGTTAATCATATATACATGTTTAATGAAAATTACACAATTTTTATCAATTACCAGAATTTGTTTTTGTGTGTTATTTGATTATTCAATTTCAAGGCCTGAAACATAAGGGAAAAAATAAAAAAAACAGATAAATCCCCTTACCATTGGCATTTTTAGTCTTTTATGAAGTTCATTGTTAAAAGAGGGAAAAAAAATAACTTGGCCTCATTTAACATGAAGTTTAGTCTCAACCAGGTTTCCACTATAGATTCTTCTATACTTTTCTATACTAATTTTCCTCTATCTTTACTTACAGATAACTTATAGAAAGCTTTCCCTGTGGCTATACAAAATTCCTATCATTTGGCTGGGTGTGGTGGCTCACACTTGTAATCCCTGCGCTTGGGAGGCAGAAACAGAAGGATCTTGCAGGTTCGAAGCCAGCCTCGTTGGCTTAGGAGACCCTGTTTCCAAATAAAATATAATGTAAAAAAATAGGTCTGGGAGTATAGCCTGGAGGTAGAAGGGCTTCTAGGAACCCCAGTACCACCAGAAGAAAAAAAGAAAAAAATAAATTCCTATCATTTGGTTTAAGATGAATACTGTCTTTGCTTCCATCCTTACAGAAAAGGGAGAAGAACTAAAGAGTCATTCAACAAGTTCCCTCCCTCAAATGTTATACATATTTTCGCCTCTCTGTCAGTTTGTCACATGCTCACGACCATGTTTGGCCTAACTCTGGGTAGTGAGGGAGAGGTCTAGTGTACAAAGAGCCAACTTGATGAGAGGACCTATTTAGGCAAACTTTAAAATAAAGGGTACTCACCTTTAACTGTATTCATTTTAGGCATTTCAACTCAAAGGTATCAACTTGTCTCTTTATAACAAAATTAAAATGTGCAGATAGTAAAAATATTATTAATTGTATTCAGGGTAATTTTCACAGATGTTTCAGAAAACAAATTCAATGGATTCTTTGATCATCCATTTCAGTAGACTCTTATAAATGACTTTGCAATAAAAAATCACTGATAAAGACTCTCACAACAACAACAAAAAAAAACTGGCCATTTATCATAAGAAAAAATGAAAATTTGTTATTAACATGTGACATGGTAAAATGGAACTATTCTTTATTGTGGAAAGATTAAAGATTTTTGCCATAGTTTTAGAACCAAAAGAGTCTGAAAGAAAAAAGTTTAGAAGTAAAGATTCATCTGTTCTTCTGATGAGAAACTGAAAATTTTTGAATCTCAAGTGCATTGACTTTAGCTCATTATTTCTGAGCATATTTTATAGCTAGTCGTGAAGGATTTTTTTATGGAGAATAACTTACAGGCTAGGGAATGAAACATCTTTTTTAGAATTATTTTGCTTTTATAATAAACTACCTCAATTTGTCTTAAAAATTGAAATAATTGTACACTCAAACTATAGCTCTTAACTGAGTCTAATGAAAGCGCCTTGTCAAGTGATTTCTAATTGTTGATTTAAATTATATACTTTCTGCCTTTATAACCACTTTTACCTTGAGCAGTGCCTACAGAGCATAAGTTTACCTTTCTGCTATTTATGAACAATTTGCACAGTCATTTAGAAGCATTTTTAAAATATTTATAGAGAAATGAGAAGATAGTTTTGCTCAACATTAATATTTTTATACATTTACCCATAATCTTATTTGAGTTGTTGAAATCCTTATTTATTCTACTTTATTTCTTACCATAGTATTTTAGAAAAAAACCTTTTTTTCTTTTTACTTTCATTAGCATGTCCTTGAGCAGCAAATAAACGAAAGCATGAAATCATATTTGTATACCTAAGGCAACTTTTATATGACATGTTCATTCTAAATTCTATAGAAAATAGTGGTGCCAGGAGTTTTAACCCACTGAGGCAATAGGACATTTTTTAGTTTTTCGGGTGTGTTACATAAAATGAAGATTAATATTTTGAAGATATCCCCAAATGCGGAAGACGCTTATATCAGACTTAACAGAGGTTACTACACTTTTTTAACAACATGGATGATAGCTGGGTGAGGAGTTCACACTTGTAATCTCAATACTTGGAAGCAAAGAGAGTAAGTAGGGTTGCAAGTTGGAGGACAGCCTCAGCAAGTAGTGAGACTCATTAACCTAGCAAGACCCTGTTTCCAATTAAGAAATAAAATTGGGCTGAGGGTGGATCTTGAAAGTAAAATGCCTCTGGGATCAATCCTCAGTATCACACACACATACACACACACACACACACACACACACACACACACACACACAGAGAGAGAAATGTGAATGAGAGGGGCATGGTGGCACACACTTATAATCTTAACATTTGGGAGGCTGAAACAGGAGGATTATGGTTCACAGACAGCCTCAGCTGCTTAAAGTGTCCCTTTGCAACTCAGTGAGACCCTTTTTCAAAATAAAGAATAAAAAAAAGATTGGACTGGGGGAGTGTAGCTTGGAAGTAGAATGGCCCTATGTTCCATTCCCAGTACCTAAAAAATATATATATTGTTAGTTTTTTTTCCTTAGGTTTGGAATCAGTCATATATGAGTTCATATAATTCTGACACTTTCGCCCACACATAAGCTAATTAACTTGCTATATAATTTTGAAAAGTCATATAAAAATTCTGAGAGTCAGATTACTTATCCTTACAATGACATTTATATCACTTATTCTGAAGTTTTATTCTGTGAATTATATTTAAAAACACTCAAGTCTAACTTGGTTTCTATTTGGTTTTCTTCTTCTTTTTTTTTTTCTTTAACTAGGATTGAATCCAGAAGAATTCTTCCTCTGTGCTACACCCTCAACACTCTGTTTTGCTATGTTGCTGAAGGTCTATCTAAATTGCTAAGACATCTACAAAGAAAATTATAAAGCATTAAAAAAACAAAGAAGACCTTAGACAATGAAAAGATCTTCCGTGTTTATGGATGGGCCAAATAAATATCATCAAAATGGCATACTTCCAAAAGTGATCTACACATTCAATGCAATACCCATTAAATTACCAAAGCCATTTCTTATAGAAATAAAAATAATCAGTTCTTAAATTTATTTGGAACAACAGAAAACCCAGAATAGCCATAGTAGTTCTCAGCAACAGAAAACATGCAGGAGGGATCACACAATACCTGACTTTATGCTACAAAGCCGGGTGTGGTGGCACATGCTTGTAATCCCAGCATTCGGGAGGCTGAGACCAGAGGATTGCGGTTCTCAGACAGCCTCGGCTACTTAGTGAGGACCTCTACTTAGTGAAACCCTGTTTCAAAAATGAAGACTAAAAAATAGGGCAGGGGATGTAGCTCAGAGGTCAAATGCCCCTGGGTTCCATCCCCAGACCCACACACAAAAAAAAAAATAAACAAAACTATACTACAAAGCCATTGTAATAAAATAACATGGTACTGGCACAAAACCAGATACATAGATAAATGGAACAGAATAGAAGACTCAGAAACTAATCCACACACTTACAGCCAATTGAATTTTGACAAATGGGCCAAAAACATATACTGGAAAAAAGATAGCATGCTCAACAAATGGTTTTGGCAAAACTGGTTATGCAGAAAAATGGAAATAAATCCCAGTTTTTCAACCTGCACAAGAGTTAATTCAAGACGAATCAAGACTTGGAAATTAGATCAGAGACCTTGAGGCTCCTAGAAGAAGGCTTAAGTCCAACACTTCAACCCAAAGCAAGAGGTAAAATTTTTCTCAACAAGACCCCAAAGGCAGATCATTGCATGGGATTGCCTACAACTGAAGAGCAAAGAAAACTATCAAGAATATCAACTGAGAGCCAAAAGAATGGGAGAAGATTTTTACCACCTATGCCTTCAATAGAGAACTAATACCTAGAATATACAGAGAACTAAAAGAACTCAGCATGAAGAAAACAAGTCACCAATTAAAAATGGGCAAGTGAACTAAGTAGACACTTCATGAAAGAAGAAATTCAAATGGCCAGTCAATGCATGAAAAAATGCTCAACATCATTGGCAATCAGAGAGATGCAAATCAAAACTACCCTGAGATTTAACCTAACTCCAACTAGAATAGTAATCATTCAAAACACAAGCAACAACAATTCTGGTAAAGATGTGGGAAAGTGGAAACTTTACTTGTTGGTAGGATTGCAAAGCAGTGCAACCACTTTGGAAAACAGTATGGAAGATCCTAAGAAGAATGGGAAAGAACCAACTATATGATCTAGCAATACTACTTCTGGGTATCTACCCTAAAGGAAACCAAACAACCAAACTAATTCATGCCTATCTATGCTCATAGCTGCACAATTTACCATTGCCAAACTGTAGAGTCAGCCAAGATGTCCATCAACAGATGAACTGATTACAAAACTATGGGATATGTACACAATGGAACTTTTTATGTGGATCATAATTAAAAATGGCATACATTCAGACAGTGTTTTGTGTCATCCTCTCCTGTTTACCCTTTCCCCCTCCTACCAACAATGAGTATTCAGGTTGACCATGCCATATTCAGACTTTTACATATATTCAAATGTACCTCCTTCATTAATCAACCTCAGTCTTTCTTCTTCCTCTTCTACCCTTTTATTCTAGCTTTGCCAAGGTTTCCCTCCATTATCTGGAGTCCCGCTGGTAAAACCCAATACTCCCTAGTTTGTTCACATTAGAGAAAACATATGCCTCTTTTCTTTCTGTGCATGACTGATCTCATTTAAGATAATGTTCTTCACGTCTTTCAATCTTCTTGAGAATGACATGATTTTGTTCTTCTTTACTGCGGAGTAGAATTCCATTTTGTGTATTTTCCATAATTTTGCAATCCATTCATCTATTAATGGAGACCTAGGTTGGTTCCATATTTTGGCTATTATTAGCTGATTCCTGTGCACAGTGAGACTTAAGGATTTAGTTCCATCTTTCTACAAATGGTAGCCAGTTCTCCCAGCACTATTTGTTGAAAAGGCTGTCTTTTCTCCAGTGTATGAGTTTGGCCCCTTAATCAAAGATCAATTGACTATAGGTGGGTGAGTTTGTTTCTGTATCTTATATTGTGTTCCATTGGTCTGTATGCCTGTTGGTGTGTCAATACCATGCTGTTTTTACTACTCTTGCTCTGCAGTATAATTTGAAGTCTGGGATTGTGATGCCTCCTGCATGGTTTCTATTGCTGACAATGAAATTTTACTCAGCTATAAAGAAGAATAAAATTACATTGTTTACAGGGGAATGGATAGAACTGAAGAACATTATGCTAAGTAAGATTAGTCAGTCACAAAAAATAAGAAATTGGAAGCTTCCCTAATTTGCAGAAGCTAGAGAGAAAATAGGTCATAGAAGAAACTCTAGACAAAGAAAGAAAAGAAATAATAAATGAGCAAATAAGGCGACCTGAAGGAAATTGTTGGAGGAAAGAGTAAAACTCCCTAATGTACGTGATCCACAAACTTATCAAAATAACTCACTAAGCCAAACATGAGAAGGAGGGAGGAGGTAGGAAATGGGATGGGAGTTGGGTAAGGGCTAAACGACTGATGGGTGCATTTATGCCTCTACCATCTTGTACTTTATTAAGATGTATAACTACAATGCAGCAATAAAAAAAAATTGCTAAGATTAGCCTTGAACCTGTGATCCTCCTGTCTCAGCCTTCTAGGCAATGGAATTACAAGTCTGAGTCACCATCTGTGGTTCCGATTGGTTTCTAGAGCAGTATTTTTCAAACTTTTATATGTACTCTAAATCATCTGAGAATTTTGATAAAATTTACTTTTTTTTTTTTTTGGTGGTACTGGGGTTCCTGGAAGCCCTTCTACCTCCGCGCTACACTTCCAGACCTATTTTATACTTTTTTATTTTTGGAAAGAGGGTCTCTTAAGCCAGCAGAGCTGGCTTCAAACCAACAGGATCCTCCTGTCTCTGACTCCCAAGCGTGGGGATTACAAGCAAGCACCACCACGCCCAGCTGATAAAATTTACATTTTGATTCAGTATTTTGGGGGAAATAAAACTTGCATCTGTAATGAATATGTCCAGGTTTTTTTTAAAAATCAGTATTTCCTAAACAATACAGTATAAAAGCTTTTCTATAGTATTTATATTACCTTAGGTATTTTAAGTAAAATAGAGGTAATTTAAAGTACATGGAAGAAGCCGGGCGTGGTGGCTCACACTTGTAATCCCTGGGCTTGGAAGGCGGAGACAGGAGGGTTGCGCAGGTTCGAAGCCAGCCGCGCTAGCTTAAGAGAACTTGTTTCCAAATAAAAAGTATAAAATAGGTCTGAGAGTGTAGCCCCAATGTAGAAGGGCTTCCAGGAACCCCAGTACCACCACCAAAAAAAAAAAAATGTACATGGAAGAATAGACATTAATTATATGTAAATACTATACCATTTTATATATAGAATTTGAATAACAATTTGCGTGTTTGTGAAGACTTAGAATCAATGCTTTTAAGTACTGAAGAACACCTCTATTTTAATTTTTAATATTTTACCTTTAAATAAGATTATATTTTTCTTTAAGTTTCTGTTTCATTTTACTTAATAAGATACCCCTTAGATTAATCTGTATTGTTGCAAATTATAGGATTTCCTTCTTTTTATAAGACTGAATGGTATTCCACTGTGTATAGTATCATATTTTCTTTATTAATGAACCATTAGGTTTTATCCATACATCAACCATTATCAATAATGCTAAAATGAACAAATAAAGCAATCTAACTGAGAAGGATGGGAAGATGAAACAGAGAAATTCCCTAATGTACAAGTTGTACATTAACAAACATATCAAAGTCAATCACTAAACCAAACATAAGAAAGAGGGCGTGGGAGAAATGGGCTGGGAATTGGGTAAGGGCTAATTGGGAGATGTGTGCATGTATATGTATGTCTACCATCTTGTACCCCATTAAAATACATAACTACAATGCACCAATAAAAATTAAAAACAAATAATGCTAAAATGAGCAATGAATTGTCACCATTCCTTTGAGATACTTAGTTTGTTTTCCTTAATATCCAGAAGAGGGTTCCTTAATTTATTAAGTAGGCTCCATAATATTTTGACATAAGGATGGTACCAGTTCAAATTCCCACTAACAATATGGAAGGATTTTCTTTTTACCATGATATTTTATATATTAATTCTTTATTAAATATCTGGTTTGCAAACATTGAGATACAATTAGAAATTGTCTGGCTTTTTATTTTTCTTACTATTTTCCTTAAAGATTTTTTGTTGTTTCATATTGTCCTGCTTATTGATTTTGGTTTTGATGTGATGCTCAAAAGATCATCACAGAGACCAATGTCAAGGAGTATTTCCCGCATGTTTTCTTCAATAAGTTTTATGGCTTTAGGTCTTTTCTTTAGGCCTTTAATCCATTTTGAGTTGATTTGGTGTCTTTTAGATCTCACAAAGGAATTGACATGTGTCAGAAATCAAACATAGCACAGGGATATGACTGTCGGAAAGAACATTTGCTACCTGTGACCCATGTTCTAAACAAAAGAAAAAACTATTCTTAAAAAAATATCTTAAATATGATTTAGAAAACTATGAGACAAAAACACAGAGATCAATCACTGAAACAGTTTACAGACCTTGCAAAATTTGACAAAGACAAAGACAAGTTGACGTTATTTTTGTTGTTCAGATTTTTGTGTTTACTTTAAGATGTTATCCTCACCAAACAGTGCCGAAAACAATAGAGAAGTTGACAGTGCATCAAATCCCTTTTAGGGGAAAAGTGATAAGCAATAGGCAGGAGAATGCTGAGAGACAGATGAAGGGGCTTAAGGTAATCAGAGTAAAAATTGCTGCCTGATGGAATCCAAGCAGCAAGAACCTCATTGTGTAAAACACTTGATGACTTTCTATAGTGGTGTAGCATTGGGACTTTATGTTGCATGATATTCACAGAGTGACAGGCTGACCCTCTTCTCCCCCAAGAAGTTATCACTTCCCTATAGAAAAGTAATTCTGCAGCTGTCTTGCCAAAGATGAACTCATGAATCAGTGATGTGGGCAGAGGTGGCATCCCAGATAGAATTCTGAAAAATCCATAAATTCTTTAAGAAAGACTGTTTCTCTACCTCTGTCAGATGCTATTATCCCTAAATCATACAATTCTATTTGGAAACTTAAGGTGGTCTGGAAGAATGCCCTAAGGAGTTTAAAAAAGAGAAAACCACAAAAGCAAAAGTGCCAGAGAGACAGGATATTTTATTATTGTGCAAAGGTCAAGAAGAAAGATGTAGGGCATGCCAATTTCGGTAACAATTTAAAGCACCACAATTTAATTTATACCTGAGCTATATTACACTGTCAACTAGATATAAAATTTTAGAATCACTGAGCAATATGTTCTAAGTCAATTTTAAATTTCACTAAACAAGTTCTCAAACTGGTTAAAAAAAAATAACTCCACGCAATCTAAAAGTTCCAGTATTCTGAGCAGCAGAAGAACCTGCATTTGCCAGTCACATCATAGAGTATCTTTGCCCTCCATCACTCAGTGGCTCCTCCCACCAGTCTATTACAGCTGACAAACATGATATTTAAATTCAGGCAAGAGTTGATCATATGTAAACTTCAAATGCTGTGCTTTGAACAAAGATTAAATAATATGTGTGTGTATGTATGTATGTATGTGTATATATATATATATATATATATATATATATATATATATAATCATCAGAGAAATTAAAAACAAATAGTAGCCTGAGTATGGTGGTGTATGTCTATAATCTCAGTACTTTGGAAGGTGAGACAGGAGGATTGAGGCCAGTCTCAGAAATTTAGGAAGACTCTCAGCAACTTAAAAGATACTGTTTCAAAAAATTATTTTAAAAAACAGAATGAGGCCAGGCGTGGTGCCGCACGCTTGTAATCCCCGTGCTTGGGAAGAGGAAACAGGAGGATCATGCAGGTTAGAAGCCAGCCGCGCTGGCTTAAGAGACACTGTTTCCAAAAATTTTTTTTAAAAATGTATAAAATAGGTCTGGGAGTGTAGCCCGGAGGTAGAAGGGCTTCCAGCAACCCCAGTACCACCAAAAAGAAAAAAAGAAAAAATGGAATGGATCTAGCTAAAACCAGAATGCGCCTGGGCTCATTTCATCTTTTCATCTATTTTTTCGCACAGACTAATGTCTCTTTGTTTGTGATAGTTCACAGCTGGCTATCCTCTCTTAACTTCCTTTTGAGATGCCTAAGAAAACAGTGCAAGAATTATAACCACAAATTTGTGAAAAATCAGGACACTGTTAAATGATTCATGAATTTCTAGAGTACTTTACCCCATTGCACATAGAACTTAACAACAATGAAGATCCATCTTCCCAAGAGCAACTCAAAGTCATAAATCAGATTTTATTTATTATTTTTCTCTTTTAATTTCCTCAGTCAACAAGCCCAGTATCATGCAAAATTGGGCACAAGATTATGATTAGTCAGGTGAGAATACAAGTATAAAAAAAGAATTGGTAGTATTGATACTAAGAGCTGTAAGAGTGTTATAAAAAGAAATTATATTAAGGTCCAAGTTATTTACCATTTTAACAAATAATACTTTTATATTTAATAGTAAAATCTTCTAGAGATATTTTCATTATAGAAATAAAATTAAAATATTCATAGCATAACTATCATTTAAGCAAGTTTGTGACATTTTAGGAAAATTTAATGAGATAGGAGAAATATGTAAAATTTTAAATATTATAAGTATTATTATTTTTGCAATAGTTATCTAACTGAAAATTTAAAGAAAGTGAATTGAACATCTAGATATTAGATCAAAGAATTGACAATTACTATAAGAGGGCATAGGACCATTGTTTCAATATATAGGTACTGGTAGAGGTTTTCTCAATAATACCCCCAAACCTCAGGTAATTAAAACAAGAATCAATAAATGGAATGGCATTAAGTTCAAAAGCTTCTGTGCAGCAAAGGAAACCATCAAGAGTGTAAGGAGAGAACCTATGGAATGGGAGGAAACCTTTTATAGCTAATCCTCTGATAGACTACTAATATCTAGAATATAAAAGAACATACAGTTTCAACACTAAAAACTAACCCAAGAAAAAAATGAGTAATGACACTGAATGACCAGTTCTCAAAAGAAGAGATACAAATGGCCAATAAATACATGAAAAAATGTTCAACATTACTAGCAATCAGGAAAACGCAAATACAAATATAACTAAGATTCTAACTCCATTTAGAAAAGCAATCACCAAGAATAAAAACAATGGTAAATTATGGTGAGGCTTTAGGGAGATACTAGTGCAGCCCCCATGGAGATCAGTGTGGAGGTTCCTCAAAAGAATGAAAATGGAGCTACCCTCTGATCCAGCTCAACTACTCTTGGGGACCTTTTCAAAGGAACCGAAGTCAGAGTACTATAGTAACATAAGCATACCCAAGTTTATAGCGGCACAATTCATAATAGCCAAACTATGAAGCCAGCCAAGGTATTGGTCAAAAGTTGAATGGATTATGAAACTATAGAAAATAATACAATAAATTTTATTCAGTCATAAAAAAGAATTATTTTTTCTATAAAATATACACAGCTGGAGAATATTATACTATGTGCTGTAAAATACATGTAACAGGAGAATATTATATTGAGATGGACCAGTCTCAGAAAGTAAAGGACCATATGTTTAAGTCATATGTGGAAGCGAGGGAAATAATAGTGAGAGTCACAATACATTCATACAAAAGCACATACTATTATTTGTCCTATTTTATTCCCTATATCTCCCCCTTTTTTTCTCTTCTCCTTTCCTGTACAGAAGAGAGATTTGTAGTGATGCATTCATATTTGCACAGAACATCATTTAGTCTGTTTCTTTCCCCAAACCTCCTGTTCCCACAAGCCAAGTCCCCTTCTTTTTTTCCTCCCAAGTCCTCTTCTGCTGTTCTATTACTATGTAGAGAAATAGAATAATTTAAGTGTGATACCTTTATTTTTTTCTTTCTTTCTAACTTATGAGAAAAAACACGGAACCTTTGATTTCCTGAGTCTGTCTGATCTTATTTAGGATGATATTCTCCAGTTCAACCTATTTCTCTGGCAATGACATAATTTTGTGCTTCTATATGGATAAACAGAACTCCACTGTGTATATATACCATATTTTCTTTATGCATTCAACTGTTGATGGTTATCTAGATTTTTTTTCCCATAACTTGGCTCTTTTGAATTATGCTGCCATAAGAATGGGTATGCATGCTTCCTTTTAGTATTCTTTTTTCCTTTTCGTGAAGTATAGTCATACATCTTAATGGGGTAAAAGATGGGAGAGGCATACATGCATACACCACTCACTCAGCCCTTCCCCATTTCCCATCTCATTCCCTCCACCTCCCCCTTATCACGTTTGGCTTAGTGATTGACTTTGGTATGTTTGTAAATGTTTATCATGTACATTAGGAAATTTTCTTCTCCCTCCTTTCAATTTCCCTCAGTTAGGTACCTTATTTGCTCATCTATAGATTGTTCTTCTTTGTCTAGAGTTCCTCCTCTGACCTGTTTTCTCCCTAGCTTTCGCATATTAGGGAGAACATTAAATATTGTACTTTTTGTGATTGACTATTCTCACTTAGCATAATTATTCTGATTTTAATTTTTCAGGAAAAATTCTGAGGGTTGGTATAACTGGGTTATAAGGAGAAGTTTTAAATAGAGCAGGGAAGGGATAGGTAGTCTATTTCAAAACATCCCAAGCTTCAGCTTGAAAAATTAAAAATGTTGTGTTCAGTGAAGCCAGTGGAGGCCAAACTTTCTGAAAGTTTATTCATTCATATATCAGATGTCTGGTACCTAGGCTGAAATGACTCAAAGTTTAGGCCCAGCTGGTTTGTCCACCAAAACACATACACATGCCTATTGCATGTGATATGATCTTTCCAGTAACTTGTCCAAAGAGGATCCAGTGCTTCAATAGAGATTGCATTAGAAAACAAGTATTGCAAGAGAGGCACCTCTTGTTCTCTGGGTCAGCCAGGAAGTCAACAAGATAGAGATATGATGTATCCTATCTGTTATAGGAAATTCACAATTTCTAGCCCCTATTCAAATGAAAGAAAATGCAAATATATCTCTTGAAGTAGAAGGGGCAAAATCACATTGTAGAAAAACCTGTAGATAGAAGACATTGTTATGAATCTTCTTACAAAATAAAATGTTACAAGTGTATAATATTTCTTTACGAAACATGAAGCCAATTTAAAAATAATACTCAACATTATACCAGTAACAATAATCAATGAAGACTTTTTACATTGATTTTAAGATATTTCAATTATATTATTAGATTAATAACTTTTGCTTGTAAAGACCTCATCATATCTAAACTCAAGGGGTGAAATTTACTTTTATTATGTCTCTATCTTCTAGTTCTGTTTTTTTCTTTTTTCTTTTAAAAGAGAGCATTCCGAAGGTGGAGACTGGAGGATTGTAGTTTGCAGACAGCCTTAGCTATTTAGCAAAGCCCTTCACATGCTGGTACAGCAAAAAAAAAAAAAGTCTCAATCTTCTGATGGTCTAGGTTACTGGGACTGACCTTAAACTTACCTTCTTCCATGTACTAGACTTATAAGTGTGTTCAGTCTTACCTTGCTCAGATTCCATTTTTCTTTCAACTCTGAATGACTGTTGTCAAAAAGATAGTAGCACTATAACAAAATTTTTATCTCCCTGATTGCTAATGATATTGAATATTTTTATGTACTTATTAACCTTTTATAGTTTTCTTTTATGAAGTATCTGCTTGGTTCAATTGTCCATTTCTTGGGTTTTGTTTTTTTAGTGTTAAGTCTCTTAAGTACTTTGTGTATCCTAGATATTAATTCTCTGTCATAGGAGTTGAAGGTAAAATCTCCCATTCTTTGGGCTCTTTGTTTAGACTCTTGATAGTTTCTTATGATGAATAAAACTCTCAAGTACCAGCCATGTAAGGCCCTCACCATGGCTTATTTTTTGTTTCTAAGTACAGGGAGCTCTTGGAGGTGACCTCTCATATTCAAAGATAGCTTATTTGGTGGTTTGGTGGCTTTGGTTCTGATTTGTTAGTGTAGACTTTTTGTTTGTATGTGTGTTTTTGTTTGGGTTTGTTATTTTGTGGTAGTTTTATTTGTTGGTTTGCTGTTGTTTTGTTTTGTAGCTAGCATCCTTAGTTGCTGTGGCAGCTTTCAATGTAGAGTGCTAAGAGAGAGAGCAAAGGGGCAAGGCCAGATATCTAGACCAGCTCTCCCTGTGAAAATGCCTTGAAGGGCTATTATGAGATTCTGAGGGACAATGGTGAGAGCATCTTTGGGTCAAACTGACCTGCCATAATCCTCACCAAGATCAGGTGCCCCTGAAGGTCCTGACTAAAGACAGGTATACTCTCCCTCTCATTCTATTCAAAATGGATAGAATGGGGACTGTGGATCTCCTGAAAATGGTTTAGCTGTTTCAGATTGTAGACATTGCCATAAATGTATACCTAGTGATGGAGGTCATGTATAGAGACCACTGGCTCACTGACCACTGACTGTCTACCTGGTATAAAGCACATGTGCAGAGGGCACTGGCTCACTGGCAACAGACTACATCTACCTGGTTATGGAGCATCAGTGCCAGGACCACTGATTCACTGGCTGCAAACTACATCTATCTAGTGATGGACATTGTGTGTGGAGGACACTGACTTACTGTGACTCTTATTATACAAAAATGTTGCTGCTATGTGCTGGCCCCAAAGATTCACCCTGGATTCAGCAAAGTAGCTACAGTGAAAAGGAGCAAAGGCACAATAGATTATTTAGCATCTAAGTGTCTCCAATGAAAGCAGACTGCTAAAAAGACAATGACCCTGACATCAGCCAGCCCCGAATGGACTAAGACAGCTGCAGGAGGGATGAGCAAACTGCCTGGGGGTCTCCACAACGATTGCAGTCATGAGGCCATCTGGAGAGTCCTAGGAATGACTGAGTCCCTCTGCCTCCACTTGAGAGAAATCTCAGAGAAATATTTGGGAGGTGGGAATAAACCCTATCCTGAGATGGTTCTTAATAAATTTCTGTTTCTTATAAATCTTATAATAACATTGATTATTCTGAAAGATGAAAAATACCTGTTTTTCAAAGGAACCTACATTTCTTTCATCATATGTAGTCCACTGCAGGGAATTTAAATTTAGATAATGATTTATAATATATTTCATGGTAGATCTGTAATTTAGTATCTTACAAATCTAACTTTGTTTACATTTACAGAAATCTAGTGAATGGATATTAACATCATGTTCTTTTAAAGTTTTTTTTTCCCTTGTTCTTAGCTTTTCTTCTGAGTTCTGTTTTTATTTATTTATTTTTTTGTCTTTTTGTAACTGGAGATTGAACCCAGAAGGCTGCACCTGCAAGGCAGATGTTTTGCCACTGAGCTATATCCCAGCCTCAATATCATAATTTTACAAACATAAAAATTGAGGTACACAATTAAAGAGCACAATTTATGGTAAAATAATGAAAATGTCATATCATTGAGAACATATAAATCATAATAATAAAAATTTTACCCCAAATTGTGTTTCCTTATATGTATATACTCTAAATGGTGATAGTTTGAGTCAATACGTGGGGTTATAATTTTAACTTAATTTTAGTTAATATATTGTTAGTACATTTATTTAAAAGTTTTTAGTAAAGTTTTTCGATAACAGCTGTAGTGTAAATCTAGAGCTTTTTTTTGTAAATAAAAATGTTTATCTAAAAATATAGTATTCAAAATACATGAAGTATCATTTTACCCCATGCCCTGTTTTTTTCCTTTTTTCTTATAATTATCACCTTATACCAGTATGGTATATTTGTCTGTTACATTTAAGAAATATTAATGCTATATGATTATGAATTGAAGTCTACATGTTAGTCCCGCTTTCTAAGCTTTTTTTTTAATGTCCTTTATATTTTCCAAACTCCTACTCAGGTATTGCATGGTATTTAGTCCTCATCTCCTCTGGGACTCCTCTTGGTATGTCTAGACTTTTTTGGCTTTTATGACTTTGACTTTTTGAAGATTATTGGTCAGACCAAACATCAACTGGAATTTACCTGATATTTTTCTCATTATTGATCTGGGGTTATGGGATTCTGGAGGGAAGGGCTCAGCTGTGAGGTACCATTTTCATCACATTATATCAGAGATATATACTATCAAAGTGTCTGACAAATCTTGATGTCAACATTAATCACCTGGATAACATACTGTTTGTCAACATTTTTCACTCAAGGTTATGCTTTTTATACCTTTTTATGCAGTAATCTTTTGAAGGAAATCAATATGACTAGTCTATGCTTGTTGATTTGAGAATTATGTCCTACTTTTCTTATGGTAAAGTATCTCAATACATTATTTGGGATTATTCAGCATATATTTGTCTATTTTTCCCACTTGTTTATTTAATCATTTATTTGTATCAGGATGGAACCATGAAGACATAAATATATACACACAAACACATATATGTTTATATATATGTATGTGTATATATTCATGGATATATATGTATGTACATAAAACATATACATAAATATATATGTAAAATACCATATTGCACATGAATATATACACACTTTATTCTATAATAAAATATTAATTATTTTGTTGCTGCTTAGAGTCTAAAATTTGGGCTTTGAGAAATCTTTCCTTTTTCTGCTATAACACTTTAATATATGGTCATCATTGTGGGAGTTTTCAAAGCACCTTTAAGCTTTCTAACACTACAAGATATTCTAGATCATCTTTAATATTTTCTGATGCCATCCTAAAATCAGCCACTTACATGAGGTATCCTGGATTCTTTTATTGGAAAATGGTATTAAAAACCCAAAACTAAACACTAAGTCATTTTTAAAAATACTTGTTTTCTCAAAAATGAGAAAAATATTGCAAACTTATAAATTTGTAATAAAATGTAACAACAACACAGATGGCCTATATGCCAAATATCTTCTTAAAGCCTCCCTCTAATATAATACATTAAAATACTGTAGATTACCATAAGTAGTAAACTTTATTTCCTTTACTTATTACTGAACCATATAAAATCAATTCTGTTTGGATCATTCAAAATTCTTCTTGTATTTACTTTATCAAGACCAAACAGAAATATAGACAGAAATTGGATTATCTCTTGGAAGCCAGGACAAACTAAGCGCAGTGATGGTGAACTAGTGTGGCTCAGGCAGCAGAGGCTCAGGCTCTGGAGGCTCTACAGAGGAGCTAGGGATACAATTGTTCTTCTGCTCCCTCTGGAAGTCAATAGGAACCATCTGCTACACTTTCTCATATAATCACCTTTTTTGCTTTCTTTCTCTCTCTCCAAAGGTTTTTCTCTGATTCTTCTCAGTTCTGTTCACTAAATGTCATATATCCATCCTCAATTTCATCATTCAAATGAGACTGTCTGCATTTAAAACTCAAATATGACAAGGGAAGTTCGTAGAAAAGAGGTAAGAAGAGACATGAAAGAAGAGAAGTCATCCCAGCAGAGAAAGACATTCTAATTTATCTAAAAATCGGTAGGGTATTTATAAATGCAATAATTACCTGGAGCCAGGGAAGCAGGATTGAAACCCAAAAAGTGATTGGCAGGTTTTACTCTCCTAGTGAGGGAGATAAGTATCTAAAAAGGAGATATTGTTAAAATTCTATATTGACTCACATGAACTCTTCATTAAAATAACTATATTCATCTATAATCATTTACCATAAAAAATAAAAGTTTCAATGTCCTTGTGAGTCCTAGAAATTCGTTATCCGCTCAAAAACTATCACTTGGAGGATCCTGCCCCTGTGCCATCTGTATATCTATCAATCTATTTGTCAACTATCTATCTCATCTACCATCCATCTGTCATCCATCATCTATCATTTTCTTTGATAATTGACTTAATTCAAAAGTCTTACAGCATTTCCTTGACATAATATTAATTATCCTAATGCCCTCTGCCCAATTTTCTTCATTGTTAATATCAAGGAAAATTCAGAGGCTACTAGATCTTTTCTCTACAATGTCCTTGTGAATCTTAGGCTAATTCTCATATTAGGTTTTCTGAGACTCTTATACTTCTATATTTTTTCCTAGGAGGAACAAAGAATTGAAAAATCAAATAAACCCATGTAAAATTTAGTCTCATTATGCTCATTTGTACCTATGACACAATGATGGTCCTATATTGTGGCAATTATATTCTATTCAATTCTACATTTTTGTTTTGTAAACAACATTTTGACCTTAAGAAATTAGCATAGTAAATATATCAGCATGGTTGGAGTAAATACCTGCCCCTCCCTGGATACAGATCTTTGGTTTAATTTCAAGAGGATGAGTGTATACGTATTACACAGTAACCAACAAGACAATAAAAACTGTACATAAAACTTGACAGAGAACCAGCAGTAAGTGTAAAGAGAAGGTAACTTTCTTCAGCTTTAAAACTTTCACAGAAATACTCTATTTTCTATATATAAGTCAATCAATTCCTTCATTCAAACTAATATTATTGTAGAAATACTTAATATTAAAATAACATATATAATAATACCAGATTTTAACTTTCCAAATTTATTCATATCTTTGTGATAAAAACTATTTTATAAATTGAGATGCATTTTTAAGATGGAATGCCATATCAACTGTCACTGCCTAGACAATTGAACTAAAATAACTAATGATAGAGTTAGAAAAGAACGTGAAACTCCAATATTTCTTTTTAATTAGGTTTAAACTTAGTCATTTTTTGCTTTTCCTATGAGGAAAATAAAAAAAAAACTTTTAAGATCAGTTCTTATTAGATCAATTAAGAAAAAAATCAAATGAGAAATTCAAGGCATGTTTATATCTCTACCTATGACATTCTTGCATGTATTACAGTCATCATTTATAAGTAAACATTAACTTAAATGCTAGAGAATTAAATAATGGTAGTTTTTAAGTGATTTAAAATATTTATCTGGTAAATTAAAAGCCTTGTAAAACTCATTTTACCTTAAAAATCATTTTTTGACAAAAAGAGCAAATCAGAATCTACTATGACAAAAACCACTAGTAATTATAAAAGGACTCCTAATGATATAATTCTTCAAACATACTTATACATAGATAAGAAATGATGGAAAATAACTACAAATAAGCAGCTTTTGCCTGAAAAGAAGGGGTTGAATATCAATTGCAATAATCTTATAAAACTAAAATGGAAAGCTAAGAGGTAAATTTGTGACTAAAAACAGTGATTTGATTCTTTTCTAAAATGTCACTATGACAGATTTCTACTATATCTTACTGTTGAATTTTCATTTCCTCCAATCTATCCCTAATAGAAAAAGGAAACAAATCCATTGCTCAATAACATTTACTTGGCCACCTGAAATACAGTTTCTAAAACAGATGCAAAGGACAGGTAAGTTTTATGTATCAATTAAAATGATACTGTAGACAAGATCTCTGACTTTTATACCACAGAAAACTATTTTTTATTCTTGTGTCTGTCATTCTGTGTCATATTCTATGGAGTGTTTAGTAAAATATAAATCTGAAAACCTGAATTTTAATACCTCTCTAACACTTTTTTTCATTTCTCTTCCTGCTCAAGATTTTCTCCTCATTAAAAGAGAGTCTTTAGTTTTGAGCCTTTAATTTTTTCATTCTACCCATGTAAAATCTAAATATCCATCTAGCAATTAATTATACTTTCTCCAAAAGAATAAACATAGAAACACAAACATATCTTCACATGTGATATTAGCATATTAAAGAGCAGGGGGAATACAGAAAGTTGTTTTTTCCTTAGTAGAGAGTATACATTAAAAAAAACTGCTTGACATGATTTTGTTCTTTATCTTTGGAAAAATATGTAGAAATTGTGTATTGCCAAACATGAGTATCATTTATTGAATTTCAATCAGAGATATATGAATAACAATATAACAAAAGTTCAGTAACATAAGGCTTCAGTTTTTCTTTCTAAATATTACCTTCTTTTCCATTTCTATATTTTTTCTCTTTTAATAAAAAACAGAAATTACTCTCAACACATTATTCTGGTTTTATCAAGTATAAAATTAAAAGCATCCCATGTCCCCTCTAAGTCACTGAATATGTAGTTTGAGTAGTTTGCTATCAATGAACAGTTGTATAAATGAGAAGAAATACTCAGTTATTTTCCTCGCACATATCCTCACATCCATTTTTGATTTAAAAAAATGTGTGTTTGGTGTTTTCTTACAATAAGCAATCCTGTGACACCAGCTGGGTGTCCCACTATTCAATTCAGTACTATTGTTAACTGAGTTAGAACAGACCTCACAGATAAAAAGCTCAGTTCCCCAAAATTGTTTTCCATTTTAGATGCAAATCACAAGTAGGAAGTTTCCAGTTATCCATAATTTCTATCTGGCATAACTAGAAATGGAAGGTTCCCAGGACTTCTTTCTCAGTTTGAATTTACTAGAGTAGCTCACAGAACCAAAAAAAAAAAAAAAAAAAAAAAAAAATCAGTATGCTTGTTACTGCCAATTTGTGATAGAAGATATTTTCAAGGATGAAAATGAAGAGTCTGATTAAGACATATATGTCAGGTTTTGGAAGGGTCCCTGAGTACAGGAACTTTTGTTCCTGTGGAGTTGGAGTGTGCCACCCTACCAGTGTATGGAAGTGTCCACTTCACTGCATACACCCTCGGAACCCAAAACCCTTAGTTCAGAGTTAGCATGGAATTTTGTTACATTGATATGAAGGACTGGACAATCTATCTTTAGCCCTTTTCCACTTCCTGGAGGACAGGTGAAGAAACTCCTTGTTCTGAATTTCTAATCATGGTGTGGTCTTTCTGATAATTGCCTTTCACCCCATACAGGAGCCCACTAAGAGTCAACTCAACTGAAACAAGAACAAAAAAATACTTCTCTTATTCACAAAGTTTCAAAGTATTAAGAACTCTGTGAGAAGGGCTTGTAATCCCAGCATTCAGGAGGCTGAGACAGGAGGATTATAGTTTGCTTAACAGCCTCAGCCACTTAGTGAAGCCCTCTGTTTCAAAATAAAGAATAAAAAAATAGGGCTTGGGTTGTAGCTTGGAGGTAGAATTCCCCTGAGCTCCATCCGGAGTATCACAAAAAAGAAAAAAACTCTGTGGCTGGAACCATGATAAAAGATCAAATATTAGACAAAAGATCCTCCTGGGATGTATCTTACATAGAAAGTTACAAAGAATATCAGGAATTGTATGCCAGGAACTAGAGATAAAGACCAAAAAATATATTTGTATTGGAAATCACAATGTCACAACTCCACAATCAAAAGGCATATAGCTTCCAATGAAAAGGCACCAACTTGGCCACTATATCTAAATGGAATATTACATAAGTCATATATAGTTAAAATCACACGTTATTTGTCAAGCACAGAACATTATATACTCATTAGACAGTATCACTTTTATTTTTAGAGGGTTTTGGTAAATTCCTAATATTTCAACTACCACAGAAACTTACTCTTCTGAATTCCTGAATGTGCATCGGTCTCCCAATGAACCCATGCCTTATATAGGGACCCGTGTGCAACATCTTATGGGACAGGAAAAGAATATTTGCAGGTATAATCAGCAATGACTTGGACAATAACTCAAAGTACAATACACTGAAACTGATTATTTTAAGATACCGATAATTTAAATACTAGAGGCCAGACCCTGATAGTTACAATATTTATTTTGGCAACACCTTGTGTTTCCTAAAGAGATATAAGATATCATAACACCAACTTATTAATGTATAAAATTTACATTCTGAACTGAATTTGTTCTAAGTATCCCGCTCTATTCACCTCTATTCACAAATATCAAGAGAACTTGTGTTTAAGTACTTTATTTCTCTCTTTTTTATTATTCTTCATTTTGAGTTTTGGTTAATGTTGTTGATGATAGTTGTTGATTGTTTCCCTTATTTTAAAGTGATTTTCTAGTGTTGCATACTTGTAATCCCAGTACTTAGGAGGCTGATGCAAGAGCATCAGAGGTTCAAAGGCAAGCTTCTGCAATTTAGTGAAACCCTTAGGGTATCGTTTGAAGGTAGAATACCACCAGTTTCAATTCTGAGTCAGTCTCTCTCTCTCTCTCTCTCTCTCTCTCTCTCTCTCTCTCTCTCTCTCTCTCACACACACACACACACACACACACACACACACGTGATTTTGTTCTAACATTGTCTATAAAAATAATAGACGCAAAGACCTGAGTGACTTAAAAAAAACCTTCCTTCTTGGAAAAAAAAAAGAGCTTCATTAAAATGAAATGAATATATATGTGAAAAAATTTAGCATGCTGCTGATGCAGGCAAGACTGAATGAAGAATCCCTGCCATGCTCAGGGAAGAGAGAGACCCAGGAGACAGTCAGAAAAGCCACAGCAGATGGCCCTGTAAGCCAAAATAGGCCAATTAAGGTTGCATTTGGAGCACTCTGTTACCCCAGGAGGACAGAGAGAAAAGGCAGTAAGAGGCCTCCTGTATTCAGAAACCGCTCAGGTTGCACAGCTTTGCGAAGCATGTCTCTGGGAATGAGGTGCTCTTCATTTGACTGTGTCTTTTATTTGAGACATTATAATCAGCATCAGGGACTCTGGGCTGCACTGCGTGTTATCTTTACATTTCAACGGAGCACAAATGAAGCCTGGTTCCCTGTTGCTGTGTTTTTATTTAGTTTACATTTAGACTCCAGGACACATGTCTCTTTAGCAGCCTGGATACCTTGCATTCCTTTACAACATCTCTGCAGGAAGGGGACAGAGCAAGTCACCAAAAGAGTTTGAAGCTTCTTCTTAGGCTTGGGTTGAATTATTCTGGGGTGAGGGCACTGCTTCTAAACATCAAGTTGCTTCTCTAAGCTACTTAGGAGGCTCTATCTGCTCCTTAAAAATAAATGAACTTGAAGAAAAAGAATTAATACAATGAAATACTTGGAAAATTGTGTTTAATATGCCTTACATATGATGACAGACAGATACATAATGATCTATTATTATTCTGAAAGGAAGAAAGAGAGGTACTATTTTGTAGGTATTATTAAATATTTGAAGTTAAATCCTTGCTCAGTTATAGTTTCAGAAAAAGAAAACAAGATATCTTTTAAATCCCCAATATTTTTTCTCACCTAATTCTTTGGCAGTGCCTAAAATTCTTACATACTTACTTCCATGACGTAAGACACCAAAGGCCATATTTAGGTCTTTCCTGTAAATACTAAGGATTTTTGAGGCCACATTTTACAAACTACTGAAGCCTTAAGGTCATTTTGAGGTCTAGAAAATGTACTAACCATTACATAATATCTTATTGAATGTAGAAACTCTTAAGTATTCTCCCAAGCAAAATTAACTCACTGTAGTCTGACGTTTCTTCATCATTTATATGCTTATAAATCATCACATTTTTATTGTTGTTATTGTTGTTGTTGCTTTGTTTTGCTGTATTAGGGACTGAACTCAGGGCCATTCTACCTCACACCCCTGGGCCTTTTTATTTATCTTACTGTTTTATTTTGTTTTGAAATAGGATCTCAACTAAGTTGCTGAGAGCTTCACTAAATTGCTGAAACTGGCTGCAAACTTGCGATCCTCTTGTCTCAGCTTCCCAAGTACTGGGATTACAGATGTGTGCCACCATACCCATCACCTCACAGGTTTTCTTTCCTTCTTTCTCTCTCTCTCTCTCTCTCTCTCCTTTCTTTCTTTCTTTCTTTCTTTCTTTCTTTCTTTCTTTCTTTCTTTCTTTCTTTCTTTCTTTCTTTCTTTCTTTCTGGTTGTACTGGGGTTCCTGGAAGCCCTTCTACTTCTGGGCTACACTCCCAGACCTATTTTATTTTGGGGAATGGGGTCTCTTAAGCCAGCGCGGCTGGCTTGAAACCTGCGAGATCCTCCTGTCTCCACCTCCCAAGCCCAGGGATTACAAGCGTGCGTCACTACACCTGGCTACCTCACAGGTTTCCTGATGTAATATTAAACATCGGTCTGAATACCTGAGAGTGGATTGGTAATTTAGAACTTATCCATGTGTGTTTTCCCTCCAGTTCAGCTCCAGCACATTGGACCTTATAGCAATGAGGACTGAGACTTTTCAAGAGATGTTTCCATACAGTATCCTTATTTTTCAATATTGACAAGACATGAACTCACTTTTAAATTTTATCTGCCATGAACAGAACATTTCTGGAATCCAGATGTGATCCTAGGGTTTTTGCTTAGTAACAATTATATGTTAAGTGGTACAAAATTCGAGAGATTACTAAGGTTGTTTTATTTGGTTCTCAATTCTGCAAAGAGTAGCAGATAGAACAGACCTTCATCTCATCCTGAGTTTCCTGTGAATTCAGTGTACTTTTCGAATGCAGATTAGGATGTCTGGCTCCATTTGTGATTGTTGGAGGGGTCTCCAGAGACCTCATTTCTTTCCACTGGGAATGGATCCCCCACGCCAAGTCAAGTGCAGTCTAAGGCAGCTGTTGCTGAACTAAGTGTCATGAGAAAGCATTTTTTTGTCTACTCCGTTGCCTCCTCACATTGCTAAATCTGCAAATCCACTCTGTGCTGTGCCAAGAAAATGCCATCTGCCTCCTATACAAAAGGCAACAATTTTCAACCTAAATAAGCAGTTTTACAACTCAGGGGTAGGGACTTGTGGAAGACAAACTGCAGTTAGGAAGAAGGAATCCACATGTTACATCTTTGCATTCTTTTCTAGTTGATGTTTTTCCATGTTCTTGCTTCCTTAAAATGGTCTCTTAGTCGGCAAATGTGAATTTAGGGTAATCATCTCTTCATGAAATCGAAATTAAAGTTTTAAAATTAAATTGGTCTCAAGCACTTATATGTACTCGAGATGATCATGTGGCTGACTGGAGCAAAACACCAAGGAGATTCATAAAACAACAAACTTCTTCTCTCAAATTTCAAGTTCTTAATTGCATTCTGAGATCTCCAAAAGGGACCCAACAAGAATCAACACTTCTTACGGAATCTCTTAGGGAATAATTCTAGCATTCCACAAAGGACACAGAATTTGGTTAAAACGTTGTGGGCACTGAAAAGCAGGTAATAACAGAGGTGGACTCCATCTATAAATAGTAATGTGATTTTATGTAAATTGCATAATTGTACTGACAATTTATAGCATCTGTAAAATGAAGAATTTTTTCAAATTAGATAGTATAATTCATATTATAGGTTAGTTCCTTCACAGAGTACTTTTGCTCATTATGATATAAGTCAAGTAAAGTTCTATGCAAGTTATATTTTTTCATTTATTGAGTTATTTTTCCCCAGAAATTCCTTTGGAAAGGCTGGTGATTAAACACAGGGCTATGCATATACAGAGAGAGCACTCTCACTGTACATTCCCAACTCATATTTTACCATTTCTTGCAGGTGCCAGTCAACTTACTCTGTGATTCCAAATTAAGCCATAAATTCTGATCATGTGTACAATGGTGGCTATGATTATATGTGTGTTTCTCTTTATAGTAGGGTTCCTTTAAGGTTCTAAGAAGACCACATATTGGAAAGCATCATTCAATTTTTCACATTATCTATAATTATAGATAATTCTTATTATTTGTTATAATTAAAAGTTTGAGAACAGATGTGCCAAAAATAATTCTGCAGGTGTTAAGCAGAGATCACCTCATGAAGGGCTGTATAAAACATAATTTAAAAAATTATAATGTTGGTAGATGGCAGTGGTATCAATTTTCCAGTTGTGATGTTTTCTAAATATGTTTCCATTGGTGGAAACTGGGTAAAGGGTACACCAGATTTCTTTATTATTTCTTAAAACTGAATGTGAAATTATAATTATCAAGTTAAAAATTTAATATAGACAATTTTGTTTTATTCTGAAGTTAATAAATAGCTACCAATGGGTTTTATTAAAGTAACTAAAAACTTCATATTGTTACTTTAGAAAGGTTGTCTTTTTTAAACCAATGTAAAGGATGAGGGGAAATGTGTAAAGGAATCTAGAATTTTCAAGGAAGTCTTTAAGTCTTTTAAGTATGAAGTTGACATGAAGATAGGAAATATAGTTAAGAATAGAGATAAAATGATTATTACAAAACATGTGTGGTAAAGAATGGCTAAGAATTTATTGTATTAGATATGATTATAAGACACAAAGACTAGTAAAGAAAGATGTTTATACTTTACAATTGATCCTTGAGATGATGGTGACACAACTTTCTTAAATTGGGTGAAAATGATTGTAAAAATTGAGTAAAAATGGATGGAACATGAGAAGTCTATGCTAAGTGAGATTCACCAGTATAAACAAGATAAGCAGGGAGAAAAAAGCCAAGAGTTCTGAAATATAAAGTTTAACATTTAGTTTGTTTAAATTTTTAATATTTGGCTTATATTTAAATATTTATAAGACAAAAGGAAATGTTTAATAGGCAAGTGGATATAGTATCCTGGATTTTAGGACCTTTGAAGTAGATGAACTTACAAGGAACTGTAGATTAAAAAGAAAGAAATACAAATGTAAAATAAATATAAGAAAAAAATGTTAAACATAATTAGCAGTCAGAAAAATGCAAATCAAAATTACAATGCAAATCAAAATTACAATGGCAGTCCTCAAAAGCAAGAACTAATAAAAGCTGGCAAGGATGTGGGGAAATAGGAACTCATATACTATACTCCTGGTAGGACTGCAAAGTGGTAAGCCACTATGGAGATCACTGTAGAGTTTTCTCAGAAGACTAGAATAGAACCACTATATGACTCAGCTGTACCACTCTTGGGTATCTTTACAAAGGAAATGAAGTCAGAATGTTAAAGCAATATATGCATATCCGTATTTATGGCAGCACAATTCATAATAGCTAACGTGTAGAGCCAGCTTAAGTATCTATCAGCAGATGAATAGATCACAGAGCTGTGGTATGTACATACAGTTGAATTTTACTCAGCCATTAAGAAGAATAAAATTATGTCATTTTCAGGAAAATGGATGGATCATGAGAATATTACACTAAATAAGATTAGTCAGTTTCAGAAACTGAACAGTTTTATGTTTTCTCTCATATGTGGAAGCTAGAGAGAAGATGAGTAACAAAAGAGACCTCAAATAAAGGAATATAGATTCCAATAGAGCAGAGGAAGGAATATAAGGGAGAGACAAGGGAAGATAGAGAAAGGTATAATGCTATGTGTCTATATAAAATTATCAATACCAATCTCAATGACATATACAGAAAAGTGGAAGGAGAATTGTGTGATCTGGAGGAAAATAAGTGTTGTTTACATGTACATTCCTATCACTCTATACAACATTAAGATACATAATTACAATATTATAATGCACAACTAAAAGTATATATATACATATATACAAATATGAAACTATATATGCATACAATTTTATTAGTTCTATTAATGCATATAGTTCTATATATACATATATATATACATATATTCATATTGTATATACATATATATATATAGTACATTTGGAAGAAGAAAGAAAAATAATATTGAACATAATGAATCACATGCCCCTTATTTCAGCCAAATAATAAATTAATTTTTCTAAAAGACATTGAAAATAGGTTGGCTATTCTATTATCTTAATGATTTCAGAGAGGCAAAAAATCTCACAGGAGTGAACTACTAATTACAAGTATTCATTTATAAAATAAATTTCTACACAATGTAGCTGCTGATAGAACATGATACTCATTGTAAGAACAGAATTAGAGAATTGTTTATGCTAGTGTTGTCTTGCAGTCATTGTTAAAAAATGCCTTTCTTTTTTTTAAACTTAAAAAATTTTTTTATTGGTGCATTGTAGTTATACATCATAATGAAGTAAAAACCTTGTGTAGACATAAATGCACATATCACCCAGCAAGCCCCTACCCATTCCCCACTATATTCCCTCTCATGGTTGCCTTAGTGGTTGACTATTTTACCTCTTTTTCTGAATTCTTACGTTTTCCTTCATATAAAAAATTATAAACCAGGAGTGGTGGCTCACTCTTGTAATTTCAGCGCTTGGGAGGCTGAGATAGGAGGGTCACACAGGTTTGAGGCCAGCCTCAGCTACTGAGAGAGGCTCTCAGCAACTTAGTGAGACCCTGTTTTCAAATAATATAAAAAATAGGTTTGGTAGAGCCTGGAGGTAGAAAAGCCCCTCGGTTCCACCCCCAGTACCACAAAAATATTATAAATATTATTACTCAAGATAATTAAATCAAATATGGCTCTGATGGGTTTAATTCATAATGTGCTACATTTATTGTTTATTTCTATTTTACCTTCCAGTTACTTCCTTATAATTAGTTTTCCTTTTCTGTCTAACTCATATATTTTATTATTACTTTGAAGTAGACACAATTAAATAAAACAAAGAAAGCTCAAACTTCTTCTCTTATTCAACCAAGGCACATCTACCTCTGTAACAATATGATATCAGGCCAGAGAAAAAAGGTAGGATGAAGCTTGTGTCAAAAAGGCTAATTGAATGTTCTGGGTTTGGGGTGTGTGTGTGTGTGTGTGAGTGTGTGTGTGTGTGTGTGTGTGTAAAATGGTATAAAAGTAGTGAGCATTTAGACAAATACTCATGGAACATATGGCTCCATGAAGTTGATATTTGCTGTAGAAAGAGAAATAACAACAAAAAATAGCAAGTGGTTAATAATAAATGAAAAAATGATAAAAACATATAAGATAAAATGATAAGAGGTTCTAGGTCTAAATGGGTGGTATTACTTTATCTGAATGATCAGGAAATACCTTTTTAATGAGGAGATTCTTGATTAGTGTCAAGGTAGCATGGAGTGGGCCCAAGAGAAGTAGAAGACACATTCAGTTATATGAACCCCTGTCAATAAACAAGATTTTTTAAAATAAACTTTATTGATAAAATCCAAAGTAAAAAAAGAACCTGTTTTGTAATGAAAGTTTTTGCTTTCACACAGGTGAAGTTTTCTCTCCCTGCAAAGAAGATGCTAAATGGTGTTGCAGAGAATATCTCCATAAGATTGTTTCCTTTGTGTGTGTGTGGTACTGGGGATGGAACTCAGGGGAAGTCTACCGCTGAGCCACACCCCCATCCTTATTTTTTATTTTTTTTCTTCACCAGGGTCTCAAGGAATTGCAAAGGACTCCACTAAGTAGCTGAGGCTGTTGGAAAACCATGATCCTCTCGTCTCAGCCTCCCACATGCTGGATTTAATAGATATCTTATCCTAAACATGTATCTCTGTAAGATAATGTTGTATCTATTGCTTTTAATATATAAAAGTACAAAAACAACTTGGTTCAAATACACAGATTTTATTTAAAAAATTAACTTTATTAACAAATGTGGACAAATTTATAAAAATAATCATTTTCTATGATCTTGACACTGCCAATGCTTCTGAACTGTCATCCTAATGTAAGACAGAGAAAAACTGTGTCTATTTTCTCAGGATGGACAGAAAATCTGTGCAGTGGAGCAGAACACATTTGTGAGCATGTCTGAATTGGCTGAAATGCATGTGGAGATACAATTAGTCAAAAAATTCTGGCCAAAAAATAAGAAAGGCAGAAAAGAGAAAAATAAGTAGTTCATATTTTAATTCGACAGTAGAAAGAATTATAAATCAACTCCAGCAAAAAAAGAAGCAAATGATTTCTTTTCATCTAGTGCTATGTTATATTTTTTAATTTATTTCTTAGAAAAGCCTGGATTCCCATTAGTGAGTGGAAAATACTGCAGCTGACACCAGACAAATGTCTGAAGTGAATTTTCTCGGATGTAACTAAATTAATCCCCCACTATAATTATCCTTTGACCTAAAGATACTGTCAGTTTTTAACATTTTCACCCTAGAACTTTTGTCAAATTGTCTGAATAATAGTTAAATATTATTATTCTTGTGATTATGACTGAATGCATGAAGATACCCACATAGTCGCTAAGAGACAGGCCAGTGGTCTTGCAACATTATCTTATATCCAGGAAAGCATTTTCAGACTTTCCTTGCAGTTTGTCACTACCTCACCTGGTTAATAGGAAGAGTACTGTGCAATTTCCAAAATCAGGCTAAACTAGGTTAAAACTCTGATCCTGTCTTAAATAAGTTATGTAAAATCGGCCAAATTCCGATTTTTCTCAAACCCATTTCTTCATCCAGTAAATGAGAATGTTTGAAATATATTTCTTTTAGGACAGTTGCATGAATAAAATTGATGCATATTTCCTATATTAGTTAGATAATATAGATAATTTTTTATTATATAATTAGCTTTAAACTATATTTTTATATTAGAAATTATATATAATACTCAGGGAACAAGGTTTTCTTATGATCAATGCAATGACCTATCCCTGTTAGAAATTCATAGCACGAATGAGCAAAATAAAAACTCCAATATTTTTACAGAAAGGACACATACACTGGAGGACTGGAGACAGCTTTATTGAGAATATAGCACAGATGTGGACTCTGACAGATGCATATTATGGGTATAATCCAGCACTGAAATATGCTTTCCAGTCTCCACCTTTGTGGTTGAACTGGTTCTGATTCATGGGTGAAGATGAAACCACTCTCATACAGTCAAAAGTACAAGATGATATATAATATGAGAAAATAAGCAAAAACTAAAGAAAATTCCACTTTAATATATAGAAATCAGTAATATTAAAGCAACACATCCCAGGAAATTTTTTTATACTAGATCGTATTAGCAATATCAATTAAAGGCACAGATTAATGCAATATCAAGAAAGAGAACATTATATACAACACCAGACCAGGAGGAACTTCAACCCAAGAGAAGAGCTGGAAGATAGATCAGCATCCTCTCTGGGGTCTTGGTGGGTAAGACAGATCCTGAACAGTGTGTCCACTCCATGGGTGAGACCTTAAAGAGATCCTCAGTCCCTCACTCTTTAATGGATACAGCCGCCTGAAATGTGAGTGAACTCTCTAAGGTAAACCTTTTGGCAATTGGGCTACTGATCAAATTCCTGGAAATAAGCCTAAGAAGAATAAGGTAAAAGATTATAAGAGGGGAGAAATTCAAGGGGAGACACATCTCTATAAGTAAGAGCACAAGAACATCCCCATTTCTGGGAAACATGCTAAGAAAAACAATGGAGAGATGATTAAGGAGAGGAAAGTCCAGAAAATTCCCACATTTATATGCCCTACACTACCTGATCCATTCGTATAATCCTCATAATGGGGGGAATGATTTTGTCTATATCACAACTATACATGCTCCTGTACTTTTTACACAACCCCCATTTTTCAGGGGGATTCTCCTCCTTGCAGGGAGTGTAAATGCTCGGTTTACTAGATGGAGACTTCCATAATAGTATGTTCTCCAGAGTGGTGGTAGGGAGAGAGGATAGAGGTTGACTATTCTACTAGAACCTGTGTGTGAGACATTTTCTGATGGATAAGGATGAGATCCATGGAGTCAAAATCAAATCATAGCACTCATCATCTTTATTTTTTATTAAGAAGATATTTAATTTTTTTTTCTTTTGATATTGGTGATGGAGCCCAGGAGCATTCTTCTTTTGAGCTACATCCCAGCCCTATTATTTATTCTTTATTTTGAAACAGGGTCTCAGTAAGTTGTAGAGGGCCTTACCAAGTAGCTGAAGCTGGCCATGAACCTATGATCTTCCTGTCTCGGCCTCCTAAATACTAGGATTACAAGCAAGTGCCACCATGCCTGGCTTGTTTGATTTAATTTAAAACAGAATATATTTTATATTTTAAAATAAAAATATTTGATGATTCTATTGTTTATGTAACTTGATTTCAAGAACAAATGCAAAAGCAGAAAAATCCATGAGTGTATGGCAGACAGAAAAAGTAGATATAAGCCAAAAAAGAGGCATCATGTACTTCAATAAGCTAAAAGGTCACGATAGCTGAAGAAGGCACTAAGAGGTGCAAGTAGAACATTACTGAGCACATGACACATTATGAAGGGCTTCAGGGAAATAAATAAGTAAATATACATCATATATTTTTATACATGATGTACTTTTATTTTTTGAAAATAAAATCAATGAAGTATTTAAACAAGGGAATAGTAAAAGTTAATTAATATTTGAAATGAATATAAGTTATAGAAGAGAGTGGATTCTAGGAAAGTAGTTTAGAGATCCCACTATGCTTTACCAAGGAGAAAAGAAAATAGACTAAGGAAATGATAATATAAGTGGAGAGAACTGAAATACTTGGATGGGGGGAGTCATTTCTGAGATTCTGGCTTAAGCTGGCAAATTGAAGATGATGAATCCCCTATGACATAATTAGGGTAGTTTCATTAAAATAGCCTTAACCTGCCTTGTGCTATCCATGGTTAAAGAACACTACTTTCTTGTTCTATTTTTCAAAAGTCTTCTCTTAAGTACACAGCTTTAAGGCCGGGCGTGATGGCGCACGCTTGTAATCCCCGCGCTTGGGAGGCGGAGACAGGAGGATCGCGCAGGTTCGAAGCCAGCCGTGCTGGCGTAAGAGACCCTGTTTCAAAAATATAAAATAGGACTGGGAGTGTAGCCCGGAGGAATAAGGGCTTCCAGGAACCCCAGTACCACACACACAAAAAAAAATACACAGCTTTACAGTATAGTGTACTATACCATTCAGTGACTTAAACAATTACACACATCTAACTAGAGCAAGGTCTATTCTATAACTTGGGATTCCTCACTTGTCAGGCTTCTGCTCATTGTAGTATAACCCACTACATCAAACACATCTTAGATTGTATCTATCTTTTCTCAAAAAGACTTCACATTTTCTTATTAGATTCAAATTCATGAGGCTTCTCTTCCCTCTTACATTTTATCTTTAATAGTCATGACTTTATTATACCTTATTAATAAAATTATTGGAGCTTGCATAAATTCTTTTACAAACCCCCTCCTTTATTTTCTTCATCTTAAACTACTTTCTGTTTATATGTCTTTCTTTGTAATACAGTCAAATTTCAGCTATTCTTCTCTATAGAACTTTATGAAGCTACCTGACAGGATAAAATAGCCTCTTCTTAAGTTTTATGGAATTTTGTTGTTCATTTCATCAGTTCTCCTTGAATAATTTTTAGCTGTTGATATTTTTCATAGGTATGCCTTAACTCCATGACTAGGTTGGGGACATGTAGATGAACAATGACTTGGTCAGCATTAACCCTTCCTATACTTTTTATGTTTTCTAGAAAGCCCATAAACATTGTTTATCAGGTAGAAATAAATATGAATAAATTCAATCAAGAAAGCACGTTTCTAAATTATGTGTTTTTGGGAAACACAAGCAAAAGATTATTAAGCAAGGTAAGTGAAAGGCCATATATTTTTCTCTCATATGTGAAAGCTAGGGAATAATCTGGTTGTAAAAGACACCTTAAATAATAAAGGAGAAATCCTCATGGAGGGAGGATGGTGGTCCAGGGAAAGAAGGGAAGAATTAATGAAGAAAACAGTCCCATTTACATTATTTACATATGAGAAAACTAATGCTAATCTCAATATCACATACTGGGAAGGGAGAGTGCAGAGGGGGCCAGAGAAAGCCCAGTAAGTGTGCATGTATGTCACTGTCACACTGAGCTACATTATGATGTGATACTACTATGCACCCAAAAAAGTAATTTTTAAAACTTTCACGTTAAAAATAATTGAGGAGACACAAAGTTTAAGAGTAGAGTGAAAGAGGTCACCTATTCATCACTATGTCAACTCACCTCATTCATGTAATGGATATTTTTCTCCTATTCTCTATTGCCTTTTTCAAGACATTAAATTCCTTGCAGATATTATCTCGTATTTTAATGAGATACAAAGCTTGTGAGTAGTATGAGGTCTGGGGAGATTAAAATGTTGTACTAAATCAGCATATCCACAGCTGTATTCTAAAAGATGCAACCATGTCACTTAGAGGAAGAAAGATTTATTAGTTCACAGTTTTATATTGGGGCTCAGTCCATATAAGCCTGGGGAACATTGATCTCAGGGCATGGTGGTGGCAGGAATTGGAGAGAAGGAAATCACTAGGCTTCACTCTCACATCATGAAGGCAAAAAAGAGAGAACAAGCTATGGGAGAAGGAACCATGTATAATCCCCAAGGCCACAGCTCTAGGGACCCACATTCTCCAGCCACACCCTACCAGCTCAGGCTGCCACCCAGATAAACCCATTACAATAAGTGTATCCACTGTTTAGATTACAATTCTCATGAACTATGTCAACTCTAAACACCAGTTTATGAGGTCTTTAAGGAGCCATTCTATACCTAATTACAACACTTAGCTAGTGAATCTTAATTTCCAGGGCTACCAATTTTTCACTTATCACAAACAATAAATCAATCTCTGTAAAATCTTAAAAAAGTTCCTTACTAAGCAAGCTAATAAGAAATGTTGAATATGATTCTATCACAATATTAGCTGGCAACAACTCCATGTTGGCAGTACTCATTGCTAAATATTCTAGTGTACTGGCAACATGTAATTAATGATTTTACATGTTGATGTAGAATAATACAACCATTTTGTGTCAAAATCAATTACAGCTGAAGGTTGGTATAAGAAAGGAACAAAACTGTTATAATTAATACATTTTACATTTTCTAGCTAAAATATACATGTGAATGTCACTAACAAATATCAATTAAAAGAACAGTCTGGTGGAAAATAAAGTTTTTATCATGCATGTTTATCATGTTACCCATGTGATAAACATTAATTATGCAGCTAAGAATATGAATTTGTATGCTCTGATTCTGATATAAAATAGTTTTGACTGTGAATACAGGTTAGTAAAGGCATACTTTGAAGGGATGAAATGACAAGTAATTGAAGAAAAGCAAACAGCTAAATGAAGATAAATACTGAAAAGCAGCCAGGTGCAGTATTGCACACTTGAAATCTCAGCAGTTGGGAGGCTGAGTCAGGAGGATCACAGGTTTGTAGCCAGCCTCAGCTACTTAATGAGGCCCTCTGCAACTTAGTGAGACCCTGTTTCCAAAATAAAAGAATAAAAATAAAGCTGGAAGTATAATAAAATAAACCTGGGTTTAATCCCTACTACTGCAAAAAGCAAAATACTGAGAAAGAAACAATAATTGCATGCAGGATGCAGGTAAATATCTCAATTTCTTCTTATTCTAATATAAACTAAATTGGCAAATATAAGAATACTAGCAAAGCTTGAATAGTACTGATTTTTAACTGTTCATAATATAACCATGTTAATCAAAAGTATCATAAAATTAAAAATAAACACTTTAACAAAGAAAAAAAGAAATAAAACAATTGAAATAGATGTATCAGTAACATGTTTTCCTGAAGAATCTTAAATCATTTTATTGAAGAATATTGAACTTTCTTCTCTGTTAAAAGGATAAATAATGTGAATTTGTTATTTTCATCAAATAGTTTAATTTGCATTTTAATAATGGTAATTTTAAAGGCCTCATGTATATTTTTCTGTTTATCTGATATGAAACTGCTTTCTAATGTGTATAAACCTGGAAAAAGTTGTATCCAAAATCTTGAACACTATCTGATTTTATTATAAACTCAAGGAATAACTGACCAAGAAAAAAAATTTATTTTATCACTACAGCTCAATCTCCAAATGTATATAATGGATTTGACAAAAGTTAATGTATGTTAATATCTCCAAAATCATAAATCATAACACTTTATAATTTTAAAATAATATTTAAAATTTCTTTCTATGGAAGTCTTCTACACTGTTGATAGACTTGCAAACTAGTTCACAACCACTGTGTAGATTTCTTAGAAAACTTGGAATGGACCCACTATATGATCTGACTATACCACTACTGAGTATATTTCCAAAGAAGTTGAAATCAGATAAATAAAATAATACATTCATACCCATGTTCATAGCAGCACAATTCACAATAGCCAAATTATGGAATCAACCTAGGTGTCTATCAACAGATAAATGAATTACAAAATTATGGAAAATACATGAAATGGAATTGTATTCATCAATAAAGAAAGACAAAATTATGTCATTTGCAGGAAAATGGAAGGACCTGGAGAACATTATGTTAAGTGAGATTAGCCAATCACAGAAAGTGAAGGGTCAAATATCTTCTCTAATATGAACAAGGTAGGGCTAATGGGATATAAGAGGGAGCCCAGATAATGAAAAATAAGCCTCAGTGGAGCCAGAGATTGTCTAAGGGAAGAGAAGGAAGACTGAGTTTCATTAGTGAAAATACTACCATTGATGATGTGTATATATGTGAATACACCAAGGTCAACTTTAGTACTTTGTATTGAGAGGAGGGAAATGGAGAAATGAGGAAGGGACAGAAAACAAGTGCTGTGTGCCTGTATCATTGTCAACATGATTTACATCATGATGTGAGACTATAATGCACCAATAAAAGCACATTATGAAAAAATGTTCTTCTATTTCCTTAGATGTACAAAAATCAACAAATGCATTTTGAAAATAAAAATGTAAATGTAATTATGTCACATGGTTATTAGTGAAACAATAGAGCAAGCACAGAATGTGAGGAGTGATTCAAAATCATTAACAACATAATTGAGGAGTATCAAAGACAGTGTCTTGAGTCAGGTATGGTGGCACATACTTGTAATCCCCGCGCTTGGGAGGCAGATACAAGTTCAAAGCCAGCCTTACTGGCTTAAGAGACCCTGTTTCCAAATAAAATATAAAATAGGTAGGTCTGGAAGTGTAGCCCAGGGGTAGAAGGTCCTTAGGTCCCATCCCCAGTACCACATACACACAAAAAATAGACAGTGTCTTAGAGAATTAACTTTCTAAATGAGGCCAGATGTACAACTGGAAGGAAAGAGTGCCTCAGTCATGGAGACAGCACAGCACTATCAGAGACCAGATACAGGAAGTTCACAGCCTGATGGATTGACAGGGATGAATATGAGTTTACCAAACTCAATTTTGGTTGAGTTTGTGGTATTTAATGGAAAGCCCAAATGGTCATAGATTATTGAAAACTGTGATGTGTTAATGCATAGAATTTCTGGAAGAGATATAGAGTGAATATATATTTCATAACTATGAACAGAGTTCATGCAATCAACATGAGGAATGTGCAAAAGTTAAGTACAGAATCTCAGATTTTATAAAGGACTTAGAGGAATACAAGAGGAGTTTTAGACAATGGAGGAGAAACCCCAGTAGAGAAAGGGAGGTGATCTGGGGAGTGTGGTGGTAAGGAGAGGGAATTAATAAAGGAAACACTTCCACTGATATTATGCACATATGTAAGAATAACAATGCCAATCTCAATATCATAGCTGGGGAAGTTGAGGAAGTGGTGAGCGTGCCGGAGAGAAGCTCACTAAGTGTATGTGAATAAGTGTCACTATCACTCTGAACTACATTATGATATGATATTACAATGCATCAATAAAATTATATTAAAAAGGATGAAGAGGAAAATGTCCAAAAATTAAACTAAGAAAATTAACTAAAAAATATATGTCTACAAATTTAACTAAGAAAAAAATAGTTTAGAAGTTGATTATTTTATAGAAGTCAAGGCATGATGGAAATAGCTGGTGTTGCCAAATGCTACACTCTGAAGAATGAAGGGATAATCTGCAAGAGAAGTGAACTCAGGATTCAAATTAACCATAAATTGATTAGGCTTCACAGGAACTAGATTAAGACCTCCTCAGAAGAGTGTAAATCAGCAAACACTGATACAGAAGTAGAGCAAAACCAGTGATTGTCCAGGTCCACTTGCATTACTTCTTCATCCATCTTCCCACAACAACTACTACTACTACTAAAAAGCTGTAATAGTGGAATAGACAAGATCAGTGTTTATACCACTGACACAATTTAGAACAATAAAAATCCACTAAGATGACACAGAACTGTTAAGACTGGTGCATACTTCAGTGGCAGAAAGAGTGATAGAACTTTGGGCAGTGTCCTCATTATAGAAAAATAGCAGTAGGTACTGACATATGGGCTATGGAAACACAATCCAAAGGAATGCCAACAAATGCAGAGATGCACGTTGTTTTGTAAAACAAGGATATTAATTTGTAGATGAACAGTGAACACCAGTGAAATTAGCTTTACTTCATATTTTATTAGTATCAACATGCATGGTTTTTCAATAGGGGATTAAAATTTATCTAGTGTAAATTTTTTCTAACTATAATTATGACATGAGTGTATTGGTTGTCTACAATCATGCAGTACAACATGTTACCACAAGCTTAGTATCTAAAAACAGCAAGCATTTCTATCCTTACTGTTAGCTTAGCTGGTCTTATGTTTATATCCTTACACGACTATATTCTTACTCAAAGGCTCAACCAAAGAAGAAACTGCTTTCGTGTTGTTAGCAGAATTAATTTTCTTGTGTCCCTAGGAGTACAAATATGGTTTATTGTCGGCTGTCAGATAAAAGGCCATCTTTAGTCCCTGTACTTGAAGACACCCATATTCTTCAGAGTCTTTTTGCAGTCTCCAGCATCTGTCATCAATGTAGCTGTTCCCTTCATATGGCAAATCATAAAACAAAACAAAACAAAAACAAAAAAAAAACAACCCAGGGACCCTCTAAAACAAGTCAGCTAGAAAGATGGAACAATCTATAATTTTTGAGTGTGTATAGGTGCAGTACTGGAGATTGAATAATGGGCATTCTATCTCTAAGTTATACCTTCAACCTTTTAATTTTAATTTTTTGTTTTTAAACAAGGTCTCACTAAGTAAAGCGACTATGGACTGAAACTCTAAAACCATGAGCCAATGTAAATCTGTTTTCCATCTCAGTTGAGTATCTCAGGTATTTTGCCTCAGTAATAGGAACACTGAAACATAGAGGATTGTATAAGAACTTGAATATTAGAGGTAGAGATAGCTGGGTGTTATCTCATGGTATCTCTACCTAACTAACAAAATAACACTCAGGGAAACTGCAAAACATGTATAAGGATTCTGGATAAATTATAGAATATGTGGGACTTTCATATGGGTTTTTCTAAAAATGTTACTGTAATATCAATTAATAAGAAAATAATCATGAAGAATATATAAAAATTAAAATAAAATATTTAAAGAAGGAATTAAGAGTATCTTTCTGTTCAGATAAAATTTTTACATATGGCTTTATATTTCAAATGTTCATAAGACATTCTTTATCAAAAAATTTAATGATGATCTCTTCTAATTCATGAAAGTTGCCATCAAGGAAAAACTTTGCTCAAACAGAAAAGTGATAAAACATTTAACACCCTTTTCATAACCACTATAAATTTACATCATTAGAAATGATTTTTAAAGAATCTAATGCCCTGGTTTTTCTTTCATGACATATAAAATGTCAAAGGTTTTTATGATAATGCAAATTGATTTCAAATTCCATGGAATGTTTTATATCAAACATCAAATGAATTAATGAAGTTCTAATTTGCAGAACATTTGTATATTATTAGAAAGCCACTCTGAAGCTGGCTTACATCCACAAGGATGGCACATCAAAAACAAATGGAAAGGTTGCTAAGATGTAAGGGGAGAAAGACATTTGGGTCAACATTTACTCATTAGGGGTTCCCTTCCATGTTGCTTTGGGCTGAATGCTTGCACTCTTTGGGTATATGGTATGAGACTGCTTCAATATATATACACGAGGCTCTATTCTATCAAAGAATGTTCTGTAATTTACTGCTAATAAAAAGGCCTCCAGTAGGTAAAAGCTCTTTCTTGGCTTTCTTCAGCATATCTTGCTTAAGCAAGATATGCTGATTATTCTTTCATGACTGAGTTTCTTAGGGGAGGAAATTAAACACCATTGGTTTGGTCTGCATTCTGAAAAGTTTATGATAAGGAATTATTATCCTAAATTTACCAGGTTATTGATGGTCACCAGCTCGTACCAACCCAATCTCCCCAGATAGCCCAAGATCTTGATGAATCTGTATCTTTGAGCATAAGTCACATGTGTGATCTATAAGTATGTAACTCAATAGTGGTATGGCTGAAAGGTAATTTAATCAAGCAAACCAGCACCCTAACCTTATAATAGTTTTGGATAATTTATATATACAACAGAAAAAATTTGCTAAATATAGATAAGTAATTCAAAAGAAATAGCAACTAATTTGGACCACCACAAATTGGGAAACATGTAAGTATCTTAGACAATGTTATTTATATGTATTTTTTTACTTGGAATAAGCCATAGTAAATAGTACTGTAGAGATATATAGAGAGTGAATGCTTACATTGGTAGATTCACAGAAGAGATGCTCTTGCTTTTCACATGCTAGTATGTTGTAATGGTTTTTCCATTTGTAAAATGAATATTTCTAACATTATATCAATAACATTACAGAATTAAATGTGTAAATGCATTATTATTTGATTAAATTTCCAAATTGAAGTACACCTCTATATTTTATCTTCTCAGGATTAAAAGTCTATGAGATGACAAAGAAAATGACTATGCATTTGCGCACTACAACATATATTTATAGGCTTTCAGGGTATTCACCAGAAGTGTTGATGCACGCTTCTACCAAGAGAGTGTAAAACACTGTTTTATCTACCTATCACAAATGACAGACCTTTTCAATTCTGATCTATCATACATACACTGAATTACTCACGCCAGTGTCATGGTTCTGTTTTTTTTTTAATTTTATTGTAGTAGTTTTATAGCTTCAGACAATATATATATATATATATATATATATATATATATATATATATATATATATATATATATATACACACATTTGTGTATAAGTAAAAATTCAACCCAGGGACATTCTACTTCTGAGCTATTCCCCCTGCCCTATGATTTATTCTTTATTTTGAATCAGAGTCTCGTTAAGTTGTGGAGGACTTCACTTAAGTAGATCAGGCTCTCCACAAACCTGTGATCCTTCTGTCTCAGTCTCCCAGAT
The DNA here is from genome assembly GCF_963383645.1 of Muscardinus avellanarius. NCBI lineage: Eukaryota > Metazoa > Chordata > Mammalia > Rodentia > Gliridae > Muscardinus > Muscardinus avellanarius. The sequence continues at coordinate 211,336,129 of NC_137786.1, read as the reverse complement.
ACTAGGATTGCAAGTACACACTATCATGTCTGGCTCAGGTAATACATTTAAATGTCCATCTCAAGTTTATTTGTATATATGAATGAAATAATAATGCAACTTCATTTTCTTGCATATGGATATCTTATTTGAGTGCATCACAGAGGAGAATAAGAATGACTTTTTTTTTCTTTATAATGGTATTGGGGACTGAACTCAGCATCACTTATTAAAGATGTTGCCATTTTCCCCATCCTGCCTTCTTGGTACTTTCATCCAATATCATTTGACTGTAACCCTGTGGACTTATTTCTGGGTTCTCTATTCTATTTATTTGTCTGTGAGTCTATTTTTACAGCAAACCATGCCCTTTTTTTTCTTTTATGTTGGTTTATTGTAACTATAAGTCTTGATGCAGTTCAGCATATAGAGAAATACATGCACTCATTGAGTCTTCCACGGGTCCCACCCACTTTATCTCCCTTCTCACCTTCCTGTACTCAGCATAGTGATTGGTTTTTGTGAGTTTGTATATGTACATCATGTCCTTTATGGTGTTTCCCTCTCTAAGACTTTCACCCTCCAATTTCCCACAGTTACTTTAGTAAATGGCATTGGCAAAACTAGTTAACCATATGCAGAAAAATGGAAATAAATCCTACTTTCTCACCTTGCACAAGAGTCAAGTCAAGATGTGTCAAAGACCTGGAAATTAGACCAGAGACTTTGAAAGCATTTAAAGAGTGCATAGGTCCAATACTCTGACATATAGAAACTGGTAAAAACTCTTCATCAACAAGACTACAAAGGCACATGAAATTAAAACAAGGATTAATATGTGGGAATGCATTAAGCTGAAGAGCTTCAGTTCAGCAAACTATCAACCTCAACAGAGAGCCAACAGAATGAGGGATCTATGCCAGATACTTCTCTGAAAGAGAACTGATATCTAGAATATACAAACAACTCAACAAACTCACCATCAAAAAACCAAATGACCCAATAAAAATAGGCAGGAAAACTAAGTAGATACTTCAAAGAAGAAGAAATACAAATGGCCAATAAATATATGAATAAATATTTTACATCATTAGCAATCAGAGATATGCAATAAAATCTGCCCTAAGATTTCTCCTAGCACCAATTAGAATACCCTTTTTAATATCATTGCTTTGTAGTAGATTTTGAAATGAGGTCATGAAATGTTTTTCAGCTTTTTTTTTCCCCTCAAGATTTCTTTGGCTCTTCTGGATAGAAACATTATTTTTAATCAACACACACACATTTGCTTATGGAAACCAGTGTGAATAAGCTACAGGAACTACCAGGTGCCTCGTTAGCCATCATTTCTTGTCATAAAATTGTATTCAGCCACCCTGAAAATGTTCATTGAGAATTATCGTACTCAAAGGCGTGTTTTAATTAGCAGGAGATTAAATATGTTCATTTATATTTTTGGCTTCAATATTTCATTCCTCTCTTCTTAAAAGTAATATTTTCTTTAGTCATGCATTTATGATAAGTAATTATAGTTTTAAATTGTTGGTAGAGATAAGAGCTAACATCAATCATTGCAGGTTTTTTCTGTAGCTTTTCTTTGTACTAGGTATAAATTTATTTGAGTGCATCACAGAGGAGAATAAGATTGACTTTTTTTCTTTGTAATGGTATTGGGAACTGAACTCAGTAATATTCTACCTCTGAACTATACCCCAAGTCCATTTTTATTTATTTAGTTAGTTTTGAAACAGGGTCTTGTTCAGTTACCACATGCTGGCTTCAAACCTCTGATCCTTTTGTCTCAGCCTCCCAAATACTGGGATTACAAGCACGTGCCACCTATAATATCGACTCTTTAGGAAAACAGAGCAGTCATCTAAATTGTGCACTAATTCTCTTGATCATCACATAGTAGAATAGGCCTAGGAAAATTAAGAAGTACTTTACTGTGACTCTTAGAATCTCAGTAAGTTATTGCTTAGTGGTAAACAACCAACAAACCTCAGGGGCATACAATAATAGGCCTCATTTCAGCTTAGATGGGGTTCAGCTGGACAAGTCAAAGCCACAGTGTGTTTTTGTGTCTACTCCACGTCTTTCTGCTCCTACTTGAACCAATAAGATAGCTGGGGCACTATCTCAAGGTAAGCAAAGAGGCAAAAGAGGGAAAGTGGATGAATGTGTTGCCTGGACAAAGCAGCCCACCCTCCTGAGCCTTCAGTGGCGGGGTGCAGTGTTCTGAGCCTTTTGAGCAAGTCCCACAGCTAGGCCAAGGACTGAATGCAGAAAAATATGAAAAAGAAGAGTAACAATTATTCCCCTGTACCACAGAAAACAACTGCCAACATAAGGACACTTTGTGCTTTTTTTCTTATTTCTTCTCATTTCCTTCTCTCTTTCTCTTCTTTGTTTCCCTTTCAGTTTCTTTTTCCTTCTGTTCTATATTTTCAAGTATCTGCTTTTTTATTTTAAAGAGAAATTTAAATTCTTTGTGTGACAAAACAGAAAGAAAAAAATTGCATGTCTGGCAACTCATTTCAGATCTACTTCTTCCAGAAACGATCATTTGATGACCTCATCTGACATTTCTATTAACTGTGCATTGATTTTAGACTGCATTTTGCCAATATAGTAATTACATGAATGAAAATGATAACAAACAATTATTGGTAAAATTTACTAAATCTTTAGTATTTACCAGAAACTTTTTTTAGTTCTCTGTGCATGATTTTATTTAGCTTTAATACACATTCAAGATAGATACTGTTAATAGCCTAATTTTCACATGCAGAAACTAAGACTTACAAAGTTTAAGAATACTTCCTCAAATATCACAATTAGAAAATGCTAAAACTCAGATTCAAGTCTATATCTGTCTATTCATAGACTTTTTTGTCAATACTCATTCTATATTATAATCCTCTATTTACTTGCCTTTTATTAAAGCTCAAATATTTATTTACTAATTTATTATTTATTTATTTATTTATTTATTTATTTATTTATTTATTTATTTATTTGCAGTGCTGCGGATGGAAACCAGGGGCATTCTACCTCCAAGTTACACCCCCAAACTCTATTTTTTAAAATTCGAAACAGGATCTTTTCCATGCTAAAAGCTCAGTCCTGGGGGAAAAAGTACTTTCTGTACAACTTTCCAGTAAATTTTTAATAAGTGAGTCCATACTCACTGGTTGTTTTACATCATATAATAAGAATTTTATTTTAATATTTAGATCGTTACAATATGCAATGAAGAAAAAATTTAGTTTACAGAAAAAAAGAAAACAATTCTATTCTGAGGAGTTCTAAATAGGTAAACTGACACATAGATTACATAAAGAAATAAAAATATTCAGAGATGGAAAGTATGATTTGGGTTCTGGACTTTGTAACAGCTTTTTGGAACCTGGTGAATTGGTGCATGCCCATAAACCCAGTACTTAGGAGACTGAGACAGGAGGATCACAGGTCCAAGGCCAGTGTTCCAGTGACTCAACAAGACACAGTTTCAAAATATATTACTACTAGTAATGATAATAATAATGTACCTAATTGGTAGAGTACACCAGAGTTCAACTTCCAGTACCACAGAAAATGAAGATTAACATTGAAAGTTTATATTGATATAGGACAACTCAATATATTATGCTTTTAGAGAAATGAGCATAATATTATTCACTATTTTTAATTTAAGTTAAAATCTATATGTTCAGGCTCTTAAATTTTATTTCAACTTCTGTTTCTACATTTTTTTGAATTTACCCTATACCAAATCCTGTAGGATTTATATGTATAACCTCTCTCTCTCTCTCTCTCTCTCTCTCTCTCCCTCACATAAACACACACACACACACACACACACACACACACACACACACACACACGAAGAATGGAACAGTTATCCTTGCTCAAGGATATATAAGGATAAATGGTGTGAGTACCTTTCTATTTGGGCTATGTTGTTTCCATGAAGAATAAATAATAGTAATTAGCACTGTTCCTCTATTTATTTTGTCTTATTTAGGGAGATGGCATTGTGAATCAGCTATGTAACTAAAATGTACAGCATTAGTATTCAAATTTTTGCAAAATAATCTTTTAAAGATTTATCATTCATTCTCAAAAAACCATATCTAGAAAATTCAGTGTATCCTGAGTCATGATGTCAATGTCAAATCCCGTTTTCCTATGTTATATAAAAAAGCAAAATAAAACAAAATTTACATTTTTAAAATTTTCATATTTCCTTCATAATTGTACAAATTAGATTAAAACCTGGACCATAATAACTGTTTACAACCTGTTTGTCTCTTCCTCACACTTGTTTAATAAGCAATCATGCACTTCAAAGCTACATTTCACTTTTTCACTTAACATATCATGAGCTTTTAAAACTATTAATGGGAGTCAGGTGTGGTGGCCGAATGCTTGTTATCCCCGCGCTTCAGAGGCTGAGACAGAAGATAGCACAGGTTCGAAGACCCTGTTTCCGAATAAAATATAAAATAGGTCTGAAAGTGTAGCCCGGAGGTAGAAAGCCACCCCAGTACCACACCCGTTAAAAAAAAAATCTATTAATGGCTTAATTAGCTATTTTAATGATTGTGTAATTCATTACATAGGTGTCCTATACTAAAAACATGTTTTATGATAAAATCATTTTAAATTAATCACTTGTAACAAACAGTTCATGTAGTCACATTAGTTTTTATTTGCTGTTTATTATCATATTTGTTTATTATTATGAGACAAAATGAACAGTCTGCCAAAAGCTGGCATGCAGGGCCAAAGGCTATGAATTTTTGATGGATCCAAAATATTGCCAGATTGCTTTCTTTTTTAATTTGTCCAATTGATACAGCCATTAGCAATAAATATTGAAATTTTCAGCACCTTTTATAGCAGGGAGCATTAATCTTTGCTAATTGGAGAGATGAAAACAGTGCTTCCTAATTTATGTGCTTCCTTGTAAGAATGAGTGTTTTCTTAGGTAATATGTACAGTCAATTTCTATTTACAATGAGAGGGGAAAAAAGAAAAACATGGAGCAGTATAGAAATGAGAATCACACCCCCACAATCCAATTTCTTAGAAATTATTACTACTAATTTTTTGGAGTAACTTTATCTATATTCGTATTTGTAACTTTATAAGTATACATATTTATCTATATAAATATATAACATATAATTTCAAAATGTATTGAAATCAGTTAAACATGGTGGCACACATGTGCAATTTCATTGCTTGGGAGGCTGGGAGAGTGAGGATCACAGTTTTTAAATCAGCACAATCCTGTATTAAAGTAAAAAAAAACACAATATAATATTTCAGAGTGTCATCATCAGTACTGTAAAAAATGTGTATGTGTGTGTATATACATTTATGTGTATATGTATACATATACCTATATTTCCCTACATATACATATATATTACAAAATATACATATTATAATAATATATTAGAAGCACATCTTACATAAATACTTACAAAACTGTTGGTATCTACTGACAGTTTCTCCAAATGTTTTTTACCTATGTAATGGATGGCTGTGTAGAAGTTCTGTGAGTGTAGCTTTTCTTTCACTAGACTGTGTCCTGGAGAACACAGTAGTGGGGTGAAGCAATCATAAACTGCTCAGTAGTATATAGAATAGTCCTCACCTTCCCCCACATACTCTTCACTACATCTTTCCCTCCCTTACTCTTTTGTTTCTTTACTATACAGGCAGTAGTAGAGACCACAACAGAGAGAACAGTGACAACAAAACAAGCCATCACAAAGAACAGTCACTTAAAATACGTGTGGCCTCATCACGAATAGTCTCGAGCTTCCTCTTAGTTCTTCAAAATTATGATTGCCTTATCAAATAGACATTGAGAAGAGGGAGCCACCACTCCTAATTCCTCTATTTTCCACAATTCAATTGTATTTTCTCCTTGTACTTCTTAACCTCTTCCATTTAAATTTTTTAAATATGTAGGTCAATTTTCAGAATGGTGCCCCATCCACTGGAATAAATATATGTAATTGGCTTGATTTCAGTGAGAAAAACTTTCTAGGCCTTGTATCAAAGACCCTTGGCATCTGGCAGTTTTAAAGGAGATGAAGATTTACAGTCTTTTTCTTCAATCCATGTTAATCAACAGCTCTGCTTGTTGAGTAATGAGTGGCTTGTCATATTTTGATGAAGGCAAAGAGGAGTAATCAGGAGAAAAACAAAGGACAAAAAAAGGACTAGATACAAGCTTCACTAATTCATTAATGCCACTGCCTCCATTCTCCCTTTTAATTAATAATTTATCTTAAAAGCTTTGATGGTAGACCATATTCTTTTCAACTATATTTATACAATTTTCATCATCGACATTTTCTATTCTGCTTTCAAAAGCTAAGTGTTACCCAGAAGAGAATTCTTTTAAATCGAGGTTTTGCTATTTGAGGAAGAAACCCATTACTGAAATTGTAAAAGCCATAAAGATACCATTTAAGTAATATTTTCAGGACAATTCATTTTTTTCTCTTTTTTCATTTCAGGCTCCCCTTGTTTGAATAATTTTATGTGAGATTGTTCCACTAACTTTAAAGAAGTATTTCTATTATACTTTGGAGTAGATACTTGTCATTCATATCAATTATGATAAAATGTTATACAATTTTACTTATAATAATTAAATATATGCTTTTTGTGTTTATATGCATATTCCAATTTAATTGTGTATATGTATACACAATGATTAGGTGCATATGTATGTATCTAATTATATATGGATGAACACACAAAATTAGGCATTCTGTTTGCAACATACTATAATCACAATTCCACCTCATAGTCCCAACCCCTTCTGTTATTTTTATCCAGAATAGTCAGTCACTATTTATTAATGACATTATATACATATATAGGTATTTACTATATAATTTATTTAATTGCCTATGCAAGATTATTTTTAATTCTTTTGACTAGGTGTTATAGACTCAACAAATGCAAGATTTTATTTTTTCTTTAGTTACTGATGCATCTCAAATTTTTTTCGTAGTAAATATTGTTTGTATTATTCTTTGGAGAATTCGGATGAGCAGAAGAAGGACTCCAGAGTAGCATTAAAACTATTGTGTTACTTTCTAATTGTATAGCTTTAGATAAGTTATTTAATCCCTCTGACACCTAGTTTCTGCACATAATTACTGGGGATAATATTGCCTGTTTCTCGGAAAACATGGACCTATAGCAAGCCCTATAAATAATATTATAAATAAATTATAGTTATTGTTATTAGTTAGCTGATAGTCATACTAAGTGGCTAACTAAAGATGAGATATCATACTAAACTAATAATTAATATTACTTTAGTTACATTTTGGATATTTTAAAATTTTATATATCCTTTAACAAACTATCTTTGGAGAATATTAGTATTATAAAATCAGGTAAATTATTTTTGAATATGAAATGACTTCATTTACAGTGTTGTCATGTTTTATTTTCAAGTTTTAATGTAAGAGTCAATCCTTAATTAAGTTTATGTACTTCATCTTCTTTGTTTTGACTTTTATTTCTTTTATAAATACAGATTTATTTGCATCCCATGAAGTTGGGTATTGCTTTGGTACTTTCTACTGTATGTCTTAAAAGTGGTTATAAGTTTCCACCGTGCTGGACATCTGTGTCACTACAAAGCAGTTTTTGATAAGCCCATCACCAATAACAAAAATGTATTAAATACCTACTCTGAAAATTAAGATCATTAACTAACTCTTACGTAAATGTGGTTAAATTATGACTTTGGAAAGCTTCAATGGTCCTCTTAAAACTAAGCATGTTTGTAGGGCCAGCCTGGTGGAGCATTCAAAGTGACAGTCTAGCCTGGCGTGGTGGCACATGCTTGTAATCTCAGTATTGGGAGGCTGAGACAGGAGGATCGCGGTTCGCAGACAGCCTCGCCTACTACTTAGTAAGGACCTTTGCAACTCTGTGAAAACCTGTTTCAAAATAAAGAATAAAAAATAGGGCTTGGGGTGTCACTCGGAGGTAGAATGCCCCTGGGTTACATCCCCCATACTGCAAAAAAACAAAAACAAAAACAAAAAATAACAGTGACAGTCTTTAAGACACATATTTCTATATCCTGTTTCTTGAACACTGCATTCCCTTCATTCTCTGTTTTTCTATCCTGCTTTCTTCTTTCCCCTTTTTTCATTTTACCTTCTTTTTTTTTCCATGCATTGCTCTCTTTTTCCTCTCCTCCTCCACACTTCTCTTTATCGCCTTTCTTTTTCTTATACTACTTCATTACTTATTTCTTGAACTTACATCAATCTATTTTATTGACATTAATTAGTAGTAGTAGCAACAAATAAATGCATGAAAGGTATACAAACATTTTGGGGGGGTTACTGGGAATTGAAGCCAGGGATATTTAACTTCAAGTTATACCACCAGCTCTTTTTAATTTTTATTTTGAAAAAGTTTCTCACTAAGATGCTGAGGGTCATAGTAAGTTGCTGAGACTGGCCTTAAACCAGTAAACATCCTTCTCAGTCACCCAAGTACTGAAATTACAAGCATGCCCACACCATGGCTAGCTCAATTTTTCAAATCTTTTGGCTTCAAAAGAATGCAAAAAGATGTGAATTTTTTGAAGAATATCTATTCCAATATGAAAGACATTTCAACCAGTTAACTTTTTATTTCCATTTTTATTTTTTAAACTAAGATAAATATTGTGTGTTTTCATCAGAGACAATATGATATTTACTGTTTTCATACATTGTAAATGGCTAACTCTGCCTAATTGTCAAATACATTAACACAGTTATTGTTTTGTGGGCATTTCATTTTAAATCAAATAGAATAATTAAATCAATCTAAGAATGTTACAGGTGATAGAGATGATGAGTAGTTATTACTAGACAAATGTTGGAATCAACTGAAAAATAATCACATATGACAAAGATAGGAAATCTAAAATAAGATAAGAAAACTTCTGAAGCCAGGTATGGTGGCGTACTATTGTAATCCCAGCATTGGGAGGCTAAAACAGGAGGATTACAGTTTGCAGACAGCCTTAGCTACTTAGTGAGGCCCTTTGCAACTCATTAGGACCCCATTTGAAAATAAAGAATAAAAAAGGAGCTGCGTGTATAGCACAGAGATAGAATGTTTCTGGGTTCCAGCCCCAGTACTACAAAGAGAGAGAGAGAGAGAGAGAGAGAGAGAGAGAGAGAGAGAGAGAGAGAGAGAGAGAGAGAAGGAAGAAAACTTCTGTATAATTTGTGTATCTTAAGATTGCTAGAGAAGATCTGAAGCCTTGAACTCAGGATTGCTATAATTAGTATTTCTTTAGTATCCTTTTGTCATCTACAGTCACATTAAATGTATTGTTTTACATTCATATTTTGATAATTTTTTAAGAACCGTCTCTTTGCTTCATTGGTAATCTATTATCCCAAGGCTTGTTACTTTATACCAGTGGCTAATCAAGCACTAAAATAATTTTCTCTCCCATATTTAATTTACTATTTAATTTTTTATTATTGGATGTATAGTCCAATTCTTTATTTATTTATTTTTTGTGTGGTACCAGGGTTCCTGGAAGCCCTTCTACCTCCGGGCTACACTCCCAGACCTATTTATCATATTTTTTATTTGGAAACAGGGTCTCTTAAGCCAGCATGGCTGGCTTCAAACTTGCGCGATCCTCCTGTCTCTGCCTCCCAAGCGCGGGGATTACCAGCATGCGCCACCACGCCTGGCTTGGATGTATAGTCAAATTCTATATTTTTTATATGGCTAGATTATACTTATGGCAAAAGATTTAAATTCTGAAAAAATTCATTATATTATTTTTCTTTTTAAATAGTGTTCTATATGTAAACTTTTGTTCATCAAAATACTATAGTGTGGTGGCTAAAGCTTGTAATCCCAGCATTTCGGAGGCTGAAATAGGAGTAACACAGTTCATGGCCAGATAGTGAAGCCCCTTTGCAACTTAGTGAGACCCTGCTTCAAAATAAAGAATAAAAAATAAAACTGGGGGTGTAGCTCAAAGGTAGAATGCTCCTGGGTTCCATCTGCAGAACCACAAAAACAAACAAACAAAAAACTATAGTTTACTATCTTTATTCCTCAAGATATTTTATATTGCCGGGCGTGGTGGCGCATGCTTGTAATCCCTGTGCTTGGCATGCAGAGACAGGAGGATCGTGCAGGTTTGAAGTCAGCCGTGCTGGCTTAAGAGACCCTGTTTCTATATAAAACAGTATAAAATAGGTCTGGGAGTGTAGCCCAGAGGTAGAAGGGTTTCCAGGAACCCCAGTGCCATTAAAAAAAAAAGATATTTTATATTAAATTATTTGTTTTCAAACTAATATTTATGTATACTGCAGTCATATTCAAATATTTATTTTTACCAATGCCATTTATTAAAAATAAATTTAGCCGGGCGTGGTGGCACACGCTTGTAATCCCCGCGCTTGGGAGGCAGAGACAGGAGGATCGCGCAGGTTCGAAGCCAGCCGCGCGCGCTGGTTTAGGAGACCCAGTTTCCAAAATGAAAATGTAAAAAATAGGTCTGGGAGTGTAGCCCAGAGGTAGAAGGGCTTCCAGGAACCCCAGTACCACCAAAAAAATAAATAAATAAATAAATAAATAAATAAATAAATAATTACTTTTTTCATTGAGCAACTGAATCTTTATTAACACTTAGTGGAAGCTGGATGTATTGGTGCATGCATGTAATCCCAGTACTTGAGATGTTGAAACAGGAGGATTCCAAGTTCTTGTAATTTAGGAAAACCCTGTTTTAAATTTTCAAAAAGGGCTTGGGTGTTTCTTGGTGGTGGAACACCCGTGGAATCATTCCCAGTAACACACACGTTAAGTGCATTAATAGAAATTCTTAGTGGAATTGTTGCATTAAGGACATACCATGTTGTCCCATAAGTTATAAAAGATTGTAAACTCTGTTGATATATACCTTTGCTGAGATATGACTGAAATTATATCAAGTGCTTTATTATATTTCTATAGTTCTCTCTAAATTTACCAGTTTAATAAAATTATCTGAAAAATTAGTTCAGGATTGCTTTTTACTATCTTGTCCATAGTGAACTCTATATTCTAGATATTACCTTTTTATTGAATAATTTAACTTTCCTATTAACTAAATTCATCAAACAATAATCAGAAAAAAATCTATAATTTTCATCTATTAGGGAGTCGACCTCATGACTTTAATAGTGTTGAATGACTAAACTCATGCTTCAGTTTCTTTCATGGTTTTGGTACAAGTAATATAGTACCCTAAGACTATAAGTCACCTTAAATATGACCAGTTTCTTTACGTGACAATGTCCTCAACTTTGACTTTTCAAACTTGCTCTATAATTCAAAGTTTGAAAATAATTCTAATAAAAGACAATTGGGAATCATAATAAAGAGAATATTTATGAACTGGTGCCTCATCTACACATGTGTTAGGTATTTATATGATGATCTTTGGAACTTTTAAGCTGATGAGACTTAGGTGACAGTTTAAGTCTGAGTTGAGTCTGTAATTTAAAAATAAAACCTCTGGGGGATCTTGTGATAAGGTTCATTTACTTTAGGAGCTGGATATAAACTTGAGGGGATCAAGGGCTAGAGTATAAGGCAGAATAATAGCTCCCCAGTGACATGCCTATCCTAAACCCTGGAACATGTACAGATGCTACGTACATGGAAAAAAGAATTAAAGTTGCAGATAGAACTAAGCTTATATTTCAAAGGTTGGTGTGTGCCTATAATCCCAGTGATTCCAAAGGCTGAGACACATGACTGCAAGTTCAAGTACAGCCTTGGGGAATTTAGCTAGACATCGTCTAAAAATAAAAATAAAAAAATAAGAAAAGGGGCAAAGAATATATTTTAGCAGTGGCATACCCCTGGGCTCAATCTCTAATACCCCAAGACTATAAAAGATATAAAATATTTAAGCTTGATATTAAAATGAGAGTTTCTCAGGTTACCCATATGTGGCCAACATAATCTCAAGGGTCCTTATAAATGTAAGAGAGGAGAAAAAAGAGAATTGACAGAGAAATTACAACACGGGAAGGAGTTGACCTAATGCTGATGGCTTGAAAATGGAGGAACGAGACCTCAACTCAAAAAATATGAACAGAAAAGGCTGAAAAAGGCAAAAATAAAGGAAAACAATAAGAAATATGTCTTTTTAGAGCCTTCAAAAGTGACAAAACCTTGGAACACTTTTATTAGCCTAGTGGGAGCAATTTTAAATTTCTGACATCAGAAGGTTTGAAATGATAAGGTAATATTTTAAGTTGTCGTGTAACTGGTGATATTACAACATAAAAAGAAACTAACACACACTTCTCTATTAATTTTGAATATGTAGAAGAAAGACCATTCTTTGGAAATTTTACTCACTTTGAAAGCATTCTAAAATTTTAATCTTATTTGATACTATTCACAGAGAATTAGAACCCTATTCTACTATTTTATATAGTCTATACTATTAGATAAATCTTGACTTTTCTGCCTCTCATTGATTAAAAATAGGTTGTAAGAAAGACCATAAGTTTTTTAAAATGATAAAATGTAAAAAAAACTTGCAAGAGGAATAAGTACAGAATTGTTTTAGAAATAAAATATTGCTTGTTGTTAGTCATTCTTATGAAGATAGTATAAAATAAGCCAAATTGACAATGAGTAGATATGATATGCTAATGATTTAGTACTCTGTAGGTTAATTTTGTATGTCGATATGACTGTTCATGTAATTTTTCCAATATTTGGTTAAAAATTATCTGGATGTGTTTGTGAAAGTGTTTTGGTATGAGATGAGTTTTTGAATCAGTAGATTTGGTAACGTAGATTTTCCCCTCTAATACCTGTGGACAGCAGCTAATGTATTGAAAACTGAATAAAACAAATATTAAAAAGGAGGAATTTACTCTCTAACAATAATAATAACATATGAGTATCATAATAATATTAATACATTTAACTATACTATTAATTTTAATTTATTATGATTAATAATAATTGTAATACTATAAATATATTACTATACAAATTTTATATAATTATATGTATTTCCCCTTTTAGATTTATTTTGATAATCTTAACTAATACAAGCACTGTATTTTTTTATTGGTGTATTTTACTCATGCACTTTGATGAATTTCAGGGTGATAGAGGCAAGCATGCAAGCACTCAACCCCTTTGGAAAAATACCCAGGAGTGTTAGAGATAGATCGTATGGTGGATCTATTCCCAGTTTTCTAAAGAATCCCCACACTGATCTCCATAGCAGCTGAACTATTTTGCACTCCCACCAACAGTGTAAAAGAGTACCCATTTCCCCACATCCTCACCAGCATTTGTTGTTATTTGATTTCTTTATGCTTGCCACTTTGATTGGGATTAGATGGAATGTCATTGTAGTTTTGACTTGCATCTCTCTGATGGCGAATGATGATGAACATCTTTTCATGTATGTATTGGGCATTTTATCTCATCTTTTGTGAAGTGTCTATTTAGTTCAGTTACCCATTTTTTGATTGGGTTGTTTTATTAGTGTATAGTCTTTTGAGCTCTTTGTATATTCTGTATATTAGCCTTCTATCTGACTGGTGGCTATAAAGATCTTCTCCCACTCTGTAGGTTTCCTATTTAGGTTCTTGGTGGTTTCCTTTGATGAGAAGAAACTATTTAGTTTGATGCCATCCCACTTGTTAATTCTTGCTTTAATTTCCTGTGCTTTGGAGGTCTTGGTGAGAAAGTTACAGCCCGTGCTTATATGTTGGAGTGTTCAGCCTATGCCCTCACTATCTCCACTGCTTTTCAATATAGTCCTTGAGAATCTTGACACAGCAATAAGACAAGAGAAGAAAATCAAAGGAATTCAAATAGGAAGAAAGGAATTAAAACCGTATTAGCAGATGACATAACCTTTATCTATAAGACCCAAAGAACTCATCCAAAAGACTTCTGGAGCTGATTAACCAATTGAGCAAAGTTTCAGGATACAAAATCAAACTAAAGAAATCAGCTGCTTGTCTTTATAGTAACAATGAATCCACAATGAAAGAAATAAAGAAAACATTTCCATTCGCTATAACCTCAAAACCAATAAAATACCTAAGAATAAACCTAACCAAAGATGTAAAAGACCTCTACAAAGAAAACTATACACATTAAAGAAAGAAATTGAAGATCTTGGAAGATAAAACGATCTCCCTTGCTCATGGATAGGCAGAATGAATATCATCAAAATGCCCATTCTCCCAAAAGTGATGTATAGATTCACTGCAATTCCCATTATAAAAACAATGAAATTCTTCATAGATTCAGATAAGTCAGTCATAAATTTTATATGGAGAAAGAAAAGACCCAAAATAACCAAAGCAATTCTTAGCAATAAGAACCATGCAGGAGGCATCACAATCCCGGACTTCAAATTATACTATGGAGCAATAGTAGTAAGAACAGCATGATATTGGCACAGCAACAGGCAGACTGACCAGTGGAACAGAATAGAAGATACAGAAACAAACCGACATACTTATAGTCAATTAATCATTGACAAAGAGGCCAAACTAATAAGCTGGAGCAAAGATAGCCTTTTTAACAAATGGTGCTGGGAGAACTGGCTATCCATTTGTAGAAAGATGGAACTAACCCTTATCTCTCACCATGCATAGGAATCAACTCAAGATGGATCAAAGACGTAGAAATTAAACCAGAGACTGAAGTTATTAGAGAAGGGCATAGGCTCAACAAAAGACTTTTATTAATTGTATTGTTTATTTTTCTGATGAGCTGAGTTTCTTATATATCTTACATATTAATCATTTATTATAAGTGTGGCTTATAAATATTTTTTCCATTTCATAGATTACTTCTTTATTTTATAGATTGTTTCATTTGCTCTATAGAAGTATTTCCACCTGATGCAATACCATTTTTTTTTTTTGGCTTTTGTTGCTTTTGCTTTGTTATTTCCAAAATATTTCCTAGATTATTTTCAAGAAGTTTTTTTCCTAAGATTCTTTTGAAGAATTTCAACTTCTTAGGTTTATTACTATGAGTGGACAGAGAAAAGATCTCATTACTTCTTGATAACTACCTGTCATCATTAAATATTTTATTGTCCTATAAACAGTGATGTTTTCAAATCTTAAGACTGTATCCTTCTACCAAATGGCAACATATTGAGTTTGGGAGTAGGATTTGTTTTGTGTATCTCTTTTCTCAT
Organism: Muscardinus avellanarius; assembly: GCF_963383645.1. NCBI lineage: Eukaryota > Metazoa > Chordata > Mammalia > Rodentia > Gliridae > Muscardinus > Muscardinus avellanarius. Next base: position 211,320,882 of record NC_137786.1, on the reverse strand, counting down.
TGTTAATTATCACATTTTGCTAAGTATTTTCCCACAAACAAAGTTGTTATGCATAAATAATGACATTTTAAAGATATACAAATGTATTCTTGGAGTAAATATCTTATTCAAGGTTTGAACAATAGCAAATAAATACTAAAATTTTAGATCTTAATGATAATAAATATACAATGAACCACATGAACTTACATAATCCACTGCTGGCTAGCCTGAGGCAATAGTAATTCTGAATTCACATTTATCATATTTGCATGTTTATGCAATCACATTGGTATATATTTGTTAATGTTCTTGTCTATAACTCTTCAGTTGTATGCATTTTAATTCTTTTTTTTTTTTTACTTTTTTGATACTGGAGAATTAATCAGGGGTTTATACCTCTGAGCTATACTCCCAGGCCTTTTTTTTTTAGGAATACAATGAAAATTATAGAACACTATAAAAAGAAATAGAAGACCACAGAAGATGGAAAGACCTCTCATGTTCTTGGATATGCAGAATAAATGTGGTATAAAAGAACTTACTTCCAAAAGAAATCTACATATTTAATGAAATCCCCATCAAAATACCACTGATATTTTTCACAGAACTAGAATCACAGGTTTGAGACCAGCCCTAACAACTTAAGGAAACTATCAGCAACCTAAGGAAATCTGGCTTCAAAATAAGACTGAGGACAAAGAGTAGAGCTAAATGCTCCTGAGTTTCATACTTCTTACTTTAAAAATAAGTAAAAGAGGCAGGGCGTGGTGGTGCACGCTTAGAATCCCTGCACTTGGGAGACATAGACAGATCACGCAGGTTCGAAGCCAGCCGCGTGCGCTGGCTTAGGAGACCCTGTTTCCAAATTTAAAATATGTTAAAATAGGTCTGGGAGTGTAGTCCAGAGGTAGAAGGGCTTCCAGGAACTCCAATACCAAAAAAAAAAAAAGTAAAAGAAAATAAACAAAACCAAAAACACCTAGATTCCAAGGCTAGTAGATTAAAATTGGTAAGAAATTGAGTAGCAATTCTACCCAAGTTCCTACAACAAAGAAAGTAAAGCCCCGAGTCAGACCATCAGTTTATTATTTCTGTCAAAATGAATTGTTACTCTTTTCAAGATATGTCATTATAATAGTCAAAATGTTACAACTGTAATTTTCAAGGAATGGTATTATATCATGACTCAGCTGCTTTTAAGACTGACTAATGCAGTCTTAGTGTCAAACACACTTAATGGACCCTATACAACCAAGAGAAATAGACATTTCTCTTTAAATGTTCACCTGATGTCCCACTCTCAAATTGTTCTCCTAATATTCAAGAGTTGTTGCTTTGTTTTGCTGTTTGTGTGTGTGTGTGTTTGTGTGTGTGTAATTAATTTTTTATACGCAGAAATGTTGTGTTTGTTCCAGAATTTTAGGATTCTAGGGATCTTTTATGCTATTCACTGAAGAGGGCTTGCGAGAAACTCTTTTTCATTGCATGATTTCTTACTAACATTTAAAATATTGTGGTGTTGGTACCAACTAGAATTGTTTGAAACTCAACCTGAAACTGATGCTCATCCCAGTTTTGTGCCACATTCAAAGATGGCATCCTCCTCTATCACCTTTCACATCATAGGAGTAAGTCCTATTTGTACAGAAGGGTGTCTTCAGAACCTGAAGAAGATCATGATGTGTGCTCCTTTCTTCTTACTTGAAAGTTAAAGACGAAATGAATTATTGTTTATCTTGGATAGATGTTCTGGTTTGCTACCAGTGACTAGGATTTTAATTTTTTTTTTGTTTGTTTGTGTGGGTGTGGGGATGGAATCCAGAGGCATTCAACCTCCAAGCTACATCCCGTGTGCTATTTCTTACTCATTTTGAAACAGGGTCTCACTAAGTTGCTGAGTGCCTCACTAAGTAGCTGAGGCTGGCTTCAAACCTGTGCGATCCTCCTGTCTCAGCCTCCCAAGTACTGGTATTATAAGCATGCGCCACCATGCCTGGCTGGATTTTAATTTTTTTATTTACATAACATTATGCATTTGTCAAATTCTATAGACAAAACAAGGGAATTTTACTACAAATAATAAACTTCAAAGTAAACTTCAGACTTTAGTTAATAATAATATTCCAATAATGATTCAGCAATTGTAGCAAGTGCACTCTACTAATGTAAGGTATTGCAAATAGGGAAAAATTTTCAGGATTAAGGTAAAAATTTTTGTACATTTTCCCCAATTTTTCTGTAAAACCCAAAACTACTATAAAATAAAGCCCAATAATTAATTGTATTACCCCTTAGCACTTGCCTCTCTTGTCTTCAAAAACACTATCTTCTCAGTCCTTTAAAGATATTCTAGTCTCAAGAATTCTGAAATATTCTACTTGGATACATGGAATATTGCAGGTATACTTGTATTATTCTCTGCTATCTTAAAGTATGGTCCAGCCACCTGTATTTAGTTCTCAAAGAATTATTCTATTGTTCAGTTTTGAAAGAAGGTAATAAATTGGTTAATGTTATTTCCCTCACCATACTTTAAGTACCAAGACAGTATTAGTCTTTTTAAAACTCTTATTCTGTGTACATAACACAGTCAATAAAATAGCTGTGGACTGAAAGGTTAAATTGTGTTCTATAATAACTCTGTCCATGTCTGTTTCTGTTTCTGTACAACTTTGTCTCTTCCACTGTGTGTGTGTGTGTGTGTGTGTGTGTGTGTGTGTGTGTGTGTGTGTACGTGTGTAGGGGTCAGAGAAACAAACATGGAGAAAAAAAAGTAGAAGTGCTTAGATATTTATTTCTATAATAGTGTTCACCATATTTGCTTTAAAACATTTTATACCATTTTATTATATATTCAGTAAATTATTTTTCAAATGTTTATCTTTTATTTTATTGGAGGTATGGTGATAAAAAATATGAGTACGTTCTTGTTTGAGGAATCCTCTTTTAATTACTTTCACATGTTTGAACTTTATTCCCATAGCACAATGTTGTGAAATTAAATATATTGTGAACTAAATTGGCCTTTATCAGCACTACAATACAACTAAACACCTCAACACTCAAAATCTGTCCCCTAGTAACTGGAAATATGCCTAAAAACATCATAATGATAAAAAAAATATTCAGTGTTACAAAAATTGTATTATAACGAGGAGCTCCATTATATTAATGAACTTTTAAAATAATTTCTCTAATAAAAATTCAATTTTAGAAAATACAAGATGACATACTTTTATGATTTCTAAACATGGACTTTCTCTTTATTAGCAATGTCAATTTTATGATCTTAAAGTTAAATTTTCCAACCAAAATGTTGTAATTTTGGATCAAATTATCGATACAAATTTTGATAGAATCTTAAAGTATCTGATTTTGAGCTACACCCTTATTCCTTTTATTTGTCTTGAAACATGGTCTTTCTAGATTGCCGAACATCTCACTACATTGTCGAAGCTGTTCCCCAGACTGTTATCCTCCTATCTTAATCTCCCAAGTACTAGGATTTTAGGTGTATGCCACTATATGTATTTGGCTTAGAACCATATTTATCTTATGATTTAATGGTTATAATATTTAGGCTTATAAATGCTAGGTTCATTGAATAACATTACTTTTCTAACAAATACTGTAAGTAGGATTAGCATTCACATTAATCAAATTCCTCAACCTGCATTTTTCAACGGTTTTACATGGTTTGTATTATTTTAATATGAATATAATATTCTGCATCTTTAGACCTATTTGAAAAGACAAAAAAACAAGAAATATAATTTCCTAGCAATAATCTCACTTCTCAAGAAAATGGACAAGTTGTTTGCTATTTAAACGCCTGCTGTTTGAACTGTTATAGTCCAAGACTGATATTAAGAAATCTCAGATAAGGAAAGAGGCCTTTCTTTCATTTCTCTGCTATATTCTCGGAAAAGCAACTCCATACGTGCCTGACCTTTTCAAGGTTTTGTGGTCTGATTGGATGGCTGCCTTCGTTATCACCTTTTACAACCTCTGCTTTGTGTGAGAAATCTAGGTGGATTGGAGAGCCAATCAAATATAGAATATTGAAAAGGTTACGGCAGTGCTGCAGACTACAAGCTTTCCCAGATGGTATCGTTATTAACATTCAGGGACCTCATTCCAATGACAAAGATTGTAATAAGAACAGATGAGGCCAAGGTGTGAGTTTTATCCTTTTGACAATGATCAGATAGGAAATGGTTGAATCCTGAGGTCTGCTGCTCCTGTTCTTCTTTTACTGTGCTGCCTGTTTATAATCTTGTGAATTGACTTCAATGTCATGAATGGGGGTCATGTTGACATAAATCAGTACCAGGGTGCATCTGCCTGCACATTGCTTTGGGCCACACTTTACTATTATAATTGCCTTTTTCTGTGCTTTCTCTTCCTTGTCCTATTTCTATGTGGCATTTAAAAATGAAATTGGCTTTTGAAATATTGGCTCCTTTATTTTTCATTAGGAAACAGGCTTTCTAAAAGAGTCAAGCAGAAATGCCATGAAGTGGTTGGTAGAAGAGTACCTTAAAGTCTTGTTAAACACATAATCAACTTTACTATTGAAGGTAATATATGATATTAAATTCAAATGGCAGGGTTAGCACCTGAATTATTTTATAGAATCTGACATTATCATTGGTAAATTCATTGTGTTTATTCATTTGGGTCAAAGAATATCACTAGGGTTATTTTTATGTTATATATTTTCTAATATGCTTTGTTAAAACAGTTTCATAATTTTTGGTCCTTATATTTTAGGTTCTCTTTTTATTTCAAAGGACTTTAAAAATGCCAGAGGACTAGCCTTTCATGAAAAATTTGAATTACATTTTCACATTTTTATGTCCTTATCAGATGGTGCTGAGAAAACACACACTTTTTGGCATATCCAGAACTAGAACACAATGTATTAAACTATCCACAAATTTGAGTTGATGCCAATACTTAAGTATCTGCTTAAAATGAAGAAGAATTAAATACTCCACATCATTCTGGAAAGCAAAAGAACTTGGGAATAAGCAACTCAGCCCTGAGGTATTGTATTTTTTTCTCCACATTACAAAACAATTGACTACATCCTTAAGAGAGTAAATATGTTTTTCTGATTAAATTCTTGATGCAATAAATCTTGCATCTGTCATCTATTCACAGCAGCTCTGGGGAAAAAGTTTCTTTCCTTACAGCTTTAATTAAAGGTCAGTTCAGATTTTCATGAGCAACTCTTTCTGAAGTTTTTTAATCTTGGTGAATATCCCAACTGCTGTGCCATATGACCTGCTGTTTTGAGCTCAGATCTGCACTGTTGTCATCTCCTTCACATAGCTGGGAACTCTTCTCATCCAGGGCATCCCAGCATGCAAAAGGCACACAGGACTGTGCAGACCGAGCCTGAGCTGGTCCATCTGCTTGTTAGAGCTTTCTTTTTTAAAAAAAGAAGAAGCAAAAAATAACTAACCATTAAAGTATTTCACCTTCAGAAGTTCTAATAAAAAAATGTTTTATACCTGTCTCCAATTATACCAATAATTACAGTTAACTCACTATTTTTTTTTCCAATGAATTTGATCATGGAGCTGACCCATGCCTGCTGTATTAGTTGGGTTGTCTTCCACCCTAAAATATGTCCCATTTTGCTTTGGCATTTTTTCATTTAATTTTACCTCATAGAAGCCTATCGATAACATAAAAGACTGTAGTAACACATACATGCCTCATCTACTGAGAAATTAAAAGCAACTGCTTAAATGATACATCCAAACCTGTAATACAAAAGGGTCATCCCTGAAGACAACATCGATGGTTATGCCCAGATGGCTCCAAGTTCAGAATCACTTGCCCTGCTACAATGGCAATTATTACTTTGGGTACCAGCTTGGTTACTTTTGTTCTCACCCTCTGATGTAAACCTTTGTCCTCTCAAGTTGGTCTTTTTTTTTTTTTTTTTGCTTTTATCTATGATTCAGGTAATTCACTTTGACTATATTCACATTGCCTGTTTTGTTTGTAAGTGACTGGAAGCAAGTGATATGTGGTGAAAGATAAATGTAAAGTGGGCACATTGGCTTCTTTCTTGAGCTCCAAAAATTTCATCAGCATTTTTTACTCCTTAGTCTCCATCTGTCACAAATGCCTCTTTTTGTGTTTATTTCATCCTCTGCTGAAAGTCTTTCACATGGGGTAAGAATGGCTTCGAAAGAATCAAAACTCATATTTTACACACTTTAAAAGTGCTGTGGTTTGGCCTCAAAGCCTATTAGCACCATTAGCAAGTGGTAGATCAGTTAGGAGATAGGTCAATGTGAAGAAAAGTTAGGTCAGTAGGGAAATGCTCTTGAAGAGGGTTTGGGGTCACTAGCCTCTTCCTCTTTTTCTTTTTGTTTTTTAGATGTTATAAGGTGAACAGGCCTTGGGTGACAGGTTCTCTCCCATGATGTTTCCTCATAGGCTCAAACAATAAACAACCACACACTAAAACCTCTAAAACTATGAGCCAAATAAACTTTTTCTCCTTATAAATTGTGAATTTCAGGTATTTTTCCATGGTAATGGAAAGCTAACACAGAAGCCCAGGAGAAACGGGGTTTCTTTTAAGAAACCATTTTGACAAGCTGGGCATGGTATCATACCCTTGTAATTCCAATATTTGGGAGGCTGAGACAGAAGGATCACAGGTTTACATCAGCCTGGTTTAACAACTTCCTGAGGCCCTCTGAAACTTAGTGAGACTATAATTCAATATAAAACATAAAAATAGGGCTGGGAATGTAGCTCAGAGGTAGAATGTCCCTGAGTTCAATCCTCAGTACCACAGAAAAAAAAAGAAAAAAGAAATCATTCTGACAAAATTTAAAAAAAAGTTATCACACTTCCTTAGCTTTTGTACCAGACCCACTTCAGAATGGATTATTATAGCCATTGTAGAAGAGTCCTCTAACTTCTCAGTTTGAGTTATAGATCTACTGAAAAAAGGTAGGTATAAAACTAGCCCCAGACACAACACATGACATAAACTGAGAAGGGATGTTGTAATTGTTGGCTACAAAATCCATCCCTACCTTTTCAAGATGTTATGTTTTAATCATCGGAGCCTGTGAATACATGACTATATATGTTGAAAAGAACTTTGCAGGTATGATTACGTTAAAGATCCTGGTTTATGGATGGCATTTGAGATTTACAAGGTGTTATCAATAACCAAAGAATCCTCATAAAAAGAGAAGCTAGAAGGTCAAATTTAGGGAAGTAAATGTAGTCATGGAAGTAGTAGTCATAGAAGTATCATTGCTGGAAGGAGCTGTGAGCCAAGTTTTGGAGGTAAACTCTAGAGGCCAGGTAAGGCAAGAAATTGAATCTTCTTGAGAGCCTTCAGAAAGAATGCCATCTAAACAAGACCTTGAAGTTTAGCCTACTGATGGGTTTTAATCCTACATAATTATAAGATTTTGAGCCATTAAGATTTATTTTGGAATTGGTACATATATTTTCCCAAGATAAAAGTGTGCAGAAATAAACATGTTCATTATTTTTAAGAAGTATCTCCTATGTTTTGATTGCCCAATAAAATGTTTCTAAATTACTCAAATCTAGATAAATGGTCAACTCTTTAAGAGTTGGCATTTTTTATTTTTTAAGAGTTGGCACTATCTCCTTGTATGTATTTTTCACTGAACAAAACAGCCTAACCCATGATCATTTATACATAAATACCAGATGCATGTTGAATTGATTTTATTTGGTACCAGATAATTACATTCACAGTGAACTTGTCAGTAACTCTTTGGGTTCACTTTCAGCCCTATAGTCAACATGAGTGGAACACAGAATGTGAAGAAAAAAAACCAGAAAGACAGAAACACACAGAAAATGAATCAAACAAGCCAAAATTAAAGACAGAGTCTGCCACCATCGTTGGGTGGGATTCTTCACAGATAAGAACATGTTGAATTAAATTTAGGTAAATGTCAAAGAAACACTCTTAATTTGATAGTATCTTGCAAGAAAAGTAGTATGTCAGTGGTCCTTAACTTTAGTAGACTTATTTCAAAGCACACTTATTTCAGATTCCAGAGCATTGCCTACAGATGTTATGCTCCAGGGGGCCAAGAAAAAGTGTATTTTAACAAGTATCCCAGAAGCTTTTGATTACTGGATGACTTTTAAGAAACATTGCTGAGGCAAAGGCAGGCAGAGGAAGAACTGAAACACAGACAATAGTATATACAACATCCAGAAACATATCAAAGGCTCAGAACTCCAAGTATTTGGGCAACTAAGGATTTTTAAATAAAACAGATTATGATATTGAGGCATTTTATCTCTGCACTCATCTAAAATGTCAGGGCTCTATTTTCTACAGGATAAAATTAAACTATAAAACCTAAGCAAATTTTCTATTTGAAACTCATAATATTGAAAAATTTACCAATCATGTGGCCTATCAGCCAGCTTCATCAGCATCACTTAAGAACACATTAAAAATTTAGAACCTGAAGTTGCATCTTAGAACCTGCAATTTAGAACCTGAAGTTGCCTAAACTGAACTTACTTTTTGACCAGATCTCCAAGATATCTATGAACAAAACAGAGAAAAATTATGACTTACAGGCTCATATGCTAACTTATTCAAGCTATATAGATTCTCAACCAAGCTCCTGACTCTTGATGAGGTCAGTGAGTGAAATCCTTAATAAAATAGGAAATTGACAAGCTTTAATTATTTATTGGGATGGTTAATATTAAATAGTAAGGATAATGAAGTACACTGTTTAAAAAAGCAGAATAGCCGGGCGTGGTGGAATACACTTGTAATCCCTGTGCTTGGGAGGCAGAGATAGGAGGATCACGCAGGTTCGAAGCCAGCCACACTGGCTTAAGAGACCCTGTTTCCAAAAATAAAAAAGTACAAAATAGGTCTGGGAGTGTATCCCGGAGGTAGAAGTGCTTCCAGGAACCCCAGTACCACCAAAAAATAAAAAATTAAAAAAATTAAAAAGCAGAATAACCTCAAAATTGTGCTCCCTCTGCTCTGACTGTGGATTGGAACAAATGGGCTAAACCCCAAACCTTTATTGAGGATCTTTTAAGTTCATTCATATGATAAGCCTGGCAAATTCCTTTAAAAAAAAAAACAGTTCTTCTTCCCATAAATTACTCACATATAGCAATCTTGAGAGGAACTCAGATCTACCTTTTTCTGTAAAATTTGATACCTTGAGAAGACCTTGAGGCATTTAATCTGAAGTAACTGTGGAAAGGTAAAAACTAAAACATTCACTTCTACTTTGTGATGGAAAGGACTTCTGTGATCTTCATGTACACACCGGGATCTGCTGCACTCTGGTAGCAGCCTCAGCCATTGACTCGCTTTGTCTATCTGAGATGATAAGAAAATCTGATAATAAAAGAATCTCTTATCATGCTGATAAGAGAATAATAAAATCTCAGTAGCTAACATGGACTGGCTTTGGGTTCATCATCTTTTCCAGGTACCTTTGGACCCATATGAAGGTCTACCTACCATGATGAAAAGTCTTGAACAATAATACAGATTTTGGTTTATTTTATAAAGTTTACATGTGATTCATAGATTCCAGATGGTTAGTTACTGTGGAAAATCAGCTAGAATGTCTTGAAATAAGTGAAAATCACACAAGAAATGTGCTCCATGTTGACTCACTTAAGGAGCACTGGGATGTGGAATATTGGGTTGAACACATGAAAAAGGACAGAAGACAGTTCATGACCTCAAGGTACTAGTAACATGAGAGAGGGATAAAACCCCAACTACTTAAGTAAGTAGAAGGCAGGATCAAAATATATTGAAAACAAAGAAAATCTTTCTAAAAGAATTAAGCTATAAAAAATAAGATAAAAAGCAATTATCCTAAAGGACAAGTGACAAGACTTAATTCATAGAATATTTTACAACATTAAATTTCCACATTTAAAACAAAGGGACTAACAGCATGAAAGAAAGCATAGAAACACAAGCATTCCTGTTGATTTGAGAAGTATGCGAAGGAACTAAATGGCTTGAGAAACTAAAAGAAGGAACATTTGTTAATCATTTGTATGATGCATTATTATTAAAGGAATATGACAATTATATTTATTTAATAAATTTGCTATTTTAAGACAAACTACTACAGAAGTAAAGCTTAATTCACTGAAAAAACATAATGAAGCACATTGAGAAAAAAATAAAAACTGATAAGAGGTTATTAGAAATCTAGGAGAATTTTATTAAATAATACAGCCAAATGTACGAGCAGTTAAATTTCCAAAGTTTGCCAGGATTAAAATAAGTATTTGATGTAAGAAATGACCAAACATAACGGAATAACTCTGAAAAACTTCAAGCACAAGAAACAAAACCCAAGGCATATAAAAACCAGAATGGCTGGTTGTGGGGGCGCACACTTATAAATCCAGCACTTGGGAGATTGAGACAGGAGGATGACAAGGGTTTGAAGCCATCCTCAGCTACTTAGTGAGGCTCTCAGCAACTTAGTGAGACCCTGTTTCCAAATAAAGTATAAAACAGGTCTGGGAGTATAGCCTGGAGGTAGAAAAGCCCCTGGGTTACACCCCCAGTACCACCAAAAAATATAATAAATGAATAAATAAATAAACAAGCAAACCAGAGTGGTATAAAGGAATAACAAAGAGAAAAGTATAAAAGAATTCAGAGAAAAATAACATTCTATTTACAGAGAAACAAAAATAAGGGTGCCAGAAAATTTCTCATTGGAAAAATTCAACTGAAAAAAATAGTTCACTTGATCTTAGCCAAAAGGCTGAGAAGGAATTCAACTGAAAGATAGGAACAGAAACTTTAGAGTGCTCAGTAAAAATAAATATTCAACCTCAAATTACTTATCCAAGGAACATTCAAAATAGAATGGTTAAAAGAAATAAAAAATAGACAAATTGGACTTCACAAAAATTAAAAGTCATGTGAATCAAAAGACTATTACTAGGGTTAAATGGAAATTTGTGGAATGTGAAAAATTATTTTCAAATTATGTATCTGATAAGATATTACTAGCCAGAATATAGAGAGAGCTCCTAATCTTCAACAATAGAAAACGAACAACCCAATTAAAAATGGGCAGAAAATTTGAATAAATATTGTCCAAGAAAAGTAAGTAATGTCCAATAACTACATATAAAGAATCAATAACCATAATTATTAGTAAAATGCAAATAAAAAATTAAATGAGCCAGACATGGTGGCTCACGCTTGTAATCCCAGTATTTGGGAGGCTGAGACAGGAGGATCATGGTTCACAGTCAGGCCTAGCTATTTAGTGCGGCCCTATGCAACTCAGTGAGACCCTGTTTCAAAAAATAAAGAATAAAAAATAGGGCTGGGAGTGTAACTCAGAGGTAAAATGTCTCTGGTTTCCATCCCCAGTACTGTAAAAAAAAAAAAAATCAATGAAATACCAACTCCCATAAAATTTCTAAGATGCAACTCATTAAAATGAATAATATACAACAAACAAACAAAAGCAGAATATAAGTGTTGGACAAGATATGGTAAAGTTTAAAACCTTTGGGTGTTATCTAAATCTAAAATGTAATTTCCTATAGAATAAAATTTGGAGGCTCCTCAAAGAATTAAAAATAAAATAGAAATTCTACTTTTGCATATTTATTTAAAAATAAAAAAAACCCTGAGCCGGGCATGATGGGACACACCCGTACTTCTAGCATTTGGTAGGTGAGATAGAAGGACCACAGGTTTTAGGACAGCCTCAACAAGTAGTGAGCCTCAGCAAACTAGTGAAATCCTCTTTCAAAGTATTTAGGTCTGGGGTATGGCTCAGAGATAGAATTTCCCTGGGTAAAATCCCTAGAATATATATATATATATATATATATATATATATATATATATATATATGCACATACACACACACATACTTGAAAGCAATATGTAGAAGATTATTTATACAACCATGTTCATAGAAGTATTACTTATAATAGCTAAAACATGAAAGCAAACCAAGTGTTCATAAACAAATGAATGAATTAGAAAAATGAAGCCTATAAATAAAGTGGGATGTTGGGCACCTTAAAAAGGAAAGGAAGTCTCACATAATCCACAACATGGATAAATAGCATATTTTTCTAAGTGAAATAAAACAATCATAAAATTATTCTCTAATATTTCCCTTACTATAAAAATATAGAGACAGAAAGTGGAGTGGTACACACTTATAGTCAGTTGATCTATGACAAAGGAGCCAAACTCATACACTAAAGAAAAGACAGCATTTTCAACAAATGGTGCTGGGAGAACGGGCTACCCATTTATAGAAAGACAGAACTAAATCCTTATCTCTCACCACGCACAGGAATCAACTCAAGATGGATCAAAGACTTGGAAATTAAACCAGAGACTGTGAAGCTATTAGAGGAGGGCATAGGACCAACACTCCAATATGCGCACAGGTAGTAACTTTCTCAACAAGACCTCTAAAGCGCAGGAAATTAAAGCAAGAATCAACAATTAGGATGGCATCAAACTAAAAAGTTTCTGCTCATTAAAGGAAGCCATCAAGAACCTAAAGAGAAAGCCTACAGATGGGCTTTTTTACTGGCCACCACTGTGATAGAAGACTAATATCCAGAATATACAAAAAGCTCAAAAGACTCTATGCTAGCAAAACAAATAGCCCAATCAAAAAATGGGCAAATGAATTGAATAGACACTTCACAAAAGAAGAGATACAAATGGCACATAGATACATAAAACAATGCTCAACATCATTAGCCATCAGGGATTTGCAAATCAAAACTACACTAAGATTCCATCTAAACCCAATCAGAGTGGCAAGTATAAAGAAGTCAAATAACAACAAATACTGGCAAGGATGTGGGGAAACAGGAACTCTTTTACATTGTTTGTGGGAGTGCAAACTAGTTCACTCACTATGGAGATCAGTATGGAGATTCCTTAGAAAAATTGGAATTAATCTACCATATGATACAGCTATACCATGCCTGAGTATCTCTCCAAAGAGTTGAAATCAGAGAAATACAGTTACATATGCATAACTATGTTCATAGAAGCACAATTTGCAATAGCCAAAATACGGAACCAACCTAGGTCTCCATCAACAGATTAATTGCAAAAGCTAGAAAAGAAGGATAAGGAAGGAAGAAAGCTGAGGTTGATTAATGGAGGAGATACATTCGAATATGTGTTTAAGCGTGAATGTGTATGTGTATAAGTGTGAATATATGTATAAGTGTGAATATGTATATAAGTTTGAATGGTCAACCTGGACACTCATTGTTGGGAGGAGGGGAGAGGAAACGAGGGGAGAAGGAACCAAGTACTGTGTGAATGTATATATGCCACTGCCATTAGGATTCACATTATGATATGAAAATATAGCGTACCAATAAAATGAAATTAAAGTTAAAAAAAGAAAGTGTAGTTATAGTCACCAGTACCTGAAACTTGAGGGGGACTGAGGAGTAAACATGTAGAAAGTTGTAGAGTTTCAGATTTGCAAGATTAAAATGGTTCTGGATAAGAGTGGTGACACAAATAATATGGACTTAATACTATTTTTGAACTATACATGTACAAATTGTTAAGTTAAATGTTAAGTTATATGTACTTCAACATAAAAAAAACTGTGAGGAAGAAGAAGGAATGATAAAAATATTCATGCATAGAAAAGCTGAAAGAATTTATCAACAATTGTACAACAAGAAACAGTGGCAGAAGTTCTTCAGTTAGAAGGAAAATGGAACTGCCAGGTATGGTGGCACACGCTTGTTCAGCATTTGAGAGGCTGAGACAGGAAGATCACAGTTCCAGGACAGCCTCAGCTATAGATTGAGGCCCTTTCCAACTCAGTGAGACTCTGTTTCAAAATAAAGAATAAAAAATAGGGCTGGAGGTGTATCTCGGAAGTAAAATGCCCATTGGTTCTATTCCCAGTACCACAAGAAAAAGAAAAATGGAATCAGATAGAAACCTGGATTTACAATAAAAAATGAAAATAACCAGGAATGTTTACTACTTCTTGGATAAACTCACAAACAAGAATATGCCTTATTATTGAAATTAAAAAAAATATTGACAAAACAAAAAATCTATTGAGAAGTATGGGATTTATAACATAAGCAAAATTTAAATTTATGATAAGGATAGAAAAAAGATATGAAATTTACATTTTATGGCTCCTATACATTAATTGGTCTAATTTCACATGAAGATAAACTTTGACAAGATCAATGTGTATTTTATAAAAACTAAAGCAATCAACAACATATAAACACAGAATTATAATAGCAGCTAACAAAAGTTAAAGTGTAAAAAATATAAAAAAGTCAGAATATGAAGGAAAAGGGGAACAAAATTATATAAAAAGAAAAAGAAAAAGAAAATTCATTTTAGTTCATAGTAATAATAATAATAAATACAAATGGTCAAAATATTACAAATAAAAAGCAGAGATTTTTGTTTTTCATATTTCATGGAAAAGACCCAACATCAACACTCTGCCACCCTTCAAGAATTGGACTTTGAAGATGCCAATCAATTTTAAATAATGCAAAAATGTCTTTGATTAAATTAATCAAAGAATACTAAGATGGTGAGGGGCAATACTGATAGACAAAGCAGTTATCTGATAAACAGTATTGCCAAGAATAAAGAAGTCAATTTAGTCATCATTAATGAGCAAATGAAAATCATGGAAAACTTAAAAATTTTGAAGTACTTGGAAATTAAGTTAACATTCCTCCATAACCTATAGGTCATTTGGTAGATACCCAGAAGTGGTATTGCTGGATCATATGGTAAGTTCATTCTCATTCTTCTCAGAATCCTCCATACTGTTCCCCAAAGTGGTTGCATTAAATTGCAATCTCACAAACAATGTATTAGAGTTCCCACTTCTCCACATCCTCACCAGCATTTATTGTTTGTGTTTTAAATGACTGTCATTCTAGTTGGAGTTAGGTGAAATCTCAGGGTAGTTTTGATTTCCATCTCTCTTGATGTTGAGCATTTTCATGCATTTATTGGCCATTTGAATTTCTTCTTTTGTGAAGTGTCTATTTAGTTCACTTGCCTGTTTTTATTGGTTATTAGTTTTCTTAGTGCTGGTTCCTTGAGTTCTGTGTATGTTCTAGATATTAGTCCTCTATTAAAGGAGTAGTTGGAAAGAATTTCTTCCCATTCTGTTGGCTCTCAGATGAGGTTCTTGATAGTTTCATTTGCTATACAAAAGCTTTTCAGTTTAATACAATACCACATATTGATTTGCCTTATAGTTTCTTGTGCCTTTGGGCTCTTGTTAAGAAAGATTTTATCTGTACCTATGTGTTGCAGTGTGGACCTATGTTCTCTTCAAGCAGCCTTAAGGTCTCTGATCTGATTTCCAAGTCTTTGATCCATCCTGAATTGGCTCTTGTGCAGGGTGAAAAAGTGGGATTAATATCCAATTTTATGCATATGGTTAACCAGTTTTGCCAACACCATTTGTTGGACAGGCTTTTTTTCTAGTGTATGTTTTTAGCCCCTTTATCAAAAATAATTTGGCGGTAAGTGTGCAGATTTGTTTCTTAATCTTCTATTTTGCTCCATTGGTCTATGTATCTGTTTTTGTGCCGGTGCCATGCTGTTTTTATTACTATGACATTGTAATATACTTTAAAGTCAAGTATTGTGATTCCTCCTGCATGATTTCTGTTTCCAAAAACTACTTTGGCTATTCTGGGTTTTTTTTGTTGTTCCAAATGAATTTAAGGACTGATTTTTCTATGTCTGTGAGGAATGACCTTGGTAATTTAATGGGTGTTGCATTGAATCTGTAGATCATTTTTGGAAGCATGGCCATTTTGATGATATTTATTATGCCTATCCATGAACATGGAAAATCTTTCCATCCTCTAAGATCTTTGATTTCTTTGTTCAGTGTTTTAAATTTTCTTTGTAGAGGTCTTTTATCACCTTGGTTAGGTTTATTCCTAAGTATTTTATTTTATTGTATTTTATTTTATTTTATTCATGTGTGTGAGAATATCCTGAGTGTAAGTGTTTTCTAGATTTCTTTTTCAGTGGATTTATGGTTAGTATATGGAAAGGCTTCCAATTTTTTAAGATTTATTTTGTATCCAGATACTTTGCTGAATTTGTTGATCAGTTCTATAAGCCTTTTGGTTGAGTTTGTTGGGTCTTCTAAGTATAGTATCGTGACATCTGCAAATAGTGAAAGTTTGAGTTCTTCTTTTCCCATTTGTACTCCTTTTACTTCCTTTTCCTGCCTCATTGCTCAGGCTAGAGTCTCAAGTACTATATTGAAAAGAAGTGGTGATAATGAATATCCTTGTCTTGTTCCTATTTTTAGGGGAAATTTTCAAAGTTTTTCCCCATTTGATAATGATGTTGGCTGTGGGCCTATTGTAGATTGCCTTTATGATGTTGAGGTATGTTCCTTCTATTCCAATTCTATGCAGTGTTTTTAGCATAAACAGATACTGAATTTGGTCAAGTGCTTTTCCAGCATTTATAGGTCAATGCAGTCATAGAAAAGAATATGACAAAGCACTTTGCTTTTGTAAAAATTAAAACATAAAATACTTTAGATGTTTCAAAATAATTGATTAGAAGTAAAACTAAACCAAAAAGGCCTAGAGTAGGAAAATATAAATGCTTCCATTCAATTCCTAAATCTTCCTATTTTAGAAAATACAAGAAACAAAAAATGAATGGTATTAAGACAGTATGGTCTATATGAATTAATAAAAGGAACAGAACAGAGAGTGCTCAAGAGACTAGTATAAATATAGTCAACTTTTATTCAACAAATGAACAAAGACAAGCAATACAGAAAAGATAGTCTCAGTAAACAGCATTGGAAGTAATGAACAATCACATGAAAAAAAAAATCTAGACCATCACCTTAAAACATTCAGAAAAATTAGCTCCCTCAGGATCATAGACCTCAGTGTAAACACAAACCTTCAGAATGCCCAGGAGATAAGAGGAAATCTAACCGTCCTTGTGACTTGGTAATGCCTCTCTTACATCTGCCAACAAAGGCACAATCCATGAGAGAAATAATTGGCATGCTTCAATTATTAATAGTAATTAATAGTTATTAATTATTAACAGTAACTAACTGAAATTAAAAACTTTTGCTCTATTAAAGACAATGTTAGATGAATGGCAAAAGAGTCACCAGATGCAAAAATATATTTATGAAAGGCTATATCTGATATAGGACTATTATACAAAATATTATAACAAAACAACAATTAAAAAATAAAGAACATTGAAGTTGGAAATGCATGTCAACACTTAAACCCCTGCCCTCAGGAATTTGTAGAAAACTTTATTCATAATGATGGGAACTTGGAAGCAGGCAAGATATTCCTCAGTGGGTGAATGAGCAAACAAATTATGGCCCAACCAGACATTGGGGTGCTACTTAGTGCTACAATCAATGAACCAGCCACCCATTAAATACCTGGGGGAAAACTTAAATATACATTATTAAATAAAAGAGACCAACTAAAAAAGCTACACACTATATGATTCAATTTGTCATTCCATAAGGGAAAAACTATAAAGACAATAAAAGATAAGTAGCTTCTAGAGATTTAAGAAGAGATATAAGTGAACAAGATTTCTCAGGCAATGAAACTACTCTATATGATATTATAATAGTGTGTAAATGTCATTATACATTTTCTAAAATCCATAGAATGCATAACATCAAGAGTAAAACCTAATGTAAAATGTACACTTTAGGTGGTTAGATTGCATCATGGAAGGGTCATCAATGGTACCAAATATGATGTTCATATGGGCAGAAGTGGAAAGTGGGGGAGGGTTGCAAAATAAGCTCTACATTTTGTTCAATTTTGCCACGAGCCTAAAAATTCCCTAAAAAAAGAAAGCTTATTTTAAAAAAAAATACAGTGATTATAATCAAAGTTCCAAGATATTAAGAACTCATGGTAGCCCAAATTAATAAAAGAAATAGCAGGACACATACACACACACACACTACACATATTCAAGGCAAGGATGTGAAGAAGTGGGAACTCTAAAACATTGTTGATGGGATTGCAAATTAGTGCAACACTTTAGAAAACAGTATAGAGGATCCTCAGAAGAATGGGAACAAACTGACCATTTGATCCAGGAATACCACTTCTAGGTAACTACCCAAAAGAAAGGAAATCAAACTACCAAGCTAATGTAATCATATCTATGTTCATAGCTGCACAATTCATCATTTCCAAACTATGGAACCAGCCAAGATATCCATCAACAGATGAAGGAATTACAAAACAATGGAATTTTACTCAGCCATAAAGAAAAAGACAATTACAATATTTACAGGGAAATGAATGGAACTGGAGGACATTATGCTAAGTGAGATTAGTCAGTCACAGAAAAATAAGAAATCGGATGCTTTCCCTAATATGCAAAAGGTAGACAGAAATGGGTAACATGAGGAACTCTAAATGAAAAAGGAGATCCTATAGAGGAGCAAATAATGTGACCTAACTGAGGGGATGGGAGGGGAGAAGAGGGAAACTCTCTAAAGCACAAAATGTACTTAAACAAACATATCAAAGTCAATCACTGAGCTAAGCATGGGAAGGAGAGATAGGGAGGGAATGGCGTGGGGATCGGGTAGGGGCTAATTGGATGATGTGTGCATGTATGTCTCCACTAGTCTTTTATACAAATTGAGATGTATGACGATAATGCACCAATAAAAAATTTTAAAAAATAAGAAAAAACAATGTTACATTTTAAATAGTATAGAGGAAATAGAAAATTTAAACTTGCCTATTTTAAGGATATTTTCTGTGTTATCACCAATAATAGTTTTGTACAAAGTTTTTAAAGAAACAATAATTTTGCAGGACACAGTGGCACACACCTATCATTTCAGTACCTAGATGAGAGGATCTTAGGTTCTAGGCTAGTATAAAGTAACATAGCAAGACTTTGTTTCAAAATTAAGAAAATAAAATAGGGCTGGTGACACAGTTCAGAGCTAAAACCTCTCCTTTCCCCCAGGTTCAATATCCGGTACCGCACACACACAGTATAAGTGTGTGCACACGCGCGTACACACACACACACACACACACACACACACACACACACACGAAATATAGTATAAGTTCCAAAGATAATTTGCTAAAATTTATCTAATCCGTCTATTTATCAGCTTGTTGAAATTTGTTTTTCTCCCCAATACATACAACTTTATCTAATACAAAGTATCTTTTATTGCATTGCTCATATGTAACTAGAAAATTCTAAGCTATGATAAAGTAGAAAAGTTTTTTAGCTTTGAGGAAATAAAAGAGTCAACATCATTTTATGTTTCTGTTCATTTTTTCCCCACAAAGTCTTAAAATGATGTAAGAGCCAATGCATTTTAATATGGTAAAAAGCTGACTACTGAATAAGAGGAAATACAGAAAACTACTCCTGAATTGTCAGAAGTGGTTAGAAAGAAAAATGAAAAAAAATATGAAAGTTAGAAAAATAAGTCCAGCATTATCCCTCCAGAGAGCTCATTTTCTTTTGCAAACCTTTTAAGGTTGTCACAAAACTAACTAATTAAATGAATCCTCTTCTATATGGTTATTACAAAGAGACTGGCTTTTTTATTTCTCTTTCACTGAATTTCCATGTTGTTTAACGTAGGCTCGCTATTGATATTTTATATGGCCTCCAGAATCAGTAGAAAATACCAAACTGGAAATTTACAGTAAGAATATTGTGAATATAGTAAAATGAAAGCATTTAAAATACTTGGAGAGCTTGCAATTATTATCAGAGGTACAGAAAAATTTCTTAAGATTTTACTTTTGGATTTTCCATGTTACTGGTATAAGTTGATTTAATAAAATATTTGTATGTGCTATAGATGGGTTACGTCTTATGAATTTACCACAATGAAATAATAGAGAAATTATAATAGTGAAGAATGTTGAGAGGCAGGATTTAATATGGTTCTCTAACTTGTCACTAATTCTCATCCTTCAACGTTTTATCCATAGCACAAACATAGGATATCTCTTAACAAGTCATGTTCTGTATATTAGAAACCACTGAACTTTTGAAATGTTTCTCTCATTTGTCCTTAGATTTCTAGAAGTTATATTTTACCTTTTAGGCATGAGTAATGTCAACTTATTTGTAGAGTATACTAAGTATCTCACCATATCCTGCCTAATTGAGATTAATTGCTCATTCATCTGTAGTCACATAAAGATATTAAAGCATTTAAATTCAATACATATTGTTTAATGAAAATCTATTTTTGAATCTGAAAAATTATTGTTTTATCTACATATGTACTTTTCTCCACTAGAATAAAAGCTTCTAGAAACTAAGCACTATGCCTTTTTAAATTTTTTTTTCCTTCCTGATACTTAACTCACTGCCCAGGATTTAATATTGATTAGTGGTTACTGAACTAATCTATTTATATGACCTCTGAAATGTTACTGTTATGGCCTGTGCATGTCATTTTGTCTAGATAGCTTATGAACCTAATGACCATGCTTCCTTGTAATATTTGATAGCTAAAATAAATGGGGTTCAATGAGTAGGATATCATATGAAATGTCTAAAAGAATGTATATTCTCCATGGAAAAAGCCATGTGACTTAATCACACTTCTTGTTTATCATAAGAAGTCTGACCTCTGCCAATGGATATTTTCAATAGTCTTTCCATTCATGAAGTCCAGCCTGAAGTGAATCATTTTTGCATATTGGCTTAGAATATAAACTGAAGTCAGTCAACAGTATGTTCAAATTCTAGTAGTATTACTGTTTGCTGTGTCTTTGTTGTGTAGACATATGTGCAAGATGTTTTACTTCTCTTAATTTCATCTTAAAAGGGGCAATGCATATCTTTATTGATATCAATAAATATGTACCCAAAATGCTAGCAGAGAAGCTGAATATAATAAGTACTCAAATACTTTTTTAAAAAATATCTATTCACCATAGTTGTGTATCCATAACCATGTTGAAAATATTCAGAATATTTTAGAATATTTCTAAAATACTATGCATATTCCTTTACTCAAGAAATTTCTACTCATAGCATAGCCCAAGAACTAAAATTTGGCCACAGTAAACTACCAAATAAAAATACAGCGTAGAGTTTAATTACACAATGCATTTTTATTTAGAATATATTACTACAGGGTTTTGTAAAAAGGAGTAAAATTGTAAATTTTATGAATGATTCTTCTTTCTAAGCCAACACAGTGTAAAATAATGATAGGTGAGAGCTGAACCACCTGAAGGATTTGGCAAGAAGGGGAAAAATAGGTTAAATGTGCTAAAAGATATCCCTATTCCTGTTATTTAATTGATAACATCCCTTTTCTTTTATCCCCATAACAATTTACTGGGGACCTGGATTCTTAAGCTCATTAGACCAACCACACTCAAGAAATACCTGTGTTGTGTTGGCTGATTCCCTATCAATTGATGTAGGCTAAATATAACTGCTAACAACATCAGAAGCATGTGATAGTTCTACTCTCAGAGAGTCATTTATTACTTTTTGACGTGGGGCAATTGCTTTTGAATCATGTTCTGGTAGACTTCCTAGAGAAAACCAGAATCCCTAGCAACCATAAAAGAAGATTAATAGATTATAATTATTTTCACATTTTCTCAAATTGTGACTTATTGATGAAAAATGTTACTTAAGGTGATAATGCAAAAAGATTTTTGAGGTTTTCAATATTAAACATTAAAGCATGTGGAACTTGCCTTAGGTATTTCTAAGAACAGCTATGAAGAACTTAGTCATTTCTTTTTAAGGATGAAGGAGAGAGGGGTGATGAACACCTGTTTATACTGACTTCTATGTATAAACATTGTTGGAGATATTAACATCCTCATTACCACAGTAATTTATATTTCTCCTTGTATCATTCTTCTTTCCCTCTTTTCAGTGAGTATTTCTTTACTTATAGACTTGCTTCAAGGGACATATATTTCTTATAGAAAAACTGACATTAAATATAAGACATGCCCCTCCCTCGGCTACTATTTCTAGACCCCCCAACCCATTATGAAGAGCATCCTTTCACACACTGGAATATACAAGTATACAGAAACATGTAGGGAGGGAGCAGGAGGTATAGCAATGAATATTTCTTCAGGAGAGCACTCTCTCAAGTGGGGATTAAAGGAGACTGTATCCAAAGCATTGGGCTTCCGGGCCTTATGTGTCCACAGAATGGCACAGAAACAAAGACTACAGTAGACCTGAAGACCCATGTGGACTGGAAAAACAGAGAGACCTCCCCAGGACTGTGGCCTCTGTACTTTCATGGAACTGGTGCCCCAAGAGTCCCAGAATTTTCCATAAATTGAGCAGAAGTATAAGCCAGTCAAAACTCAACTAAATGACAAAAGATTTAAAAAATGTTTGAATGTGACACACATATACGTGATTTTTCTCAGCCATAAAGAACAAAACTATGTCATTTACAGGAAAATGGATAGAACTAGAGAATAGTATGCTAACTGGGATCACCTAGTCTCAGAACATCAAGGGTGGTATGCTTTCACTCATTTGTTGAAGTAGAAAAATAAAAGAGGAAGTTAACAAAGCGGACATCAGATGACGAAAAAGACCACTTGAATAGTGGGAGGGGGTTAGGGAAAGGAAAAGGGAGACTTGGAAGGAAACAGTTTGAAAAACGTTATGTTCCTATTTGAAGGAATTACTGACACTCTCATTACCACATATGAGGAGGTGAGGGAGCTGAGTGAGATCTGGAAGGATACAATCCCAATGCTGTGTGTATGTATGCTTGCGTTACTTTGAAACTCACTCTAATGTATAATTATAACACACCAACAAAAGTATAAAAAGTGAGCTGGGCATGGTGGCACACACTTGTAATCCCGGTTCTTGGGAGGCTGAGACAGGATGGTATAGGTTCAAAGCCAGCCTCAGCTACTTAGTGAGACCCTGTTTCCAAATATAGTATAAAATAGATCTGTGAGTATAGCCCAGAGGTAGAAATCCCCTGGGTTCCACCCCCAGTTCAACAACAACAAAAAAAGTATAAAAACTGTTAAACATATTTCCTGACCCCATGGTCATCCTTATGGGCCCTCACAAAGAAGAGTTTTAGCAGCTTAAAGAATTCCCTGTGGAGTTTTGTATTGGATATTGATGTTCTATTATTCTGCTTGGAAAATTAAAAAAAAAATTAGTGCATATTTGCCACTTTCAGGGTTAATTTGTAACTTTTAACCTAGAGTAATAAAATTTCATAGACTATCACAGTACATATGATAGATTGTATGTGATAACAGACTTTAAGATCAAGGTACTTTTCAGGAACGAGTAATAAAACATGCAATTAATAAGTGTTTAGTTTGGGATAAATAATATTAATATGGAAAAATGGATGTGAATCATTAACAAGGATTTTCTGAGCACTATGTGCCAGGTACTGTGCTACAGAATATTCCAATAAATCAATCTCTATAAATATCCCTCCTATTCTTCCAGGAATGTCCTTTCCAGAAATGTCCTTTCTCTAATGACTGGAATATACTGCTGTAACATTTCTCTTAACTTTAGAGAATTGGGACCCTCTAAATGAGTCTTTCCCAGTCTCCTTATAAAAAATTACAACTCACCCTTTCAGTTCTTCCTATTCTTCTTCTGCAATTAATGTTTCTCTTTATAATTTATCACTACCAAACATACTACATATTTTTCTATTTTTATTAAAATTGTTATGTTTCTGGAAGCAAGAATTTTTATTCCTTTCCTCAGTGCTGTTCCCCGAACACTAGAGCCATGCCTGGCACACCATAAAGGAATAAATAGCAGATAATGGTTGAAAAATGAACTCACATTTGAATGACTCATAGAATGAACAGTAGCTATTAATCCTCATTTTGCCAGATTGTAAATCCAGGTTAATAGAGATTTATACATTTACCCATGGTCACATAATAAGCTAAAATTTGAATATAAATATTTCTGGCTCTAATGCTTCTACTTTTCTTATTATGACATTCTTTCATTTATTTAAAATAAAATCACTTGCGGAGCATGGTGGTGCACACTTGTAATCCCCACACTTGAGAGGCGGAGACAGGAAGATCGCGCAGGTTCAAAGCCAGCCATGCTGGCGTAAGAGACCCTGTTTCCAAATTTTAAAAAAGCATAAAAATAGGTCTGGGAGTATAGCCAGAGGTAGAAGGATTTCCAGGAACCCCAGTACCACCAAAATAAATAAATAAATAAATAAATAAATAAATAAAATCACTTGAGTATTCACTTTTGCAACCAATCCAGGTGCTAAATAATAAGAACAAATAAGTGACCGAGACATTGCTTTTTATACAGGATAATGATAGGACGAGGAAATCTCAGTGCAAAGACAAGTACACTATGGTAAAGTGAAGCCCTTTCCTGGAGTATAGTAATGGAGTGCTTAAGCTAGACTTAGGGGAACTATGAACAACTCCTTATAGGATATTTTTAGTAAGACCTGATAATTAGATAAGAGAACAAGAAAACAAAGAGGTTAGAGAAGTAAAAATTATGAAGATGAAGATAAATAAATACACGTGTTGCTTTTCATATACTATTTCATGACCATGACTCTGCAGACTAGTTTCTGAGCATGACTATGACTCTTTAGTGGAGCTAAAAGGGTTTGGTTTTGGGGTTGTAGATAAAAAGAGTCTAGTAATCAGACTAAAGTAGCCAGAGACCAACTTATACAAGTTTTTGCTAGAAGGAACCCGTTAAATAAGACAAAGATGACGAATTAAAAAAAAAAAAAAACAGCAACTCCTTTGGTTTATTACTGCTTTAGTATATATTCAAACCCACATATTTTGAGAAGGGAACAAGGACTCCCAAACTTTTAGCTTTCTTCCTTTTATAGTTGGGCACATAACCTGGGAGTCAGTTACTTCAGTTTAGAGGATGGACTCCTTGATAAGATTTCCATTAATGAATCTGCTTTCTATGCAAATTAGCATTTTGCTATGGTATATTGGTTATAAATTACTATGTAGCAAAACTGTCACAAATTTAGGGGCTTGTTTATTATTTTATATATTTATTATTGGACAGTATCTGTGGGCTAAGCATCCAGAGTGAGTTAGCTCAGTTACCAGGTAATGATTCACTTATGGGTCTCATAAGGTTACAATCAAGTTGTTGGCTGTGGCTTCAGTCTGCTCTGAGGCTACCTTTGGGAAAAATTTGTCTTATCACTCTTGTGGTTGTTGGCAGAATTCATTTTCTTGCAGGATAACTGTATGAAGAGATTTTATTTTCTTGCTGACTATAGGATACAGACAATTTTCAGCTTCTGGCCATGTGGCTCTCCACATATGGCAGCCCACAATATAGAAGCTTGCTTTCTGATAGCCAACAAAGAACAGGAAATTTTCATAAAATAAACAGGCATTGCAATTTTATGTATTGATTTTCACATACATGAAATTATATACATCCATCACCTTTGCTGTATTCTGTTGCTTCACAACAGGTCACAGGTCCAGTACATACTCAACAGGAAGGAAGAACACAAGAGAACGAGTAACAGGAAAGTGTATGTCGGCTTTCTGTTGCTATAACAAATATTTATGAAAAATCAACTTATAAACAGAAAAGGCTTATTTTGGTTCACAGGGTTTTGGATTTCAGTTCATGTGCTGCTTTGGACCCGTGACGAGGCAGTATATCATGGCAGAAGAGTATGATGGAGAAAAACACTCACTCTGTGGCAGAGAACGAAAAGAAGAAAAGAGGAGGGGGCTTGTGTCCCACTATTCTCTTGGGAGAAGGGTATTACCCTATGATCCAAAGATGTGTGACTAAGCATCACCTCGTACAGGCTCCATCATCTTGCAATGGTGCCACGCCAGGGCCCAAACCTTCAACACCTGGGCCTCTGGGTACATTTAAGATAGTAACTCTTGTGGATGGTAATCCTGGAGGGGATAGATAAGAGTCTGACCTTTCCAGAAGGTATCTATTAAACTTTAGTGTGAGGCCTTGCTAATTAGTTCCCTGCACTGAATGTGCATGCGGACAGAGCAATCATATGATCTAGTTGCTACTTCCGAGATTCAGTAATGTAACTTCAGGAAAACTTCACAATGCCCTATGTGCCATACAATAAGCCAGATATACTTGACTAATCTCTAGGGATAAAGTTCTTCCCATTTAGAATCATTGATCAAAATCACCATGTCCAAGAAATGCTGTAATTGTAACACACAGTAATGAATGAAAACAGTCTCATAATTTTTTATGACTCTTCCATTTGAAACTTGATGCTTCTAGTTTTTTTTTTTCTTCACAATAACTATAATTTCTTTAGGTAAGAAGGAGCTCGGCAGAACTGGGGACCAACTGTGTTATGTAACTGTGTAAAAAATGTCAACAAAGGAGGTTAAAGGAGCAAGCAGGCAGCCAGCTTTTCCCAATTTATGTGAAGCCTTTTTTTATGAAGACCTCATAGGCATTTGTTTTGTAAAATGACATCTAAACAGTTGTAACTGCCAACAGCTACTTTATTCTTGACATCAATTTCTGAAAACATCACCTGTGAAAAGTTCAACATTTAGCATTTCCTATTGTTTTCTTTTTTCTTTGAGTATAGGCCTAGTTCATGTGAAAGGGGCATATGAGAAGAGAACAAATACTAATGACCCCTGGTTGAGATGAAGGGATGCAGGGAACCTGGGAGGCAAGAGTGGGGACATAGAAGTCAGGAGAACTTTGTGATGCTTCAGGCAAGCTGCGATTCCCAGAAAGGTGATTAACCTCTTTGGGCCACAGTTTCTGATGTGTACCATGAGAGACATATATGCCCGTATTCACACCTTTAATATGCTATGAGAAGAAACAGAAGAAAGAGAATGTTCTTACTGCCTTCCATATATATAATTTTTATCATTGTTTTTTATGGGAAAAAGAATAAAATAATGAAAAAGAAAAGAGTAATATTTCCAGAATCAAACATGAGTGTAAAGCTTAACATCATAAAGTCATTTTTTTCAAGTTGATATGGGAATAGGCCTGAAAAGTATATTGGTCTAATTCAGTGAATCTCTCACTACTTGTGATGTTTATAATCACTGGAATATTTGCTAGGAAGGAGGTTCCCAAGTTTGCTTTCCAGATGTTCTCAGTTAGGAGGTCATAGGCAGGTCTCTATAAACTGCATTTTAGCAAGTGTTGGCTAATGCAATTGGATGGAGATTTCCCTAGACCTTATTTTAAAATGCTTTTATGTGTAATTATGAAATTTATGATCATTACTACCTTCCCTTCCTTCTAAGTCATGATATGCTCCAAAAGTACACTGATAGACTATTCTGTCTTCCATAAATCCCTTACCCCGTCTCCCTGTCCTCCTGGCCCACCACATCTTTTAGGTTTTACCTTAATGTCACTTACATTGATTCTATTCTATTCTAACTATTCAATCTGTTCTTTTATTTTCTATTCTTTTTATAATCCTTTGGATTGAACCCAGGGTCTTCCACTGAACCACAGGTCCAGGTCCTTAATGTCACTTTTTAAAAATATACATTTATCGATGGATTGTAGTCTCACATCATAATGTAGTTCAGACTGATAGGGACACACACACACAGCATTTTGTGAGCTTCCATATCATCCTAGCTCCCACCTACTTTCTACAAAAACTCCTTCCTACTGCTGCAGACTAGTTTAATTAAGATTCTCCCATGCATTTTATAAAACCAAATGTTCCTTCATTGCAATTACTATAATTATGATTAATTAATACCTATAATTATGTGTGTACTGTTTCTCTTCTCATCAGTATATAAGATTTCATGAGTCTAAAGACTGTATTTATCTGGTATTCTAGACCCTGGAAAAATTACTTGAACAAGTAGATGCACAATAAATATTTGTATAAGAAGGAAAGGAAGGACAGAGGAAACACCATAGCTACTCATATTGGTTCTGTTTTGGAATTTAAATTTATAAGAAGTCCAGAAAGAAACAATATGACTACCTTAGCTAAACTAGTAATCTAGGATCAAGCCCATACAAATAAGCCACAAAACAATGTTAGACTGAAAAGATTTAAAACATTTCACTAATCACTGTCTTCTAAAAGTTTTATTTGAAATATTTTTAAACTGACTAGATTTCATCCAGATTTTTTTCCATGTAATTATTTATAATTTTCATGTGGCTACAATAAAAATTATCTTGAAACTACTTCATAGTTGATATATAAATATACATATGTATAATTTTGCAGATCTGGGGATGGAACCCAGGAGAATTCAACCTCCAAGCTATAACCCTGCCCTATTTTTTTATTATTTTTCAATTGAAACAGCGTCTCACTAAGTTGCGGAGGGCATTGCTAAGTAGCTGAGGCTGTCCACGAACTGATATCCTCCAGTCTCAGCCTCCTGACTGCTGGGATTACAAGTGTGCACCACCATGCCCAGCTTATTTCATTAATATGACTAATATTATTATTTAGGAATAACATTGCAAAGAAATAAGTTTAAGCTTTTGTAACATGGTTTTATGAAAACCATGGAACCATCACTTCATGAATTGAAATGGTTCAGTAGCTTCCTGGAAAAATTGAAAAACTGGCCATTACTTAATGCAAGTGAAATGCACTTTGACTAGTTGGGCATTTACAGCACTTTACAAGAGATAGTTTCTTACCTGATGACATCAGAAGCTATAGTTGGCAAATTATGGTGCATTATACTACTCATAAATATTTTTTGCCTAAACTCTTTATAAATATAAAATATATAATGATTATCACATATTATATATTATATGTAGGTATCAATATATAACATATAAATGCACACACATTACCCTTTCGATGTAAAGTCATCCCTTTTTATTTGAATAGGTATGCTAGTACATATTTGTAGAATCTCTGTTGTTAAAAATAAAACATACAAAACACACTATTAATGTTTCTTCTACGATTTCCAGCATAGATATCATAGATGAAGCTAAAGTTTTATACTCTATAAGCAAATTCAGTGTATAATATTTGTTTACTTTTATGAGCATTTTTAAAAAATTCATACTGCTCTATTCTACAAGTATTCTAATAATAATTTTGCTTTTATGGCTTGCCTTTATGAATTCAAAATCCCTTATCTTAGTTTGCATTAAGACTACATTTTATTTTATTTTTTTCTGCATATTTATTTGTTTGTGGTACTGCGGATGGAACCCGGGGCTTTCTACCTCCGGGCTACACTCCCAGACCTATTTTATATTTTATTTGGAAACAGGGTCTCACTAAGGTGATGAGAGCCTCACTAAGTAGCAGAGGCTGGCTTCGAACCTATGCGATCCTCCTGTCTCAGCCTCCAAAAATTAGGATTACAAGCATGTGCCACCATGCCTAGCTCTGCATTTATATTTAAATAGAGTTTTGCATTGATCACAAAATCAAAGGCAATACATTTAGCACCAAACACCAGTGTGTCATGGCACGCTCACAATTAGAAAATCTTATGCTGAACTTTTTAACTGAACATTTATCAATTTACAAGCTTTAGTATTTAGATAAGAAGAGGTATTCTTCACAGACAGGGCCATTTGGGGTGGCATGTAGTGGAGCTTTGAGTTAAATGCATTTAGAACTTCAAGTTGCTGTTTGCTGAAAGACTACACACATGGTGGATATTCCTTAAACTTCTGTTATGCAGATGAAATTCATGTACAGTGAATAAGCAGATAAATAGGATATTTTCTAGGAAACCTTGGGAAATTTTGTCAATTATCTTAAACATTATTTCAATCTATAAAATTACTGAAATAAAAGGGTCAGAATTATGTATAAAATATTATAATAATTAGTTAATTATTTTCTAAATATACCATTAATCACATGAAATTATTTTATAAAACTGAAACTCACAAATTTTATATGGAAACATTATTTTAAAATTTTGGCCCTTCAGACAAAAAGACATGGACATATACTATATATTCTAGTCAATGTATAAGACAAAATGATATTTGATAAGGGAAATAAAATAAAAATGTTCAGTAAGTAGATAGTGGTGATAATCAAACAACATTGTATACATAGAAAATACCACTGAATTGTACACTTTGAAATTGTTTAACTGGTAAGGTTTACATTATATGTATTCACCACAATATAAAGAGACGTGGGAAGAATATTTGCCAGATTTATATGACCACATTAAGCTAAAATGATGATATTTGAAATGTAAAGTGCAATGGATGCTTAATACCAAAGTTAAATCTTAATGAAAGCTAAAAAAATACATTTTTGAATATGATATGAGATTTGTAAAAAAAACAACCTAAATTAAGAATTAAGTAACACAATGTGTATGACACAGCTGGCACAGACATGGCCATTTCTTTGTGGCATTTCTTCATAATCACTAAGGGCAGACAATAATTAAGACATTTAATACCTCTTGATTACTGTCCCAGTACTCACAAAAAGCAGTTTTAACTAGATGACTTTTAACCTGCTACTTTTTTATTATTATCATTCTTATATGACAAATACTCCCAGGATATAAGCTATAGTCTTTTTACTTAGCCAGTTATTACTATACATGAAGCTAATTACTAAGTGATAAGCCCATCACTAAATAAAAATGTGTAGACAAGTGAAACATCGCTCATTTGTTTTTAGAAGCTTAGCAGATTATTTATTATTGACTATTAATTGGTGGAGGATTTACCACTCTTATCAGAGTCTATTTAATAAACTCTATGTATGGTTATAATTATAATTGTTTCCCGCAATTCCTCCAAAAGAGAAATCAAAACCATTAAACTACAGAGTTAAAAAAGAATGTTTAGAGCTGTGGGCCCAGATCCCTTATTATAGAGGCCAAGAACCTGAGCTTTGGTAGTCTTCTTAAGATCATAGAGAGTGAGAAAGATTACACCTTACTATTTCTTCCCACACATCATTCCCTCAGAGCCCAAATAACTATGGGTGAATAAATATAGTTTTGAAAGATTTACTGTATACTGTGAATATCCTAGGTGAGGGGGTTGCAAAGGTATAGGAAACAAACATTTTCATTTAGGAAGTAGAGAGCTGAAGAAGTAAAAAATATAAAATTAAATATGAGAAATGCTTTGGGAAAGAAGTATATATCTTATGAGAACCTGAAGAGGGAAAATAATTCATGATAGTAAGACATGAAACTTACTAAGAAAGGTTTCCTATTAGAAAAAAATTTGAGTTGAGTTTTGAAAGTTTAATAGTAATAACCGAAAAGGTAAAAAAAGGAAAAAAAAAAAGAAAACAGTAATGGTCAGATTATCTAATGGACTGAAGAATAGAAATGAAGCATTTGTGAAAATTGTATTTTATTTATAATAACACTAAAATCTACTTTTCATCTATCTTCCTCTAACTCTTGATCAATGTATTAGTTTAATAAAAGTAATTAATTTGCAATACTTAAGATTAGTCTTTCAAATCATGTATGTTCTTTTTAAAGTCAAATATTGTTTCCTTATTAAAAGAAACACCAATTTAATCTTTGTAGAGAGAAGAATACTGTGCTGATATTCTTACTTCACAAGCCCATGCTTTAGCCTTCTCTGCACTGCTTTGTGCTCTAGGAATTTGACCCCTATGAGTATATCTAGGCTCCCTTGCTTGCTGTCTTATAAGAGTTCAGGATCTAGAAATCTCTGGCAGTAAATCAGATGGTAATGAGAAGAAAAGAGAGCAACTTTTATCCACTTACAACCTACTCGATCTACGCATCCTCCACATTTGTAGACTCTTCCCAGAGCAGCTGTTTTACTTGGTTCTAGTTCTCATTGGCTTCCTATCTTTTTTTTCCCCCTTTGTGCCTTAAGTCTTGCAGTTAGCTACAGTTTAAGTATGTCGGTCTTATCATATACTTGCTGATATGCTTACTCCTAACCACACTATGTTAAAGTGTTTTAATTTTTCTCAAGTGTTTCTTAATAGAACTTTGACAAAGAGATATTTGCTGGAATTCACATTCATGAAAGAGATGGAAAGTCAGTGGCAACATTCTAAGTGATCTTGATATGAATGTGCAACCATTTGTTAATTTCTTCTCAGTTTTACACTTTAGCATTCCATGTATCCAAATAGTCAGAATATTCTCAGCATGGCCATTTTATTTTTACTTTGGTGGTTAAGCCTTTCATTGTTTTGATAGCACTCACAAAAGCAGGTGGCAACAATTAGTGAGCCTTCGCTCATTTCTAAGTGGTAGATAACTTCCATATTATTTCAATATTAGAACCTTTTCTGTCTGCTTATCCTATTTCTTAGGCCATTCATGCTACTATAACAAGATACCATAGACTAGATAATTTTTAAATAATAGAAATTTGTTACTCACTGTTCTGGAGGCTGCAAAGCCCAAGATCAAGATATTGCAGAGTTTGATGTATGGTGAAAGCCTGATCTCCCCATCCAAAATGATGCCTTGAAGTCTGTTAGAAGGGACCAAAAACAATAAGGAGTTAAACTCACTTGCTCTGATAAGGGTACTAGTCCTATTCATGAGGTGGAGCCTCATGGCCTAATTACCACCTAAATGTCCCAATTTTTTAAATAATGTTTTATTGGGAACTAAATTTTGATAGGAATGTCAGAGGAGATACATTCAGGTCAGAAATACCCAGGAGTCTATATTTATGGTTAGTTAATAGCTTCAGCCATCAAGCCAAGCATGGTGGCTCATGCTTGTAATCCCATCATTTAGGAGGCTGAGACAGAAGGATTGCAGTTTTTAGGATAGCCTCAGCTACTTAGGAAGGCCCTTTGCAAGTGAATGAGGCCTTGTTTCAAAATAAAGAATAAAAAATAGGGCTGGGGGTGTTGCTCGAAGCTAGAATGCCTCTGGGTTCCATCCCCAGTACAGAAAAAAAAGATAGCTTCAGTCATGAAAAGAGTAAAAAAGAAAAAATTAGCAACAAAATACTCAAATATACTCAAAATATACAGTCTTGTACTTTACTGATATGAGTACTAGTAGTAATTATTTTTTTTATTTTTTTATTGGTGCCTTGTATTCATACATCTTAATGGGATAAAAATCTTGTGTGGGCATACATGCACACATAGCCCAGTTAGCCCTACTCAATCCCCATCCAATTCCCTCCCCATCCCTCCTTCCCATGCTTGGCTTAGTGATTGACTTTGAAATGTCTGCTTAAGTACATCATGTTCTTTAGAGAGTTTTCCTTTCCCCCCTCTCATACCCTCAGTTAGGTTTCTTTATTTGCTCCTCTATAGGATCTCCTTCTTCATTTAGAGTTCCTCCTGTTACTCATTTCTCTTTAGCTTTCACATATTAGGGAAAGCATCCTATTTCTTATTTTTTTTTTTTGTGACTGCCTAATCTTATTTAGCATAATGTCCTCAGGTTCCCTGTAAATGATGTGATTGTGTTTGTTTTTTTTTTATGGTTGAGTAAAATTCCATTGTGTACATATCCCACAGTTTTGTAATCTGTTGATTGACATCTTGGCTGGTTCCATAGTTTGGCAATGGTGAATTGTGCAGCTATGAGCATAGATACACATGCATTAGTTTGGTAGTTTGGTTTCCTATTTTGGGGGGTTATACCCAGAAGTGGTATTGCTGGATCTAATGGCAATTATTTTAAGTCATGTCAATCATGGCCATAAGAGTGGTAAATAGGGAGCACTCCAGATGTACACTACTGCACAAGTCCAAAAACTTTAATGAGTAGGATAAATTGTTCTGCTCTGAAATTAGTGTGCATACATATTTTAAGTGGATTAATGTTTTCAAGTTTTCCTCCAAATCTCCATAAGTTTTACAAAAATTAGATTACATAATGTACTAGTCTCCTTGGGCAACATAACAAATCACCATAACTTGGACATAAAACAACAAATTGATTCTCTCATGAGGGTGAGAGGGAAAAACCTGAGCTCCAGGAATCAACAGGGTTGGTTTCTTCTGAATGCTCCTAGGAATGATTCTCTAT
Organism: Muscardinus avellanarius; assembly: GCF_963383645.1. Classification (NCBI taxonomy): domain Eukaryota; kingdom Metazoa; phylum Chordata; class Mammalia; order Rodentia; family Gliridae; genus Muscardinus; species Muscardinus avellanarius. Next base: position 211,286,814 of record NC_137786.1, on the reverse strand, counting down.
GTGTTTATCATAACTTTTGGTGATTCCCAACAATCTTTGGAATTCCTTGGTTTTCAGCTCCATGATTCCAAACTTCTAAGGCTTCCTCCCCATGCATGTATCATTGTCTCAAATCTTATCTTTGGTCTCATAAAGACACCAGTAGATTCATTTAGGCCTAAGCCTAAATCCAGTGTGACATGATCTTGATATACTTCACTCAATTAATCTTCAAACACCCTATTTTCAAACAAAGTCACACTCTCACATACTGGGAATAGGAACTTGCATACAACATTTGGGGTTTACCCCATTTATCACACTGCATCCAATTATTCTGCGCAGTGTATGGTGTTGTTTCCTCATGTCTCTTTCCTCATACACAGACATGAGTTTTTGAAAGGACAAAAAGAACTAGTTATACTAGAGGCCCACTTTCTGAGAATTCTAAAAAGCTTTCTCTTAACAAAACAGATTTTTGCCTTGATGCATGAACATCTGCTCATGTCTCATAAAATAATTTGTACTCTTTACAAATGGAAAATGATCATGAACTCAGACAGGTGGCTTTTCCTATGGGAAAACATTCAGAACTCCCTAAATTTTGCTTTAGGATCCTAGTGATGTTGAAGGATATCACAGTCTGTCATTATATTGACAAATTTTCTTAGAAGAACATTGTATGTGCCAGTTATGAGTTGTAAGACCATCTATTATTGTGTATTTCACTTTCTTTTGTGTTTCAGGTTATTAATCTTCTTGATCCAGGAGCCATCCATTTCCATTATAGTACAACTCAATTTCTCTTGATTCCATAGTTATACCTATAGATCTCTGATTTGTATCTCAGTAAAAGAACTTATCAGTGGCTAGCCCTAAAATTTTTTCCATTCCCTGTGATATTCATTTTTAGTGACTATACCCCTCAAATTTCTTCAGTGAAGGTGAAGGGAATAGAGAGGGGATTAACTTATACACAAATCTGCATAAATTATAAGTACAGGTATGATTTATAATTTTTAAAAAATATTTAAGTGAATAAGTGATTGGATGAGAAATAAATACAAAAATAAAATAAATTAAAATTTAATTTGAAATATATATATTGCTTCCCAGTACATGCAACATTTGTGAAAAATATACTAGAATTTATTATCTGTGGAAAATAAAACATACACTGATCTAAGAATCAGGAGAACTAAAGTTCAATATTAACTATCCTCATTACCTTATGTAAGTGACTTTATATCATTGCATGATAAGTTTTCATAATTATAAAATAATGGGTTTGCACATATTTTTCCAGAGCCTTTTTAGCTTGATATTGTATGGTAAGATATTCACATATATGTTAGAATATTCATTTTCTTTAGCTGGAGATAAATATGTGCTTGGCTACGACTTGAAAAATATTATTCTGGCTGTTGTGGAGATACACACCTGTAATTCCAGTACTTGTGGGGGTTAAGCAGGGGAAACTCAGATTTGAGGGCAGCCTCAGCAATTTAGTGAGACCCTCAGTATCTTATCAAGGCCCTGTTTCAACCTCCAAGAATAAAATAGGATTGAGAGTGTAGCTCAGAGGTAGAATGGCCCTAGGTTCAATCCTAGTACCAACAAAGAAAAGTACATTATTCATCTTCATTGAAACTTAAGTCCACCAAAAAACATATTTCTGGAGAAGCTGAATTTGGATTTTTATGTTTTCAAAGGATAAATTTCAGCTTCTCTGAAGTGCCTGGTGTAAAATATACTGAAAAATAAACACATTAAGATATTCTCTGCATTGTTCTGTTAGGAACAACAGATGCCCTTATATACACAATATGATACTCAATATATTTTGCATATTTGTGCAAATTATCCCCACTTAATTGAGTCGTAATTTACATATAAGTCATTTCTGTTTGTTTAAGAACTAGCTATAATTCCCGCTTGCAATTTAGAATAATACCAAATATCCATTTTTAAGATTAGCATATAATAAGCAATTCAGGACTAAGTGATCATGCCACTGGAAGAAATCACACATAAACATAGAAAAGTAAAAATATAACATTTAACAAAACTAAAGCCACATTTTTTTCATTGTTTTGTCTTTACTGAATGACTACCAAAATATATTTTGGTAGATAGAACTATTCTTGTAGATCGTTATTGTTTTCTTTACTTTGAATAACAAACGTTTAAGATACAGATACTTAAGCCGGGCGTGGTGGCGCACGCTTGTAATCCCCGCGTTTGGGAGGCAGAAATAGGAGGATCGCGCAGGTTCGAAGCCAGCCACGTGCACTGGCTTAGGAGACCCTGTTTCCAAATAAAAATGTAAAAATAGGTCTGGGAGTGTAGCCCGGAGATAGAAGGGCTTCCAGGAACCCCAGTACCACAAAAAAAAAAAAAAAATAGATACTTAAATTTATGGCATGTAATTTAGAAAAACAATTTTTAGTGCCTAACACCCTTTCTAAGTTCTATAAGAGATATAAAAATGAAACATTCCTGAATTTCCTGAATTTATAAATAGTAGCTTGAAGAAAAGATTTCCTTTTGGCAGACAATACTTGTAAAGATACTTAGTCTATAAAAGAAAAACAAATAAAGTTTCAAATACATTATAAAAATAAGAGATTAATAATGAGGAGATCTCTGGCATAAATATTCAAGGGAAAAGTGACAGATGATCAAAGCCTGGAACATGGAGAAGAGTTCAACAGCCAAAAATGAGAAGAGGAGCAACCGTGCTGGAGCTGAGGTATGAAAAAGGATATGTATTGTAAAATAAGACTGCAATGAGAGATTGTGAAGAGAAATAGATGGCTTTGAATGCCATGTTAAGCTATGAAAATTACTTTGGGGGCATTTTGGAACTTGACTATGGACTCTGAAAGACTAATGGTTTTCAGTGCTAGAACTAGAAAAGAGGAAGAAACTCCAGAGAGTACTGCTGAAGTAAAATCAGCAAGAAATAAAATTTGCAGTTGGACATCTTGTCAAGTTCATTTGCATAATAACACATTGTACTCTATTATTATTTCAAATAATGTTTTTCAGCACTAAGTGCTTAATAAGCACTCATTAAGTTTAATAAGTCAGACAAAAATGATATGCAAATAACAAGTTTTCAGGTGCATTGCATAAATATAATTTTCCCTGCTGTGTAAGTGTTCTTGATGCTTTCTGAACCTTCTGTACTGGGGAGAAGCTTGTAATTTTTTCTCATTGTTACGTAGTTTTTCTGTTCTCTGATAGTTTTCCAAGACAACTGCCATTTCTCAAGAGATCATTTTGGGACTTTAGAGAGAGAATGTCTTTGTGGTGATTTTTTTCTTAGTCCATTTTTTTTTCCTTTCTGTGTTCTACATTTTGTTTCATCATCAAGGATACCAATATCATCACTGCAGTTAACTTCCCCTATTTTCTCTTGACAGTGTCCTCAGGGTTGATAAATGGCCTTTCCTTGGTATGGAAGGAAAGTATTTAGTTTGAAACTATATATAAGTTCATGAAATCATTACCTGCTATAATAATGACCCAGATGGCAAACAAGGCTTATCACTTTGACAAATTTAAGGGGCCAATATTTTCAATATTTCTTTCTCAGACTTTATGTATTATGGTTAGATATAGAATGTTTTTGAAAGAGCACACGCCTTACTGTTAAGAATTCATGTAATTAAGTCATGAGGGTTGCATTCTCATGAATGTGTAAATCCACCATGAAGGATTCACTAGATAGCAGTGTAAGAATGTGGTGTGTGACTAGAGAAGATGGGTCCCTGAGGGGTGGCCTTAGAGACTGTGCATTTGAATGCTGTTGCTTGTTTGCTCTGTCTTGCTTCCAGCCTCTTTAATGTGAGAGTCCCTGCCCTTCCCATCTCTCTTATTCCTGCTCTGCGATGCACAGACCTGGGCCTCAGATAAATTGAACCATGAAATCTCCAAAAACCTGTGAGAAAATAAGCCTTCCTTCCTCTAACTTGCATCATCAGGTATTTTGTATTGTAGCAGTGAAAATGTTGACTGGCACGCCATGCTATTCTCTTTGAATCTTTGGCTGTTGCTAAATGAGTAGAGCTTAGCTTCACTTTAGTAGCAATTTCTTGATCTTGATATAGTGGAAATAATTCATGTAGAATTATTAATGTGTTAATTGTTCTGAGTCATAAGATTCATATTTTTTTCATTTTTTTAGGTTTTAGTTTCATAATCCCAGCCCCAGTTAAAACAATGACAAAACAAAACAAAACAAACAAACAAAAAACCCACTACCTAAACTAGATCTAAGTATTAATGCCACAGCAGTTGCACATTTAACTTAAATGTCATGCTCTGATAAAAGTTGATTTATAAAACACAGATGAAGGTTAAGGTCAAAGTGAGGTCTCCTAGTACCTTACCCTGGAATTGAAAACAACCTCCAATTCAAAGCTGACCTGACCCACTCAGTTATAGGAAGAAGATCCTGTAGATAGCAAGAATATAACAAGTTTCCCTCTGTGGGGGAGCCTTGTCTGGCCTCCTTAATACAAAGAAATGAAAAGTTCAAAGAAATTCAAAAGGGTAAGTATAGAACCCCTGCTATACCAGGACACAGATCAAAGTGAGAGAGGCTGAATTCTTGTACTAACCGAATCACAGACCTATAGCTTATAGAAATAATACCCTTGTCATGTACAAAACAATAACATTAGCTACTTTTCCATGGATCTGGAGTAAAAGGCCACAGCTTCTTTCTCAGCCACTCTCTCCGTGTGATAAGCTAGCAAAGTCTCATCTTCTAGGAGCTAAAACATGCAAAGTATGCATTTGTCCTCTATGCAATTAAATAGCAGTTATCAACTACTTTTGAATACATGCTATTCCAAGATAATTTCCTAGAAACTCCTCTTGTGTCTATATACTTAGGTACTAACAGCTGATTTCTTTAGTGTACCCTTCCAAAAATATTCTGTAAGCAAATAACTCTGAAAAGGTGCAGATACCAATCCCCTCTGGAACAGATTTACTTAAATTCCAGAATAGCACTGGTAGAAATATATCCTTCCACTGGACAAAGTCCAAAATTGTAATGATAGAGACATATCTCTTTTCTCTACAGAGATGATTTACTAGTATTTCAGACAATAAAATTAATATCTCTCCCTGAGAAGATTTTTCCAAAAGCACCTGTGTAGGACTGGAGCTTTGTGAAAGCAGGGCTCCTTTCTGTAACGCAAGCCTACTGCATATGCAGGCAACATTTGCTTGCATCATGGGGACCTTAGAAATTTGAGACTTAAGGAACAAGGGTCAGGATGATACCCATCTAGTGAAATTGCTAAGTAATGAATTATTGTCTCTGACCTAGATTTCTTTTGATAACTATGAACTTAATCAGACTAATTTTTATCTTGAAAGTAAACACAGACTGCCTTTTGTTCAAATATAACATTTGAAAAACATTCTTTTAAAAAATGTATGCAAAAGAAACCAATATAGATTTTAAAAAAGAAAATGAAGCTCATTTTTATTGAAGGCACAAACATTATATTAATTAGTCTTCACCATTAAAGAACATATTATATCCAGGACAGTGATGGCTTTTTCCCATCTTAATCTCTTCATTTTGTCAAGTGTCTGGTATGATGTCTGGCACAAGGAAAATAGTTAATAAATATATTTTTCCATGAAAAATAAATGAATAAATATGAATGCTCAAGTTTGTATTTATAGATGCAGAGGAAGAACAATTTTCCTGGAGACATAGAGCAAATTTTTAATAGAGCTGCAATTTGTACCTAGATCAATCAACTTGCAAAGCCCTTCTGGTTTCCATGGTTAGATTTGAATGATATTATATTTGCATACACCCATTTTATAAAAAATTCTTCTCCCTAAAATTAAATCAAACAACTATGAGCTGCCAAACAGCTACAACAAATAAGAAAATATAAAATGAAGCAAATTATTCTCACTAATAAAATTATATTATTTAGCCGGGCGTGGTGGCCCACGCTTGTAATCCCCGTGCTTGGGAGGCAGAGACAGGAGGATTGTGCAGGTTTGAAGCCAGCCGCGGGCGCTGGCTTAGGAGACCCTGTTTCCAAATTTAAAAAAAAATGTAAAAATAGGTCTGGGAATGTAGCCTGGAGGTAGAAGGGCTTCCAGGAACCCCAGTACCACCAAAAAAAAAAAAAAAAATTATATTATTTAGTGCCTAGATGCAGAAAACATAGTTTCTTTCACATCTGCCTCTCAAAATTATTCACATGCATATCTAATTGTATGTAAATATATAAGTAATATGGTTCTGTATTTAGTTTTGCAAAATGTACATCAACCAAAATTTCTTTAACTCATGCAAAGTATTTTTTTATTTTACATAAATTAGCCATAATTTTCCTTATGGCACTAATTTTCCTTATGGATAATACATTCTCAGAAACACTCAGAGGTAACATGCAACATTATTTATGTAACCTTCAAACCACAATCAAATGTAAATTATCTACTTTTTTTTTCATAAGGAGAGGATCGCACTAATCATCTATGCTTATATTTTCATGACTAAAGACTCAAAATTCCACAATGCTTAATTTAGGGGAAAGGATCTTTAATTCATTTGTTTTTCAATGACTGAGGATCCTCTGAAAAAAGAAGGAAGTTTATCTAATCTCCTTGTGAACATTATTATAATGTCATTCTTGTGATATAAGAGCAATTCTATTTGGTAGGAAGAGATATTTTTCTACAGAAAGCTCTCCTCTGGTAACACTGATTTAGGATGACTTATGATAAACAAACCTAGATGCTATGATACAGTGAATCATAGCTAACTGAGAAGCTATACAATTATAACTTTTGTTAATAACCTAAAACACCCATTGTGTGAAACAGGTGTCTGATGCTAATGACAAATAAAAGGGGTTGGACTTACCCTCCTTGTCTGGGGTGTCTCTTTAGTTTGCTATGCTTCTTGATTGCTTATGTGCTTGAAGTTATTAGTAAAGCTTGGTATGGATAAATCTCTGACTCGTGTGATTTTTTTTTTTCCAACCCGATCTTTTGTGCTAATTTATAACTTTCCATTTGCTTTTCTTCATTTTCAAGTTATAGTAATAATAATAAGTGAATTATAAATATTCAACATAGCAGAATGCATTGTCTCACTACAAGGTTTTATTCCTAGATTTGCAGAAGATGTTGCCAAGCATCAACCAGAAGAATTTTATCTAATTTTCTGTAGTTCCAGGGATAGACCCCATGGCCTCACACATGCAAGGCAAGTGTTCTATTACCTAGCTGCACTCCAGCACCAGGCAAAGAGTTTAACAAATATTTACTTAAATTATATACTTAGATTATTCCAAGTTATACGATGTCCTCTATGTTCCTTTAGTTAATTAGTGTTTATGTCCTCTTTTACCATGAATTCATGAAACATTCCTATACCAAATGACTCTTAACCCTCTGTTCCCAGAGATCCACCAAGCTACAACAGCCTGAGAGTGCTATTTAGTGGAAAGAACAGATCTCATCTCAAGCCTGGTATCACTCTCTACAAGACCTCTAATCTCTCTTGGAGATTTAAAAGGAGATTTCATTTCTCATTTTCTTCTTTATTTGTCAAGCTTCTTCTCAAAACTAAGTGTATTATTCTTTCTGTTATGAAGATGGAATTCGTGTGAGAAAGCTTTTAGAAGTCTGCTTTTAAAGTGTGGTGGATTTGGGGACCACGAACCCTGAGAAATGTAAATTGTTTCCAAATAATAGTCTCTAAGAAGACAGCAGGTGATTTCTTTCACTATCATAAACCCAAAATATAAAATGCCTTGTATACCTCATCTATATTTATCTATGTATCCACTCACCTATTTATCTGCCATTCTGATAAATATTTACAAAATACCGAATATATTTAATATTACATTGGCTACTTTATAAGTAAGATATACTAAAGACACCAGTAAGACAAAACATTGCAAATTGTTTACTGCCACATTTTCATACTGTGTATTTTTTGTGTAGTGGTTTGGAGCACTTTCCAAATCATTGGGGAAAAATATGTTTCTGAGTATCTGTTTCAGTTCAAATGAAATGAGTTTTTTTTTTTTAATCTGTATTTCACTTGAGTACATTTCTTTCAAGTGGCTTTATCTCATATGGGTACCAAGGGAGTTGTTTTAAATAAAAGAAATTATGTAGTCCTCAGTCATTTTAATAGAATAAATAAATAGTAAATTAAACATTGACAAATAAATGGCTATCATTTCATCAGGCTGATAAATCGCTATACCCCAAGTTCAGCAAGAACAGGTGTGACCAAGTTTAAGTCTCACAAAAGAGTAAGGCCTATTATTTTGCAAAATTCTTTATGTGAAATACAAAACCTACAATTAAGTCTGGACTCTAAATTACTTGAGAAATATTTAGAGACTGCCATACTAAGCATAACAGGATAATATTCTCATTAAGTTGTAGTCAATTATCATGAGTAAGTCAGTATCCTTTCAGAATCCAAACCAGTTGGTTGGATAATTCATTTCCAAGAGACCGCTGTGGCATAATCCTGCTGCAGCCATCTGTATCATAAGTTAAGTTGATTCCCAAGTTTATTACTGAAATACCATAGCAATGTCAGTAAATTTGCCAGAGTGATTTCCCCACGGCCACACATTTATTTAGCCAAACAAATGACTGTGCTTGCGGTAGGTAGCAGATGTTGTCAGTTATAGGATACAAAATCAGCTGCAGCATCTCTTTGGTGATGGTTGCAACTGAGAGTGGAAATGTGAAAGGAGCCAAGTGATTTAAGCCACATAAGGACCCGCTTTTGTTCCTTAAATTCTCTTGTGATTCCCATTATTTCCCTTCCCCAGATTTCCCCTGAATAGTGAGACGTCCCTATTACTGTCCATTTGGAGTGGTGCTTTTGTAGCATTCTGTAATTCAAACGAATAAAATACTGAGGTTTTGCAAAGGGCTTCCTTCAATGTGACCATCAATGCATGCCAAAGCTGGCCCTCACACCCTAGTAATTGTTCCCTGTCCCAGTAATACAAAACACACTCTCATATTAAATAGGCTCTCTCAAGAGAATAGCTTTCTGACTTTATGGAAAGCTTTCAGTTATATCTAACATCCTGAGCTAGGTACTGTCTCTTTATTCAAGTCTCTATTCACATCCCCATCTCTAGCCTGTGGTATTTTTGTTTCTGAATAAAGTAACTTACGGCAGCTTTGCAGACTGACACATGCAATGCCCAAACCCAGCTCTCTATTTTTTTTTCTGAGAATTTATAATTTGAATGCTTGCAAAGCTTATCTTGCAGCTAGGAGTGGCCAAGTGATAAAGTTCTTTCCAGTAAAACATAAAGAGAGTGACGAGCATATTTATTCCTTCCTTCCTTCCTTCCTTCCTTCCTTCCTTCCTTCCTTCCTTCCTTCCTTCCTTCCTCCCTCTTTCCCCTGAAATTTCAGACACCATCCACACTGTCTGAAAGTCAGCACTTTCACTACAACAGTCATTCTGCATTCATGAGGAAAAGGAAAAGAAAAACCCAGAGTAACAAAACCAGTATCTACAGACAAGTTATTTAGATTTCTTGGTATAAAAAGAAAAAAAATCTATTTTCAAATGAATGCACATTTCTTGTTATTTTCTTTTTTGTTGATTTTATTTTACTTTTTGTTATTGTTGCATTGTAGCCATACTTCTTAATGGAGTACAAGATGGTAGAGAATACATGCATACATCACTCATTTAGCCCTTCCCCAATTCCCATCCCATCCCTCTTTCTCCTTCCTTCTTTCCTTCTCATGGGTGGCTTACTGATTGGTTTGGTGTGTTTGTGAATGTACACCACGTACATGAGGGAGTTTCCCTCTTCTCCCCTACCATCTGCCTCCGTTAGGTCACCTTATTTGCTCATCTATGTATTCTCCTTTCTCATCTGGAGTTCCTCCAATGACCCTTTTTCTCTCTAGATTTCACATATTAGGGAGAGTATCTGATGTTTTTTTCTTTTTGTGACTGACTAATCCTACTTAGCATATTGTTCTTCAGTTTCATCCATATCCCTGAAACTAAAATAATTTTGTTCTTTTTTATGGCTGAGTAAAATTATATTGTTTACATATCCCATAGTTTTGTAATCTATTCATCCATTGATGGGCATCTTGGCTGATTTCATAGTTTGGCTATTGTAAATTTTACAGCTATAAACATAGATACACATGGATTCGTTTGGTATTTTGATTTCCATTCTTTTTGGTAGATACCTAGAAATGGTGTTGCTGGATCATATGGTATGTTAATTCCATTCTTCTGAGGATCTTCCATAGTATTTTCCAGAGTGGTTGTACTAATTTGCAATCCCACCAACCATATACTATATTTCCCTAAGATTTCACCTAGCTCCAATTAAAATAATTAATGTTATTACATGTTATTTTTAATCAAAAGTATTCTTAAATAATACAAAATTCTTCCCGGGCAAAAGAGTTTTAAGTTGGTGATAAAATCTTGACATTTTCAGAAAATGGCCACCTGTAAATTTAGTTTCTTTAAACATAGTCTCTGAGGGTAAAAAAGATTCTGCTTTCCTGATAATTTTTAAGAAACTATGATTATTTATTATATCTCTGCATCACTGTAAGCACATCTCTCCCTCATGAGTCCTTCCTCCCAGAGCAGAAACTGCTCTCTCTGCTCACTTACCACTAACAGTCATCAGATTAGCTGTGGTGGGACAATCAGCATAGAGAACTGGCACTATTATTTGTCAAGGTAACAAGACTAGCTCTTGTGTCTCTTTTTTTAGTATACTTTTATTGCTGCATTGTGATTTTTTTCTCCTCCCATTACAATGGCAGCTCAGTAAAGACAAGGATTCTGTCTATGTTGTTTCCTGATATGTGTCCAGTCCCTATAACATTGCCTGACACAGAGTGATTACACGGAAGAAAGGAACAGATTAGGTTGAACAAATTAGGTTGCTTAGGAAAAATCTAAAGAAGAGAGGATAAAGGGTCTAGGCCACTCTACTATGACAGGGTAGAGAGGAAGGAGTCACCAGCACCAGCAGAGACAGAGAGGCTGGGGGTGGGGGGGCAGCGTGGTCAGAAGACAGCAGGTCAGGAAAGGAAGAAGTGACAAATTGTTTGGATGCTTCCAAGATTTAGTCCCGTGAGACTAGAGACCTAATTATTGAACTAAACAAGAGAAATTACTTCAAAATAGGAGTTTCCACCGATTGAGAAGAACATGAAAATCTGCCATTTTCAGATAACAATCTGAGTCTAGAGTGAGAGGATACTTCTATGAAAGGCTGAAAAAAATAGGGGAAGGGATGGTAGCAAGAAGAAAATAAGGATTAAGAAAGGTACACTTTGGGAGAACACAGCAGGCCATGCTAGAATAATAATCCTCAGAATTTCATGACTAGAATACAATAACTTTTTATATAGTATGTAATTATAATATGTTAATTAAATGAGTATTTATAATATAATATTGCTATAAAACATATAAAACATGTTATTTATATCAAATATACTATAAAATTAATTCTATAAGAATAAATATATGTATATAATATTTATTGATATATATTATATGCATATATATTATCAAAGGCAGACACATAAAGAAGTTGACAAGCTTAACTTTTTGTAGCTATACAGTATGGTAAGAAAATTTGGGGGAGGCAGTAGGAACATAGAAGGCTATAATACACAAATAATTTTAATTTGAATACGGGGAGGATGTATATTGATAATCTTAAAGTAACCAAAGTTTTCTTCTGAAAATTGACTTTACAGTATCAGCTATGCTCTCATTTGACAATAGCAGAAAGAGGTAGACTTGACGGACTATGAGATACAGACTTGTATATTTGGAGATAACTGAAATAATCCAAACCATAAGTCTGAGTGAGCCTGCCACATGAAAGTATAAGATGAGAAAATCTAAGGTCAACCTCTACAAAGAAACTTATAAAACACTGAAAAAATAAAGCAAAAGCTTTGGCAGATAGAAGGATCTTCTATATGCTTGGATAAGTAGAATAAATGCCATTAAAATGGCTATTCTCCCAAAAGTAAAATACCGATTCAATGCACTACCCTTTAAAGCGTCAAGGTCATTCCTCAAAGACATAAGAAAAATCAATCTTTAAATTCATTTGGAACAACAGAAAAATCAGAATAATCAAAGTAGTTCTCAGCAATAAGAAACATGGAGGAGGCATCAAAATACCTGGCTTCAAACTATACTACAAAGCCATAGTAATGAAAACTGCATGGTACTGGCACAAAAACAGACACATAGACCAATGGAGCAGAATAGAAGACTCAAACGAATCCACACTCAGCCAATTGATTTTTGACAAAGGGCCAAAAACATACATTGGAAAAAAATTGTTTTTTTCAACAAATGGTGTTGGCAAAAATGGTTAGTCATATGCATAAAACCAGAAATAAACCCAAATTCTCACCCTGCACAAAAGTCAACTCAAGATGGATCACACTTGAAAATCAGACCAGAGACTTTGCAGCTCCTTGAAGAGGACATAGGTCCAACACCTCAACACATAGGTACAGGTAAAAATGTTCTCAACAAGACCCCAAAGGCACAAGAAGTTAAAAGGAGGATCAATATGTGGGATTGCTTTAAACCAAAGAGCTGCTGTAGAGCAAAGGAAACTATAAAGAACCTCAATAGAGAGGTGTAATTCACAACTACCACGAAATTTCACCTAACTTCAATTAGAATGGCAATCATTTAAAAACACAAAAACTAACATGCTGGCAAGAGTGTGGAGTAGTGGAAAATCAGTACATTGCTGGTAGGATTTGAAATCAGTGCTACCACTTTGGTAATAAGAAAGAAGAAAAGTTTTAAGGTAAATCATATACATTTATGTGTATTTACATATATACACATACATGAACTCAGAAATATATATATATATATATATATATATATATATATATATATATATATAGTCTTCCTGGATTCATTTATTATGGACATATTGATTGATTGATTGATTTGGTGTTGGAGATTAAACCCAGGGTCATTCTATCTTCAAGATATACCCATAACCATAGTCCTATATTTTTATTCTTTTTTTTTTTTTTTTTTTTGCAGGTTTGGGCATGGAAATCAGGGGCATTTTACCTCCAAGCTACACCCCTGCCCTATTTTTTATTCTTTATTTTGAAACAGGGTCTCACTAAGTTGCAGAGGGCCTCACTAAGTAGCTGAGGCTGTCTGAGAACAGCAATCGTCCGGTCTCAGCCTCCCTTATTCTTTTACTTTTTTAAACGGGGTCTCACCAAATTGCAGAGAGGTCCTCATTAAGTTGCTTAGGCTGGCTGGGAACCTCTGATACTCCTTTTTCAGCATCCCAAGTACTGGGATTACAAACCTGTGCTACCATACATGGCTTATCAAGGCCATATTTTATTTTATTTTATTTTATTTTATTTTATTTTATTTTATTTTATTTTATTTTTTGGTGGTACTGGGGTTCCGGGGAGCCCTTCTACCTCCGGGCTACACTCCCAGACGTATTTTTACATTTTTATTTGGAAACAGGGTCTCCTAAACCAGCGCCCTGCGGCTGGTTCGAACCTGCCCGATCCTCCTGTCTCTGCCTCCCAAGCACGGGTATTACAAGCGTGAGCCACTACGCCGGCTTCAAGGCCATATTTTAAAAGACCATTTAATTTGTACATTTTTTTTCTAATCATGTTCTTTTCTTTTCAAACCAATATGTTATATAGTCCATGATATTTTATTTTCTGGAATGATTGCGGAACAAAAAATATATAATCACACTTCTGCACCTGGAGATGAAATTGATCATTTCAGTACAGTTTTGTCTGAAATAAAACTTAGAATGTTTCTTATAGACATATTCATTAACTTTCTACAAAGTAAATTCATTTAATGTACTAATTAAAATACTAGATTAAGAGTCATCTAGTTTTTATCTTTGTCTAATGTTGGGTGCTATCTCTAATTTTGTTATACAAATAACCAGTCACTATCCCTCCTCACTTGTTTTCTTTTATCATTAATATAAAATTTAGCTTGTTATTTTATCTCATATGAATAACACTCTGTTCTTTTTAGAAAAAGATTTGGTGTTGATTTTCTACAAACCTTTGCTTTCTCCTGAGAGAAAGAAAAAAACAATTAGCAGTTATTTATGTACACTACCAAATATTATGCCTATGTGCATTTCTAAGAATACTCCTACTGTGAGTTCTATGTGCATATCAATTATAGTTGGTATGTTAAACAGTGAGATGTGTGTGTGTGTGTGTGTGTGTGTGTGTGTGTGTGTGTGTGTGTGTTACTGGTGATGAAACCCAGGGTCATTCTCCCGCCAAGCTACACCCCCAGCCCTATTTTTTATACTTTATTTTGAAACAGGGTCTCATTGAGTTGCAAAGGCTCTCACTGTGTAGCTGAGGCTGGCTGTGAACCACAATCCTCCTTCTAAGCCTCCCAAATGCTGGGATTAAAGTGTGCTCCACCATGTTCCTGCTCAATGAGATTTTAAAAAGGATACAATGGTAATGATAATATGAGAAAGTTGTAGTAACTAAATGTATCAGAAACCATTGTGATCTCTATCCTCGGTCTGAAATGATCTGGGTTCTTAAAAGCTATGTAACTATAGACAATTTAAATGACTTTCTAATGACTCAGGTCCTCCAATTACAAAATGAACACAGAAGAGTCTTTGCTACTGGGTTGTCTTTAAGGTTAAAGGAGTTGAATGAAGTGCTCAGAGGCACCCCTAATATGTATTAGTGATATGCCTTATGAGCTAAAATAATTGTCATATTTATTGTGTTTAATATGTTTCTAATACCTTAGCATTTATTATGCATTAGACTTTCAGTATAGAAGTATGACATTTATTCTGATTTTATTATTATTTACATATGAGGAAACTGAGGACAGAATTGCCAAATCCTTTGCCTGTGGTGTCACAGGTAGTAAGAATTGGATTCAGGGATTGCATCCACACTCTTAGACTCCTGATACCCTTCCTCACCTCCCTCACTGCAGGACAAATTTTCAGGTTGAAGTAGAATGAGAATATTTGAATCAGCTATGTATAAAGTCATGAACTAATGTCAGGGTTCCAGCAAAAACTTGGTGACATTTTATTTTCAGCTGTCCAGTTTTATTTTCAACTAAATACTAGGCTAGGAATGCTGAGAAATTATAGAATTCTGGAGGCTAATTGTGAAACTTGATAAAGAAGTAGAGATCCTGGAGATGTTGAGCACAGTTATTAACTAGAAAAATGTTCAAACTGCAACCTACATGTTCTTAATATTTCTTAAAGTCAAAGATCTAAATGTATGTTAATTAGAGATTCCTAAAAGACTGAGAAAAGTTATATTCAGAAGGCATACATGGATGTACAAGTTGCAATATAATTCTAGGTGTTTGTAAGCCTCTGAAGACCATCTTCATACCCTTGATTAAGAATCCTCAGAGGCAGGCATGGTCCTACACACCTGTAATCCCAATAGTTGGAAGGTTAAGATAGGAGGATTGCAAGTTCAAGGCCAGTCTCAGCAACTAGTGAGTCTCAGTTTTAAAAAATAAAATAAGGCTCAGAGGTAGAATTCTCCTGGGTTTAATCTCTAATACAAACCACAAAAAAGGAAAAAAAATCCAAACATCATGGTATAGGTCTGTAATCCCAGTATGTGGAAGGCTGAGACAGAAGGATCACAGGTTCTACACCAGCCTCAGCAATGTAACAAGACCCTCAGAAACTTAGCCAGACCATCTTTCAAACTAACAAAAATTTGGGCTAGTGGTATAGCTCAGAAGTAGAATGTACTTAGATTCGGCTTCTAGGAGAGAGAGAGAGAGAGAGAGAGAGAGAGAGAGAGAGAGAGAGAGAGAGAGAGAGAGAGAGAGAGAGAGAGAGAGAGAGAGAGAGAGAGAGAGAGAGAGAGAGAGAGAGAGAGAGAGAGAGAGAGAGAAAGGAGAGGGAAATCCTGAGTAATATACTATAAGTACTATCTTACACCCAACAGACATAAAAAATGTATTTATGTACAAATTTATGTTAATCACAGATTCTAGATATTAAGCCTGGATAGATGCCTTAAACATTTGCTGCTTGATTTTTCAAAAACAAACAGACAAAAAAGCTATTCCCTTTTTCCTTAAATAGAGCATCATCTTACAACTTACAGGATTCTAAAGACATCATATGCTCCCCTGGGAATGGAATTCTTATTTTTATAAAGAATTTTTTTTTATACAGCATGGTTGAGGGAAGCAACTTATTTTCTATGATTTTTGAAAAACTAGCAAGGCTCTCTACCCCAATTGGGTTTATTTTGTGAACTTAGAGTATAACTCCCTGAAGAAGTGTGCTACATTATCCTGTATATTACTCTCCTCAGGGCCTGCTGCCTTCTGATGCGCATCCTTATTTCATTTTAATGATGAAGAAGGCTCTGTAAATTCCAAAGGGCCTCACAATCACCAGCATTTCAGAAATGCAGCGTGGTGCATCTCCTCTCTGTAATAGGCAAGGTTTATCACATATTCTAGGCAAAGTATATTACCCTAGACATTTTAAGAAGGTAAATGAGTTTCTCCTAGGAAACAAAATGCATAAGTGATTTTCATAGTTTGCAGAAAATTTATTTTCCACTAGGAGGCCCTATCTCAAAATGTGGAGTATTTTTTTGGTAAAAAACAAAGATAAAAGATTTTCCAGAATATTTTCTTGTAAAGGAAAATTTAAGTCTAACTTGCCCATGTTTTTTCACTACCTAACTCTAATGCCTTACCTATGAAAGAAGAAAAGAAGCAATAGCTATTTTGTTTTACTGATTTTCAATGTTTAAAATAATATATGTAATATATATATGCATATATATACAAATACGTATATATTTATGATCTTATGGTATAATCAGAATTATGTATTTCATCTTTGCCCTTGCCAAATATTTGAATCCCCAGAGTATTTTTTGCTACTATTGAAATGACAGGTGGCTGAGGATCCCTAAAGTTCATCCGGTTGGGACTCTTCACCAGAAAGAGCTAGGCATGAATAAAAGGGTTAGGATATTCAGCTATACTTCACAACCACCAAGGAGGGGATGAGGGCTGAAGGTTGTGTTTATCAACAATGACTAATGGTCAAATAATCTTTTATTTGTAATGAAGCTCCCATAAAATTCCCAAAGGACAGGATTCATATTTTTCCTTACAATACTGAGCACACAGAGATCATTGGAGGAGGATAGTGCCACTGGGAGAGAGGATGAAACTTCACATCCCTTCCCCTATACATCTCACCATGGGGATCTTTTCAACCTGTCTATTCCTCTATCATTTGTAATACTCTTTATGATATACTGTTGAGCCTGTGTAAGAGTTCCTCTGGATTATGTGACTTCTAGAAAATTAATGAAACCCAAAGAACTCTAGTATGAACTCTAGTGGACAGCTAGACAGTCAGAAGTGCAGGTAATAAAACTATTGCTTTCTGTGAAATTTCACTGCCAATAAAACTATTGGCAAGTGAAATTTTGGATTGGTTCTGGGGTGTTGAACACTCAAGTTGTAGGATCTAATACCATCTGTAGGTCAAGAGTATTAGAACTTAATTTTTATTATACATGACACCCAATTGGAATCCTTGGTAAAACTGGCTGGTGGGTAGGAAAAAAAAGATTCCAAGCCTGTAGCCACAGAAAAATGCTATGTTGGACCAGGTGTGTGAGAGAAGGACATAAATGTTAGTTTGTCCTTGTTTCTATTAATATTGTATATTTATGTATTTAATTTAGTGGAGTCTTGGCATCCTTGATGATTAGTTGTAAAGATTTGGTTTTTGTACTTTGATATTTTTCCCCATTGTTTATTATATGAAAACTTCCAACAATGGTAAAAGAATTATTTGCTTTTTATTAAAATATGTCCTAAATAAATTGGAGGCAAAATATATTTTTAATTTGGTAGAGAGAAAATGACACATTCACAGGAAATGATGACTATCGAATCAAAATGCATTTTGGTTAAGAGTTACACAGAAACAAAGAGGTGACAGGTAGCTGACACTCAGTTAATAATATTTATATGAGTGACATTTTGGGGATGACTCATATGAACTGTTACAGACTGAGATACTGTCATGGCATGCAGGAAAATTTATTAGGCACACACTGGATTCAACACTGAATTTTCTCCTTTCACAAACAGGCAGTGGAAAATAACAAAGCTTTCTCTCCATTGAATGGTTGCAAAAAATCTCAAATAAATATTGTCATCACTCATAAACATTTTTTTTT
Source organism: Muscardinus avellanarius (assembly GCF_963383645.1). Taxonomy (NCBI): domain Eukaryota; kingdom Metazoa; phylum Chordata; class Mammalia; order Rodentia; family Gliridae; genus Muscardinus; species Muscardinus avellanarius. Next base: position 211,268,499 of record NC_137786.1, on the reverse strand, counting down.
TGGTGGTACTGGGGTTCCTGGAAACCCTTCTACCTCCGGGCTACACTCCCAGACCTATTTTTACATTTTTATTTGGAAACAAGGTCTCCTAATCCAGCGCAGGCGGCTGGCTTCGAACCTGCGCGATCCTCCTGTCTCTGCCTCCCAAACGCGGGGATTACAAGCGTGCACCACCACGCCCGGCCTATATATTTTATTTGGAAACAGGGTCTCTTAAGCCAGAGAGGCTGGCTCCAAACCAGCGCGATCCTCCTGTCTCTGCCTCCCAAGTGCGGGGATTAAAAGCATGCGCCACTACCCCGGCCAACATTTATCTTATTATTTGTTTGTCTGTTTTGGTGCCCAGAGTTGAACCCTGGGCCTTGCACACTCTCTTATTGAGGGACATGCCCAGTCTCAATGTTTATCTCTAAAATGCTATTAATTTAGAAAAAAGACTTGAGATTCTGCATTATACCTATTAAAAGATTAAATTTATATCTGTGTGTGGTGATGCATGTGGATAATCCAAGTACTCAGTAGGCTGAGATAGGAGGATCACAGATTCAAGACCAGTTTCAGCAATTTAGCAAAACTCTCAGTAACTCAGCCCCTGCTTCAAAACAAAAATGAAAGGGCTGGGAGTGGAGCTCAAAAGTGAAATGCTCCTAGATTCAATCTTCAGTACAAATAAAAATAAAGATTAATTTTACAAGGAAATGCATATGATTATCAGTTATATGCCATAGTGTATGTAATCTCCCTCTAGAATATTTATTGTTTTATATATTTAGACATTTCCAAAAAGATGTTATTCACTCAGAGAGGATATGATAAAATGGAAATTCTTCAATCATTATTGTCTTAAAGGAGCTGGGTAAATCTAGAGACTGGCATAGTAGAAAGTTTTATCACATATTAGATTTGCAGAAAATTTCTGAGACTATAATTTAAAAATCCACTCATGATAGAAAAATATAAATTCTTAATTTGAGTAATTTAGTCACACTCCATCTACTGCAACTACTGGCTTCTAAAGATAATCAACTGCTGAGTTTTATTTTTTTTAATTTCCACCTGGCAGATCAGTGGTAGAATCAGCTGTCTTCCATGATGTTTTTATAGCTATGCTATATTATTTCTGAAGAAGTAAGCTATACAAAAACAGTAGACTTAAATACAGTACCTTGTTTTTAAACTAGAGTGGCTATGAAATAAAAAACTGTCCTGTCTCTAAAGTGTGAAACCATGTGTTTAAGATCCACCCTAGAATTAACAATCTTTTACTTCTATCTGCAAGCTAATATATCCAAGAATCAAATTTTAATATGTATAATAGAAATATAAACAGTATCTAACTCATAAATTTCTGATAAGAAATGAGAGACTATATGAAAAAATTTAATATTAATTATATTATACTATATTAATAAATTTGTTGCCCCATAGTAAGTTCTTAAGAAAATACCGGTAATTGTTGTTAAACATGTCAACACTTTTGCTACTTAAGTGTAACCAGTGTTCGGCAGGTCTTTGACAGTTACTAAGATTTATTTAAACTTGCTGATGGGTAATGAGATTACTAACTTAGAATGCATCCAATGTCATGTTTTACAAGGTGATTAACATGGATTATAGACTCTAGAAGCGAATTCTGTAATTGAAGCCACAGTCCTGCTACTTATTTCTGTGTGACCTTGGACAAGTTAAGAACACTGATGCTTCAGTTTTCTTCCTTCAGTAATAGAGATAAAAACACCATCTACTATTTATGCTTGTTGCAAAGATTAGAAATAGTACTTTTTTATACTTTTTGGTGCATTATAATCTCACATCATAATGCAGCTAATAGTGATACTGACATGCACGCACATAGCACTTGGTGGGCTTTACCCCAACTCCTTTCTGATTCTTCCCCTCTTCCCTTACCCTACATCATTTCCCTGGCTCCACTGAAGTTTCTCCATTAGTAAACAGTACTGTTTCAGCAACTCCTACAACAGTGCCTAACATTTAGAAAATATAATTTTAGTGTTTGGTAAATAATGCAATGCATTGCAATAATTAATGAGTCTTTTTCTATATTAAATATGTCTATGTCTAGAGTTCAAATGTATTTAATTCATATATTCAAGTATCCATTTCAAATGCATAAATAAGGATGCTTTTGTGTATGCCAAAGGATTTGTGAGGCTCAAAAGTAGAATCATCAGGGCTGACCTAGTTCGAGAGGTTGCCTGGCTTGGCACTGACAACACACAGGATGCTTTAGAACCACGCTCATCATAAGCAACCTCATATGTTTCAATGGTTTATGGAGTATCATTATATATTATATAAGAAATGAAAAAGGTAGGGGGAAAGAACCCATTTTCTTTTCTTTCAATATACCTTCATCGAAAGAAAATTAAATAGCCTTTCGAATAATCAACAAATATTATCTGAGCATCTATTCAGACATAAAAGAAATAACTGTATCTTCACAATGGTTTTTCTTCTAGAAGTAATTTGCATTAGGCTAAAGTATTGGCCACTGACAAACCTGACCTTGTGTGCATTTAGTGGTTTGTACTTCTCTTATTAAAATAGATGTGATATTTTTAACAATTTATTGTTTTGCCCAAATGGGATGCAGTTTTAGGCCTCATTCGTGTAACCCTTCCCTAAATTACCTTTCAGTTCATATAAAATATTTTATTAAAACTATAGTTTAATAAAAGGCTAAGGAAAAAATCAGTTAAGATTTTAAATTTTTGAAAAATTCATCAATCCATTTCCATGTATATAACAATTTTCTAAATAATGATATTCATATACATAAATATGATGGATTAACAAAATTATACTTTTTGACAAAATATTGTGTGCCTGTTTCACAACACTTGATGGTCTGCCATATCTAAATGCAAAAAATAAACTTCTATAATCCTTTATATCATTCTATTTTTCTCTTACCCTAAATAACCAGAGAATTCTTTAGAACTTTGAAAATATTCAAGGGTCATTACTTCTAAGAAAGATACATTGCTGATTGAGAATCTAGAGTTATTCTGGATCAAAATATTACCTAATGTTGTTATTGCTTATTTTTATCCCAGATAAAAAATGCAACAGTATCTGTAGAGAATTCTTCTAGTGGTCTTGTTCATGTACTTGTTCAGAGCATTTTAATTTTAATTTCTTTAAATTTTTATTGAACATAAATGGTATACATTTAAACTATACTTGGTGACCTCTCCCCCCTCCCGCTCCTGTTTTCCCTTCTCCCTCCCACTAATGATTGTCCAGGGTAACCATGCCATATTCATAATTTTACACATATTCAGATGTAGACCCTCATTAATCAAGTTCAGTCTTCCTCCTCCCCTATCTTTCCATTCAAGCTTTGCTGGTATTACCCCTTCAATTCCTGGAGTACCACTGGTATCCTCTACGTTCCCTAGTTTGGGCATATTAGAGGGAACATATGTACCTTCTCCTTCTGTGCTTGGCTGATCTCACTTAACATAATGCTCTCCAGGACTTTCCATCTTCTTGCAAATGGTATTATTTTGTTCTTCTTTATGGCTGAGTAGAATTCCACTGTGTGTATTTCCCAGAGTTTTGCAATCAATTCATCTATTGATGCAGACCTGGGTTGGTTCCATATTTTGGCTATTACGAATTGTGCTGCTATGAACATAGGTATGCATATGTTGCTATAGTTCTCTGGATTCAACCCCTTTGGAAAAATACCTAGGAGTGGTATAGCTGGATCGTATGGTGGATCTATTCCTAGCTTTCTTAGGAATCTCCAAACAGATCTCCATAGTGGCTGAACTAGTTTGCATTCCCACCAACAGTGTAAAAGAGTTCCTCTTTCCCCACATCCTCGCCAGCATTTGTTGTTGTTTGATTTCTTTATGCTTGCCACTTTGACTGGGGTTAGATGGAATCTCAGTGTAGTTTTGATTTGCATCTCCCTGATGGCCAATGATGTAGAACATCTTTTCATGTATCTATTGGCCCTTTGTATCTCTTCTTTTGTGAAGTGTCTATTTAGTTCATTTGCCCATTTCTTGATTGGGTTGTTTGTTTTGCTATTGTAGAGTCTTTTGAGCTCTTTGCATATTCTGGATATTAGCCTCCAAAGCTCAGGATATTAAAGCAAGAATTAACAAGTGGGATAGCATCAAACTAAAAAGTTTCTTCTCATCAAAGGAAACTATCAATAACCTAAAGAGGAAGCCTACAGAATGGGAAAAGAACTTGTTCAGAGCATTTTTAAATGTAAAAAAAAAATCAAACTGCCTCAAAAAGAGTTGAGACATTTAATAAAATTGAAAATCCCAATGAAAAATGATTTAGATACTGGAAGCTAGTGGAAAAAGTAGTCTTGTACAAATATAGAATTCATATTTATAATCCAATTCATTTAATAATTCAGCATGTGAATATTTTTAACACAAAATGTTGTCAAGCATTATAATGTGTCTATGTTTGGTTCAGGGGATTGAACCCAGGGACATTCTTCCACTGAGCAACAATCCCAGCTTTTTTTTTTTTATTTTAAAACATAGTCTCCCTAAATTGCTGAAACTGACCTCTCACCTGTGATCTTTCTATCACAGATTCTCAAGTACTGGGATTACAAGTGTACACCATTGTACCTGGTATATACATCTTTAAAAAAGGAAAGAAGTAACATTTGTTCTCAGGAAATTAAGAGTTTGATGTTAGTTCCTGTCAGTAAGTTTCTACTTAAATGGAAAAAAAACTAATATTTTAAATTTCATCTAACTATTTCACAAAGGTTTTTTTTGTTTTGTTTTGTTTTGTTTTGTTTTGCAGTACTGGAGAAGATGGAACGCAGGGACATTTTACCTCCAAGATATACCTCCAGCCCTATTTTTTTTTTTATTCTTTATTTTGAAACAGGATCTCACAGAGTTTCAAAGAGCTTTACTAAGTAGCTGAGACAGTGAACTGTGATCCTCATGTCTCAGCCTCCCAAATACTGGGATTTTAAGTGTGTGCTACCACGCCTGGCTCACAAAGGATTTTTCTCAAAATAATCTTGGCTATGGCCTTGTTCACTTATAGGAGGTTGGAAAACCAATATAACAGTATTCAGAATTTTAAATCCAGTTCTAATAATTTAAAGTGTCTCTCTGTACTTTGCTCCTGCACAAGTTTTCTGTTTCCTTTCATTATAATATTTAAGTTCCATGAGGTCAGTGATATTTGCTAGATTTACCAATATATTCAATTCTTGGATGCTAGTGGGTACATAACAGACTATGAGTGATTACATGAAAGTAATAAAACTCCTTTTACTTTTTATATCTAGACGACATCATACCTTTTAAGTTAATCTCCTTTTATTGCTTGCTTAGATTTCTTTCCTGGTTATGAAGCATAATGGCTGGGGGCGTGTTTGTAGGGTCAGGCATCCTGCACTGGAATCCTACTACTTTCTCGCCATGATATCAAGACAGCCTCTGATGCAATCTGCAGTCACATTCTTTATCTATAAAATTGAGCTGATGATGGTAGGAATTCCAGAGGTTTATTGTTAGAATTAAATAGATATCAGGTTTAAATATTCTTGTAGACTACAAACGGGCACATCCTAAATCCTTCAAAGTGTAATTCCTTGCTGTCATTATTATTGTAATCTCACTTTTGATCCGAGAATGAATACTAAAAAACTAACTTAAATTTGTGATTTGATTTTCATATACCTGGCCATTCTTTATCCATAGACTATTTTAATACAGATGAGCCTATCTTGACTCCTTCCAATTAAGATCAAGTTGAATATTTTAAAAGCTGTGAATTGAAGCATGTACTAACTTCAATTTGCATGTTTGATATGAGCTATGAGGCCTGATGAAGTAGAAGAGGAGACACACTGCAGAAGTTTAAAAGAACTAGAGAATGAACCATCCTTGACTCAACATTAGACTATAACAAGTCATGGAAAGGTACAAAGGGATGACAAATAAATGCAGGTACTTGAAGAAGATTATTGTACTGTTTTTTAAGTGTGGATTAATGTGAAAGTTTTTCACTGAAAGTATAGAAGGAGTGGGAGAATAAGGGAAATTTTTGGACAGCTTTTACATTTTCAAGATGATCATCACAATGAAGTTTCACAACTCATATGCTTTATGGCATCAGAATACACAAACATGTTTATTAAAACTCATAAGGAACCAGATGTGGTGGCACCTGCCTATTATTCCCAGTACTTGAGAGGCTGAGATAGGAAGATTTCATGTTCAAGGGCAGCTGTAGCTACTTAGTGAGACTCTATTTTAAAATTTCATTTTTTACAAAGGGGCTGAATGTGTAGCTTGGAGGTAGAATGCTCCCAGGTTCAATTCACGGTACCAAAAAGCTAAAATCGTAATGACCTCAAAGCATTGTCATTCACGTTAAAATGTGAATTGCAGCCTTGAAAGTCAATATCAGCCTCATCATATATTCTAAGACAGCAAGAGGGCAGATTTCCAATGAGAAGAAGTAGATAACAAAAGAGTTTGTAAAGAAAAAACATTATATATTCTGATGGCTGGCTGCATGAGGGTGAGGATTAAGATTAACAATCAGTAACAATAGCAACATTTCTAAATTATATTGCTGTAATGATGGATTTGGATGAATGGTAATTAAAAATAGATCCACTTTCAGAAATGTTGCATGGTTTTTGTTTTCTTACAGTGTACCAGTTATGAGATATACTGCAGCCATATTTTAATGAACATAGTTCATTATCAAAGTTAACATACCTAATAGAAATATTTCTAAGCTAACTGGAAGCATCTTAAATTGAGACATGCTGCCAGAACTTTAAATATTTTTTCTATAATCTATGCAACTAATCTCAGTGCCAGCATCGTCTTTCATCTACAAATTGTTTACCACTGAGTCAAAATCGTATTTTTTCTTCTATAAGGCAGTTTTACTAAAGCTTAACATTTGATGTCACTAAATTAAAGTGATACACAACTCATCTCAAAATGAAAAAAAGCCAATTTTTAAAACTCATTTTAAATAAGTAGAGCTTACAGCTTCTTAGAAAATGAATAAGCTATTTTGCTTTATTGGCCTTTGAAAAACTTGTAGATATAAACATGGATCAGCTGACACAGCACAAATTTTTCAGTTTAGTAGCTCTAAGATATTATACTGCGCTAACTAAAATACATACACAACATCTACTATTTGTTTATGAAATTAAATATGTCCTGTATTTTCAGTGTAATGATAAGATACATTTTTGTGTGAACATGCTCCTTCATTTTACCTATCTAAATGACCATGAAGTAGTTTTATTTTCTGGCAGTACCTTATTCTGAAAATATCTCTTGTAGAAACAGACACTAACTTTTTCCTACCTAAATTTTTCAGTGGCACTATAATGTGCTATTTACATCTAAAGAGAAAAAACTGGGCTAAGAGAGCTAGATCATGCTGAATAGGGATTTAAATGATGTTTACAAGAAAGGCATTTATGTTCATAGTATAATGTTAAAGGGAAAAGCAAAACACAAAATTATATGCACAGAGTAGTGATTTTAAAGCATAGCTTCAAGTGCTTTAATATTTTTTCCATGGAGAAAGTTTTAACTACCCACCCTTTTGAATATGAATGAACTAATGAGTGTTTCAACCAATTGAATGTGGAGGAAGTAACTATTATACTTTTTTGTTTTTTGTCTTTTTTTGTGCATAGTATGGAGAATACAACCCAGAGGCATTCTACCTCCAAGCTACACCCCCAGCCCAATTTTTTATTCTTTATTTTTAAAAAGAGTCTCACTGAGTTACAGAGGGCCTCACTATGTAGCGGAGGCTGTCCTCGAACCGCTCTCTTCCTGTCTCAGTCTCCTAAATGCTGGGATTATAAGTGTGTGCCACCATGCCTGACTACACTATTATACTTCGGAGATAAGAAGCCCATATCCCTTAGAGTTATGTAAGAGGTTAGACTCTCTTGAGATTTCCAAAATAGAGAAGTTACATGAATATGTTCTGTTTGACAGATCTGGCAGAGACAAGCCCACCACCAAAGTAAATGAGTGAAGAATTTGCCTTGAAAATGGATTCTTCTGATCAAGTTTTTCCAATCTTCTGCCATTTTTCTCTTTCTAGCTGAGGGCATAGACAGAGTACAGTGTAAAAAAGCTGACCCCCTGTGTCTTTTTCGAATTTTTAAAGAACAAAATCTGTATGCATAATAAAATGTCTGTTTTACATGCTATGTGCTGAAATGCAGCCAGCCCAAATCAACTTTCAAGTGATGAATGCTACATGCTCAGAAATTTTTAAGCAGGTTATGGCACAGCCATTTTTAGAAAATATAATTAATAAAGAATATTAAAATAAAGTCAATAAAGTTTCTAAACTCTTTATATCTTAATTATTTTGCTACTTTAATGTGGAGATGTTTCTTTGAATTTACTATATTATGTAATTTTATACATTTATATTACCATTTATGTAGAAACTTTTTCTATTTTTTGGTTACAATTTATTCATCTTATGATTTCAATGTATCATCCAAGAATAAAGACGTTTAGGTATGTCTGCTGGGTCAAAATATGGAAGAGGTTGCTGAGAAAAATAGGACCTGAGATTAACCGCTACTCCTTTGAATCAGTAACATATGTTAGTGAATGTTTGAAAGTAAACATGGACATTATTTTAGGATTTAAATTCTTTATATTATATAAGAGATACATCCACCTAAAAATCTTTATAACTCTTATAAATGGCCTCAGTACTCCTCATAAAATATACCTTGTCATACTAAACCCATACAAAATCTAATTTAATGTAAGCTTCTTACAAAATTAATTTTAATGCCTAATCATACAACCTTCATGCTGACAAAATCCGTACAGAAGTTAATGAGACAGGGGTCTCTAAGGAATATTTGAGATTTTTTTCTACTTAAAGAACAGTAGTTCAAAGATCTAGTCTTTAATAATTTCTTTTCCACCAACTTTAAAAGAAAATTACACAGGTTTACATTCTGTGAATTTAGAAAAAATGAATAATGCCATATACCTACTACTGGTATATAACAGAGAGAAGTTTCATTGCTGTAAGAAATGTCTTTGCTATATATCTTCATTCCTCCACACCTGCCAACCCCTTGCATCCATTAATATTTTTACTATCTTCATAATTTTGCTTTTTACTAAATGGCATATAGCCGGAATTATGCGTTATATGTAGCCTCTGAAAATTGGCCTCATCGCCAGGCATGGTGGTGCATGCTTGTGATCCCAAACTTGGAATGCTGAATTGGGAGGAGAGCAGGTTCAAAGCCAGCCTCAGTAACTTAGAGAGACCCTGTTTCAAATTTTTTTTAATGAAATTGTGCTGAGAGTATAGTGTGGAGGTAGAATGTCACTGGGTTCAATTCCCAGCACCAAAAGAAAAAAAAAGAGAGAAAAGCATAAAAACCTTTAGATTCTTTCACAGTTCATTCCTTTTGAGCATTGAATAATATTGCATTGTTTAGATATACCACAGTTTGTGCTATTCATTTACTAAAAATATGTCTTTTAGTTCTAATATTGGAAATTATACATAAAGTTTCTATAAATATCCATGTACATATTTTTATTGGTGCACTGTAGTCATATATCTTCATGGGGTAAAAGATGGGAGGAATACATGCACACATTACTAATTTACCCTTCCCCAGGTTCCAACTCCTTCCCTTTTCCCTCTCTCTATCTCATGTTTAGCTTAGTGATTGACTTTGATATGTTTATGAATGTATATCATGTACATTGGGAATTTTCCTCTTCCCCCGTTTTATCCCCCTCAGTTAGGTAACCTTATTTGCTCATCTATGGTTTCTCCATCTTTGTCTAGAATTTCTCCTATGACTATTTCACTCACTAGCTTTTAATATAAAGGAAGGACATCCTACTTTTTTATATTTTGTGACTGACTAATCTCATTTAGCACAATGTTCTCCAGTTTCATCCATTTCTTTCAAATGATATAATTTTGTTCTTCTTTATAATTGAGTAAAATTCCATTATGACAGGTACATAGTTTTATGTGGCCCTAAGTATTAAACTGTTTTTGTAAATACCAATGTGTATGGTTCACTGCTATATAATATGATAAGGGTATGATATGTTTTGTAAGCAACTACAAAACTCTCTAAAAGAGATACACCATTTTGAATTTCTACCAGCAATGACTTGAGTCTTTCTCTTGCCAGCAAACATTTTTAGACTATATATTTTGGGCTTAATGGAGAAATAGACCCAAGATTTTCTCCGTATTTTACACTCAAATGATTCCCCATTCATCAAAAAGAAGAAAATAAAAATATTTATGAAATAAGACAAAATACAATACCAACTTATTCTAAGAACACTGCAGAGAATTTGAATAGAAAGAACAAACCTGAACATCATAACAGCAATATACAATAGGTGGGAAAAAAATGCAAGATTTTCTCCTAAAAACAGGAACAAATGTGTGCATGTACACAAGTTTTTTATCACATTAATGTGTGCATGTACACAAGTCTTTTATCCCATTAATGTGTGCATGTACACAAGTCCTTTATCCCATTAAGATGTATGACTACAAGGCATCAATAAAATATTTAAAAAACAAGAACAAGACAATTATGTCCATTATCACCACTTATTTTTAATATAGTACTTGACACTCTAGCTAGAGCAGTCAGGCAAGAGAAGGAAATCAAAGAAGTACAAATAGAAAAGAAGAACTAAAACTATTCCTATTTGTATATGACATTATATTATACTTATAAGACCCAATAAACTCAACCAAAAAGCTTATAGAACTGATAAACACATTCAGCAAGTGTCTGGATACAAAATATATCTTAAAAAATCAGTATGCCAACCATAAGTCCACTGAAAAAGAAATCCAGAAAGCATTTACACTCAGAATATCCCACAAAAAATAAGATGAAATACCTAGAAATAAACCTAACCAAGGTGGTAAAATACCTCTACACAGAAAATTATAGAATATTGAAAAAAGAAAACCTTAAAAGATGGAAAGATCTTCCATGTTCTTATATACGCAAAATAAATATCCTCAAAATGGCCAGTCTTCCACAAGTGAGCTACAGATTCGCCCAATACCCATTAAATTATCAAGGTTATTCTTCACAAACATAGAAAAACCAGTTCTTAAATTCATTTGGAACAAAATAAAAACAGAAAAAAATTTTTGAAAATTCAAAAGATAACGCTAACCTCAACAAAATTGCTTAGAACAATTTAAAATAATTTTTAAAAAGTTTTAAAAGCCTTCAGGGAATAAAGACACATTACATACAAAGGAAAATTATGTAAGAATGAGGTACCAGGATCTAGCCTCTATAGAAATAACATACAAGATACATGAAGACAGTCGAATGCAAACTAATGAAAGATGCTTCAGAAGACATCAACCCTCCTACCATTGACCTTGGACTTCTCAGCCTCTAGAACTGTGAGGAAATAAAGTTTAAGTCATACAGTCTGTTATGGCAACCCTAACAAACTAATACATTTTTTTGTTGTTGTTTAAGCCTCATTTTGCTGTGCTTAAGCTCCCAGTTTGTTATGGCAGCTGCAGCAAACTAATATAACCAACAAGACCACAAAGGAAATAAACTTGAAACACAAAGACATTGAAAAGGAGGATAAAACATGGAAAATAAAATAGAATTGTAAAAGTGTATGACCCTTAACAATATGGTAATTTAAACAGAACCATGTAAATAACCAAGTTAAATGTAATAGGCCTAAACACCTCAGGTAAAGTGTATAGATTGTCAGATTAAATTTTTTTTGAAAAACAAAAAGTACCATTGACCTTTACAAATTAACCCATTTTAGGTCTAAATATGTATATAGCTAAAAGTAAAATGGACAAAAAATATATGACATGCCAGCATTATTCTTACAAGAGCTGGAGTGGCTATATTAATATCAGATTTATGCAGTCTTCTAGAAAATTGAAAGAATTTTTTTCTGCCTTCTGCTATTATGCTCACGTTACCCTAGTATAGAAGACAGACATTATAAGATGCCTACATGTTAATATCCCATCACATGTACACAGATGCAAAAATTAAGAACAAAATTTTAGTAAGTAGAATTTAAAAATATGATGTACTATGCTCAAGTGGAATTTATCTTCTGCATGCAAAGGTTGCTTAATATTGAAAATGAATCACTGTCATTCACTCACCATACTGATAGAACCCTTAAGTGACATTAATAAATGAAGATATACAAAGTACTTGAACAAACAGAATTCCTAATAAATATTCTTGCCAAACCAAGTATTAAAGAGAACACCCTCATTTTAATAAAAAAAAATCTAGGAAAAATCTACATATAGCACCTTATGTAATGATGAAAGATAAACTACTTTTCCCAGAGGGTCAAATTCAAGGCAAGGAAGCCTATTCTTAGCACTATCCAAATTCAGTGCTGAAGTATAAACTCATTATAGAAATAAAACCCTTCAAGGATACTTTCTCAGTACTACATAACAGGTACTTAATTAATGTTCTTCAATAAAAGAATGAATGAACATATAATATTTTGGTTTGACAAATAAATTACTGCAAAATTTATAATTTTGGATGATTTAAGAACTAAAGATTGAATTTACTCAAAATAATTATAGTTAAACTTGATAAATACAGAAATATTTCTATTTTTTATTCATTCTATATATTATATGTACATATATAATAAAAATATGGAAACATTATTAGCTTTTTAAATATGTAATACATAAAAAGTTGATAATGGTGTGCTTAAATCATTTATTAACATATTATTTACAAAGTAAGCAGTGCTACTTGATGGTAATAGCAACAAAATCTTCAGAAAGCACAGTGCCCATAAAAGCTGTTTTCAAAATGTAGTCATTTTTGCTACATTGAGAGGCATTAGGTGTTAAAATAATTCTAACAGCCTTCAAATATGTTTTGTTTAATGTCACATTTATTTCAGTATTTTGAATTATTTTAATCAAGAAGGAAATGTATTCCAAAATTTTATCTACTTGTTTATATCTGAATGTTTTTATTTATTTTTACTAAAGTATTGAGGGAAGTCAAACTTCTACAATTAATATGTCAGATAAAACCATAAAGTAAATATATATATATATATATATATATATATATTAAATATTGATAATATGCTCTTGGGAAATTCAGAAATTTTGACTGTTTTCCAAAATGTTGCATGAAATATTAATTAAGGTTTTTAAAATGAAAGCATTAGTTGGGACTGGGGTAGGACACAATCTATCTTCAGATTCCTCTTCCCAGTTACAGAACACTGACATATATATTCAGTCCACTTCTGGGCCACCTTTCCTGTCTAGCACTGCTTCCATGCACAAGGACTTGAGGGGACTTTAAACAGACCCTTTCAAAGCCTGCAACATATGAGCAGACAAAAGCCCAGGTTCTGGAGTTCACTATCATCAGCCCCTATACATCCTAACTAACTTGTGAGGTTTTCAATTACCAGTGTGAAAAATGAATAATAATAAGGATATAAATGTGGCTAAAGTGCTCACACACAATACTGTGTATGTTGTATAGCAATCTATTATTATTGCTATATGAGCTGTATAACTTCACAACAAAATAAGAATAAGTAAGCTAAGCATATGGAGGCCAAAGTACCACCTTTATTACTAATGACTTATAAATTGAAGAAAATGGATTTCCTATTAATTGGCATCATATAATCACAGGCTACATTGAAAAGTCATTATTCTCTCCTATACCACCTACACACACACACACACACACACACACACACACACACACACAGGCTTGCCCTGTAAAATTCACAGCATGGAAAATACTATAAAATATGGGATTCTCAAGAGCAGGAAAAGGTGACTGGTTATTGGATATCTCGATATCCAGCTCCTTCCTCCAAATTCACAAATGAAAACTCTATGAAGAATAGAATTTTGGACTAGTAACCACCTAGAACCATATGGAAGAAAATATTTGATCATGGGGCATATAAGGCATTGCTTTGTCTGTCACGGTACTGAGTAACTAACTTTAGACATGCCACACAGTTATGTTTTTAGTCTTATCATCATATTAGATTCTCCAAGATTTTTTTTTTTTTTTTTAAGAAAGGCAGACTGCCATGTGCAGCGCCTCATTTGGATGTGCCTGGGATCTTGGAAACTTGACTACCCTACATTCTCCTACAACTACTCATATACCCTTGACCAAAGAATGGTCCTTCTCTATTCCAGGAAGGTTGGCCTCTTCAACTGAGTGCAAAGCTTTGGGAGGGATGCATATAGATCAGTGAAGGAAGAAGGGGACACCCACCTAACCAGCTAGATCAGCCGAATCAACCCTGGCGATCAATGGGGTGACAGATGTTGCAGCCATATTGCCCTCACATCCTCGCCAAGATATTTTGGGTGTTGTTTTTATTACCAACAGACTCAGCTCTCACATTCTCCAACTATCGGAATTTTCTATAATTCCTTATCACAGGAATGTGCCAGAAAGTGGGGAAAAGGAAGGGAGAGCCATCCAAAATTAGGATCTCATTGCTTTTTTTTCCTGAATTTTTCCCATGCTCCAGTGTAGAGTGTCTTAAGTTGGTATAAAAGAAAAGCATAGAGATTTTCATCATTCTCCTTTCACTTATTTGTAATGTAATGAGTCCAACCAAGAGAATGCTTAAAAAGCAAGATTTGACTTTTTAAATCTTATGGTAATGGAGTTGAGATAATCTAAAGGAAGAAGTACAAAGGCTGATAAAATATTACAAGAAAATTAATTTTTATATTTCACAATCCTGTCCATCTTCCATAGAATTATCACCTTATTGCAATGACATTGAAACTTCATGATTGAAACCAACATATGAGAAAAAAGTTTGACTTAAGACTTGTACAGCACATGAAATTCTTAAAAATTCTCATTATGTAAAATATAAGGAATATTTTTTACTAAAAAATATAATTTAAATTCGACCTCCAGGCTTCACCTCTACCCTATTTTTTATTCTTTATTTTGAAACAGGATCTCACTAAGGTTGCGGAGGGCCTCACCATGTAGCTGAGGCTGTGCACGAACCATTATCCTCAGATCTCAGCCTTCCGAACACTGAGGTTACAAGCATGTGCCACCACACCCAACTTAATTGACTGAATTTAAGATTCCCTGTCTATTATATGATTCAGCAATCCCATTACTGGGTATATATCCAGAAGAAATAAAACTCATAATTTCAAAGAGATGTTTGCACTCACATTTTCATTGCAGCAATATTTGCAATTGTCAAGAAATGGCAAGAACTGAAGCATCCATCAACTAATGAATGGATTAAGAAAATGTAGTCCATATATATCCTGGAATACTTTTAGCCACAAAAAAAAGGATGAAACCCTGTTATTCATGACAATATAGATGGAACTGGAGTTTATTGTGCTAAGTGAAACAAGACAGGCACAGAAAGATATAAGTACTCATGATCTCACTCATATATGAAATCTAAATAGTTGATCTCACAGAAGTTGAGAGTACAAGGGCTTGGTATCATAGACTTTGGAAAGCAGAAGAAGGAGGGATGAAAAGAGGTTGATCAGTGGGTACTGAGAAAAGAGCAGCAAGTTATGGTGTGCCATTGCAGAAAAGAGTGAAAATAGATAATTATAATATGCTGTACATTTACACTTTAATATACATTTACTGTTATATAAATAATAATGAGGTTCAGAGTGACAGAAATATATATGCACTGTGTGTACATGTCAAAAAGCTAGAGGAAGCTGGGTGTGGTGGTGCATGCTTGTAATCCCTGTGCTTGGGAGGCCCCAGAACTGCAAACAAACAAACAAATATAAGCTAGAGGAAAGAATGTTGAATATTTTCTCCATGAATAAATGAATAAATGTTTGAGAACACTTGATTTACAATGTATGATTGTTACATGTGTTGCAATATCACCTGATATCTCATAAATATGCACAATTTTATATTTTATATATAAATTAATTAAAATAATTAAATTTAAGTTTTAAAAATAACATAACCTTATTTGTTGTTGTTGTTGTTGTTGTTGTTGTTGTTGTTGTTGTTGTTTTGGTGGTACTGAGGTTCCTGGAAACCCTTTTACCTCTAGGTTATACTCCCAGACCTATTTTATATTTTTCTTTGGAAACAGGGTTTCTAAAGCCAGCAAGTCTGGCTTCGAACCTGCAAGATCCTCCTGTTTCTGCCTCTTAATCACAGGGATTATAAGTGTGCGCCACCACGCCCGGCAAAATAACATAACCTTTAAAAAAAAATAAGATGGAGAAATATCTTGGGACTTGCAATCTGTTCCTGCATGAACCAATATTTTTATATTAGCATTTCTTTGGGTTAAGTAGGATAGTAATTGGAGAAGATTCTATACATAACTTCTATACTTTTATTGGTGTATTATAGTCTCACATCATAATGAAGCTCATAGTTTTATGATGCCATAGATGCACACAGCAGTTGGTATTTCCCTGCCTCTTGCCCCACGCGTTCCCTTTCCCATACAAAATATTAAGATTGGCATTAGTATTCTTACGTATGTACATAATTTCAGTGGAAGTATTTCCTTCATTAATTCTCCCTCTTTCCCCCAGACACTCCCCTGTCTCTGCCTCCTGTCTCTGCCTCCCAAGCGCGGGGATTACAAGTGTGCACCACCACGCCCAGCTGTCTTTTATTTTTGAAAGAGCATTTCAACAGGTTTCTGAGAGTCTCACTTCATTGCTGAGACTGTCCTAGAACCTACGATCCTCTAACCTCCAAGTACTAAGATTATAGGTGTACACCACCAAGTGTGGTCATACAATCACTTTTGATCTCGTTGCACTTGGCTATTTCCCAGAACTTGTTGATGATTCTAAAGGAAACTATCCATTGCAGTTATTTTGACAACTATATTTCTTCTTTCCATTAGGCAGAAGAAAAAGCAACCTATCTCACAAAGAAACAAGTTCCATGTAAACTATGCTTATATTTAGAATTACTGTAAAATGGATTCTTTCATAGGTATCTGAATAAAAACTAATCACATTGCTTATTTGTGGCAAAGAAACTAATGCACAAGAAGCTTGAAATAGAAAGTACTAAAAGCAACTTACTTTCTTCTATCATTCTGGCTATACCAGCTCCTGGGAACTTTTTTCAGTCCTTTTTTAGTTCTTTCAATTGCTATGGAAACTGCAAAGAATTTTCTTATGGAAAACACAAACTATAATGTATGCTTATAAAATTAGAATTTAATAGGTATTGCAGTGATTAAAGAAACTATGTTTCTGAAAAAATTCCCAAAGAGAATTTCTTTTAAAAGATAAAAAAAAATGTCTAACAAAAAGTCTAGATTCGCTAGGCACGGTGACACAAGCTTGTATTCCCAGTGTTTAGAAGGCTAAGACAAGAGTACAGCAGATTCTGTGCCATCCTCAGCTACTTGGTGAGGCCTCTGTAACTTAGTGAAACCATGTTTCAAAGCAAAGAAAAAAATAGGACTGAAGTGTGTAGCCCGGAGGTAGAATGCTCCTGGATTCAATTCCCAATACCACAAAAGTCTAAATTAATATGTAATAATTACAGAATATTTTAAATAATTACTGTATGGTTTTAATAAGTATTCTGAGATGGCACAGAAGAGGTAGCATTTTGAATCTAGGATTCTGGTTTAAAGAAGGAAATTATACTTTTTTTACTAAAAGAAAGAGTTTTTATATTATTTCACATTCCTGTTTTTATTCAGGATTTACATTCACTTTGCAATATCTTTTTCCAGATAGCATGCATATTGTAGAAAATATAATTATAGAATGTTATTAGACAAAATATTTTTATTCTAATCATATATACATATCCTAGAACCAGTACCTTTGAATTTTTTTTTTTTTTTTTTGCGGGTCTGGGGATGGAACCCAGAGACATTCGACCTCCAAGCTACACCCCCTGCCCCCTGCCCTATTTTTTATTCTTTATTTTGAAACCCGGTCTCACTAAGTTGCGGAGGGCTTCACTAAGTAGCTGAGGCTGTCTGCAAACTGCAATCCTCTGGTCTCAGCCTCCCGAATGCTGGGATTACAAGCATGTGCCACCATGCCCAGTTGTACCTTTGAATTTAAACATGGATTATGATAAGGACTGACCTATCCAATCAATGATTTACATATATTTTATATTTTAAAGTACTATTTCATTTTTGTTTGTGTGGTACTGAGAATTAAACCCAGCATAATTCTTCTTCTGAGATACACCCATAGCTCCATTTTATTTTTAACTTGAAACAAGGTCTCCCTAAATTATCACACATTTGCAATGAATCAGTAATATTCCTGTTTCAGCCTTGGAAGGACTAGGATTAAAGTCATGTATCACCCCTAATACTATACTCAGCCAAAGCACTAGTTTTGATGGAAATTTTATATGCTTTGGAATAATAAAAATAATATTGATTACTATTAATTTATTATAACATAAAAACTATGTTCTTTGTAATAGTAACAAATAAAATACATATGTTCTTATTTTCTTTATAATTATCTCAGCTAGATAAGGCATATTATCCTACTTAACCTAAAGACACGGAAATTGAATTTCAGAAAAAGCATCACTTTTCTGACTACAAGTCACAGATTCCACCAGCTTGGAATAATCTAACAGTGGTTTGGGGAGCGATCAGTCTCCAGTAATTTTTATCAGCCACATTTTTCTCACTCATAAATAAGATTTCATATACTTTATAAGTTCAGCTGCAAATATTTAATAGAAGAAAAAAATCATGGATGGAAAAATAGCTGAAATGCTAATAAAGCTCTTACTTTTTCCAAGAATGATACACACAAAACTTTTTGATGTTTGTGAATATGTATTTTGACTTCTAAAATACTTATTATTAAGTGTGTTATTTTTTTTCTGAATTCTAAAATTAATAAATAACAGGAGTGATTATGAATGCATTGCACCTATACTAGATTCCATATCTTCCCATAGGCATCTTTCTTTTCTTTAGCTGCTGATCAACAAGAAATCTTAAAACATGGATTCCTGATTAATGATCTTGTTAATAAACTAATCTAAATGCATGCTTCTCAGTCCCTCCTAAAGAAAAGAAGCCTTTGAGAAAGCCTGTGGAAGAGAAAAACAGTTTTTGAATAATGCATGCTTTCATTCACTTCTATCTCCCTGCCTCTTGCTTGTAATGATACATTTTGATAACTGGAAATAGCAGGGATTTGTGGATGAAAAATACCGCCTACCTGAAGGTATTTTACCATTCCGGAGGTTTGACATATCATTAAATCACCCCAAAAGCAAACTCAGTAAATGCTGCTTAACATTAAGTTGTAAAATCGTAATAATCATATAGTGATTTTATTGGGGATGATAAACATTTTGCAAAATTGTGATTTTATTAATAATTTTTAGTGGTAACATGTTCCAATGAGACACACAGGATTTATGGGAAGTCGATGCTAGAGAGATATTATCTGTTAATGAGGAGGGTTCCTTTTGCCAAAGCATAAATGCCTTATGTTGTGAGTCTCACAAGGATTCAGACAATTTTCACTTTCTGGTTTGCCTAATAGCCTTTAGATTTTAGCTGCTTCTTTCTCTTTGGGACAGTTAATAATCACTCTCATCACATGAGATCTTGGCGACATATAAGACATTTTGTATGTACTGGCTGTATGGCTGTACTAAACTCCTGCTGTTTCTAGACACACAGCAGATAACAATTATGATGATGATGGCCAATATAAGCCCTTAATGTATTATATTACTCTAGGTTTCTCAAAGCTTGTCCAAAGGCCAGACCATGTAATTAACTCCTTTTTAACCTTAAATCTTACTTCTATGCCATACATTAGTCATTGTGTCTAAACAAGTGTTAAGGGGTTTCTTTTTCTTTTTTTTTTTTTTTTTTTGGGTGGTACTGGGGTTCTACGTCCGGGCTACACTTCCAGACCTATTATATATATATTTTTTTATTTGGAAACAGTATCTCTTAAGCCAGTGCGGCTGGCTTCAAACCTGCGTGATCCTCCTGTCTCTGCCTCCCAAGTGTGGGGATTATAAGTGTGCGCCACCACGCAAGGCTAAGGGGTTTATTTCTAAAGAAGGCACAGCATCATTTTTCCAATAGTAAGACATGTCAGTGACAAAGCCATGATGAATTTTCCTCTTCCTATTTTTGTCCAATTAAGTTATACCTTCTGTCTTAACTAATGCCATAGAACAAACTATCATGACATCAAT
This sequence comes from Muscardinus avellanarius, assembly GCF_963383645.1. Classification (NCBI taxonomy): domain Eukaryota; kingdom Metazoa; phylum Chordata; class Mammalia; order Rodentia; family Gliridae; genus Muscardinus; species Muscardinus avellanarius. Next base: position 211,248,203 of record NC_137786.1, on the reverse strand, counting down.
GGCTTAAAACAACAGGCACACCTGTCTCTATGGTTCAAACATCCAGCAACAGCCCAGCTGGGTTTCCTGCTTCAGGCTCTCATAAATGCCAACTAGCAAGAAGTCAGTTGCAACATCTATCTCATCTAAAATCTCGACTGAGAAAGAGTTGACTTCTGAACTAATGTGACTGATGGCAAAATTGAGTTTCTTTCAGATTGTAGAACTGAGGGCCTCAGTTTCTTTCTGGATGTCAGCTGGAGCCCACTCTGTTGTCACATGAACATCTGTATACATCTGCTCAAAACAGAGCAGTTTGCTTCAACAAAGCTCACAAGTGAGATGTTAACATGATGCTATAAACTTATACACCTTAATCATGCACATAAATTCCCGTTACCTCCATAGTGTTCTCTTGGTTAGAAGCCAGTAACAGGTTCTGCCAATACTCAAGAAGAGGGAAATACACAAGATTCTGAAAGCAAGGAGGTGGAAATTATTGGAGGTCACCTTTAGGGCATGTGTAGAACAATCTCCATATTAAAATTATTGGGAAAGAGCACTGCATCTACACACTTCCTCTAGCCATCTTTGCCTGCCTACACAAATCAACTGCTCAAGAACATGAAGACTATGAATAACATTGCTTTTTGGATCCATCTTTCATTTCCAGTGACCTACCCTTCCATTTCCAACTAATATTCTAGGTCTGCGCACTACTCATCATTTGACAACTTCCACTCCCTCTGACACTTAGGTTTCCCCTTCCCATCAACCAAGTTTCGGCCCATAGGTAATATTTTCAGGGAATTTTAATGCCCATCACACAGTAATACAGGAACTATGTTAAATGTTTCCATGCAAATATTGTTAACTCATCCACATTTCAGACAAGGACATTTTACCTTTTACAGTTGAATTCTTAATTCATTTCAATTTTTTCTTTTAATATTGTTTCTAGTAGAATAGATTATAATATCCATGATAGTATTGTTTTACCCGTTGCTAAAGCAGGCCAGGCTGGGCAAGAGGATTCAATCAATATTGTTGACTAAATTGATGAAAAAGTGATTCATAGAGTTAGAAGAAAAATTGATTTTCCACTCCCATCTTCTTCATTTGTATTCATCTCTAAGACCTTGAAATAAATCTTACAAACTCAATATGTGAACTTCCTTACTATCAACAATTCTGAATTCTTTCTGTTTCTATAACCTTTATTTCTCAACAGGTAGGGTATTTCTCCAAGGCCTAAAATTAAAGGTGCTACTCGGTAGAAATACCCTAACATTTGAAGATTTTCTTTTCATTAAAAAAACTATTTTCGGTATATTTAAAAATAGTGTTTTTATATTGCCAAAATTAAATAACTTCATAAGAAAAACAGATTTTCCTTAAAGCAGGCAGTATAAAATGTATTCAGTTGCCTTTACCATAAATTTAGCATAAATATTCTAATTCTACATTTATTAGGAAAAAGAGACTTGTACAGAGTGGTTGACATAGAAACAAGAAAAGAATAGGGATTTCAACTTAAAGCTACACTGGTTACTAGGTAACCATATGTTGACTGCAATTAAAAGGTCATATGACTGAAAGGGTGAAATCAGAATTATCAGAGAATAGAACATTCAATTACTTTGATAAAAATTAGAAACAGTTTAATATTAAACCAGTTAGGTACAGTTATTCATTCTAAACATGAGCAAAATTATGTTAAAAATAAAAGCAAATAAAGAAGAGGAACAAAGAATTTAAGTTTGTTATTGACAAGTTCCTGGAGATAAATACACTTCCTATAAATATTGAAATTCTAAATGTTCGGTTTAAGGTCCAAAAAGAGGCTATAGTAACTAGGACAATGTCCTCCAAAATTGTTATATAAAGTGTACAGTACATCTATTTAAGTTTATTGTATTCCATGTGAGTTCTTTCATTTAAAAAAATCATCATTATTAAACAAAACCTTACAAAAATTAAAAAGAAACATAATCCTTGACATGAAAGCCAAATATTAAAGATGCATGTATTACATGCTAGAATCCTATCCCCCTCACTCCACCTATTAATTATACAGGTGATGTAGAGAGCTACCCAACACCCAAAGAAGAAATACTGAAATCTGTATCACAAATGCCATAGACTTTGCCCTCAAAATACTTAGACTTAAGTGCTTTAAAAACTATCTCTTCTACTCCAAGGAGACAAACAGGATTTCAATAAACACATTAAGATTCTGCTTGGAATATTTATATTTCAAATAATATTGCTCTAGAATTCAAGCAAAAAATCCTGTGTTGAGCCTTGGCCTTTTGAGCCTTTGCTCTTTTGAAAATGACTTCCTCCACATTTTCTAAGACCTTAGTGGGCAAGATGGGATGGGGCTGACCCTGACAGGGAAACTAAATGATTCAATGCTAACTAATGCTAGACCAGAACTATATGACCTCAGTCACACTTTCATCTCTTCAAATCTCTCTGGAAGAAGATGGAATATTACAGCTATTTTTGAAGAGACTTCATCAAAAAAATTATCTCTCTCTCCCCCATATATATGTAAAACTATAATATAGATAGGTATAAAATAAAATGTATAATATATATATTCAGTCTACCCATCCCATTATAGATTTATTTTAAAGCAGGGTCTTGTTAATTTGGCAAGGCTATCTTTAAACATGCCATTCCTATTTACTAAGCATATATATGTGTGCCACTGAACCAAGCTTTGCAGTACCTTTTTAATCTTAGAAACCACTGAGCTGAACTTCTCCACAACCATAGCATTAGAAAGGACAATGATATTCTCCAAAGAAGATTTCCTTTCCATCACACAGTGTTTTTAGAGAATCTATCTCTATGCCCCCAGAAGAAGAAATGTCAACATGAGTGGATTAAATGTGAAATTAGATGAAGCCTTAGGAAATTGGATTTTTTTTTCATTTTCCAGAAATCTGAAAGTAAAATTTATTAATATACATCAGCCTCTTAACTAAAACATAATGTGAGGCTGGAGACGGGCTCTTATGATTGACATGTAGAACAGAGAAATCTTCTCTGTAGAGATAAGTATCTACACGTGGTGACACACACCTGTAATCCCAATATTTTGGAAGCTGAGACAGAAGGATCGCTAGATCTAGGCCAGCTTCAGCAACTTAGAGACCCTGTTTCAAAATAAAATAAAACAGCGTTGGGAGTGTAGCTCAGAGGTAAAATGCCCCTAGGTTCAATCACGAGTAACATTAAAAAAGAAAAAAATAACAACATAAATAAATAACAGATACTTTTTAGAGAAAATCTCATTTGTTTCTAAACAAAGAGATGGGAAAAGAATAAAAACTGTAACTATATTGACTCCAGGTTTCCAATACTTTTAGTCTTGTATGAGATCCAAATACTCCTCTATGCCCAAAGTTTTATAATAAAGGTTTGGGCCTTTTTAAAAATGTTTATCTTCAAACTGTAGACTAACCCAAGTCATCTTTTTCTGGAAAATAAAGTATTTCCAAATAGGTGCCCAATTCAATGATAATTGAATTTCAAAGCAATATAGTTCTTTGGATCTCAATATTTGTGCTGAATTATATCTTTTACAACCCTCTTATAAAATAAAATACTAAGGTCTCAGGTATGTAGCTAAAGTTCTAAAGGCTCTGGCACTTAACTAGAATTTCAAAGACTCAGGAGCTTGACTAGAGGCTGAGGAACATCAGCAGACACAGCTCACGTTTTCTGTTATTATCCTTACAGATAGTATGAGATTCAAATCCTCAAGTTCATCGCTACTGATAGGATTTTGACAAGATATTTTACCTTTCAATGCTTCACATTTAATCAGTGAAAAGAGAAAAATAATTCCTACTAATCAAGGTTTCAAGATGAATTATTCGATATGGTATATAGAAAACAAATTTCTCAAAAATATCTAAGCAGTTTTTATATGGCTTGCCCTCTTTAATATGAAATGTAAGTTTGAAACACACAAAAATTTATTCCACATTATGTTTTATTCATGACCAACCGTCAGGTAAAAGTGATTTTCATAATATATATGATATATATTTCAACTCCTGATGAAAAAACTCCAAGAGCCTTCTGATTCATATAGTAAAATCCCAGAGCATGTGCTTCTTTACACTACCGCCCCTGGCCACTCTAGGTAGAAATACACATATTACACATAAAATATTGCATATAAGACATGTGTTTTATTTTGAAGTATTAGGTATTGAACTGAGGATCTCACACACACTAAGCAAGCACTCTATCACTGAGCTACATTCCCAATCCTTTTTAAAAATTTTTACTTTGAAAGAGTCTCACTCAGTTACCCAGTTCACCCTGAACTTGTGATCTTACTGCCTCAGCTTCTGGAGGAGCTGGGCTTAATGGTGTGTACCACTGCACCCAGTAAATGTTGTTTATGAACATTTTTAGGAAACTGTACAAATTATCAAGCAGATTACTTCAGTCAAATTTTTATTTCCATTCTTCTATTTTTTTCTGAATGTTTTTCTTCTCCACCTAAGAGTAAAAATAGATCATTAAATCCTATTACAGCCTGATTCTTCCTCACCTTTGAACTTGGCATCTGAAGTTTCTTCTGGAGATACGGATTCTGCAAAGGGCAGTTTTATGACTTGTCTTGGGTAAGCACAGATTAGGGAGATAATCAAAGGTCACCATTAAAGCTGTGCTGAATTGCTTTTCCAGACTCCTGGGACACAAGCAAACAAATGCTTACAGTGTGTCTGTGGGCTCAAACTTCCTGCAAGAAAGACTGCCTTGTCTGATTTTTTTACTTTATATCTCAGCATCTTTCACAACTTAGGAACAAAAAGTCTACTTTTGCTAGCATGAAAATCATTTGCTGTTTTTAAAGAGGTACTACCTTTCATTTGTTCAGTTCATCAGATGAGCTACATTTGCTCCCACATTCTATGAAGTCGACTTAGATGTTGAATCCAAAAGCCTGATTCCCTCTAGGTCAGCCTCTGAAATCTCCCAAAGTGGAGCCTGGACTCTCATTCATTTTCCCATCTTGTGAATAACTTGTTAGAACCAAGTGACGGACTCATGACAAAACTTTCTGCTCATTTTCTAAAGCCCGTATGTTCGTTTGCTCTAATTCAGGTCCCAACTGAACATCATGACCTATATACAACTCTGATGTCCATATATTCTTTGGTACCATTAGGAAAATTTCACAGAAAATTACAATAGATGATCTAGTATGATCTAGTATGACCCCATCTTTCCCCCTCCAATTAGGATATCTGGATACCCATCCCTGCTCTGAAGAGAGAAATTGGTCTAGGAGAGAAGGATTAAGCTTTGATGAATACTTTTCAGCAAGTACCACTGGACTACTTGGAAAAAGTTGCCTCAGAGTGTGTCTGAAGCTGCAGACTGTCACCAAAAAAAAGACTTCCAATAAGTTAGGCAACTATGAAGACATGAAATTATGTTGTCCAATTTATTCGGCTCTGAATCTGATTATACAATGTGATATTCATTATGGAGTTACCTAGAAAGTGCTTACAAAGTCATAGTTCTTTGTATTAGTCCAGACAATAAACCATTATGAATCGTACCTTTAGTTTGGGGAGAGAATACAATGTACAGGATTGGATGAAAGGTGTGCTTTCATGATTTTCTTTCTTCCTCTTTCATATTTGAGATCCTATATTACCTTTAAATTCTTTGAGTGGTGGAAGAAAGGAGATAGGAAGTATGTTATTTGACATAATAGACGGACAGGGTTTGAAAAGGATGGGGGAGAATTTCTGTCCTAGAAAAGTGAAAATATGAATCATTAAAATTATTAGTCCAATGAACCTTAGGGGTAACAATAATTTTGTTTTTGTTAACCTAAAATTCTATCCATATTCAATCAAAGGAGAAGTACCAATATTTTTAGAGGACATTTTTTACATATTACTTTGTTCAGTTAGGCTGCCAGGTATTTTATACTCTTGTCATAATTGTGGACACTAAGGCTCAAAAAAGTGAAAGGAATTGTCAAAGTACACACAGCAAATTAGCATTTCAACATACATTTCACATCAGGTCTGCTGGAGTGTTAGATTGTGCCAGACTCTAGAAGTCGTATATGTACCATGCTATGAATTTTGGCATGCACACAGAAAGAGGGACATCCTGGAATACAGAATCATAGAAAAATATGACTGTTTTCTTCTTCCCTGACACATTCATAAGGCTTCTGTAAGTGACTACCCCACAGTAGGTGCTCACTAATTGTTTGCTTAAGAATGAATATATTAATACATAAGGAGATTTTAAAGCAGCAATTGACTTAGCATAATTACAACCCATGTTTGATCTTTTCTTTTAATTTCTACCCATTTGTTTTCTTAAAGTTTGAGTTATATAGAAGGTATATTTTAGTGATTATTGCACAGCATGGTAACTACAGTTAATAAGAATGCATTATGCATTTGTAAATTGCTGAAAAAATAGATTTTAAATATTTTCATGACAAAATGAATATGTCATTTGATAGATATGTTAACTATCTTGATTAAATCATTCTACAACATATATGTATGTGCATATATATGCATATATATTTATGTACTTATATACCAAAACATTATATTGTATTCTGTAAATATAAATAGTTATTGATCAATTAAAATATATATTAAAGCCGGGTGTGGTGGCACAGGCTTATAATCCCAGTATTTGGGAGGCCGAGACAGGAGGATTGTGTAGGTTCAAAGCCAGTCTCAGCTACTTAGTGAGGCTCTCAACAAACTAGTGAAATCCTGTTTCCAAATAAAATATAAAAAATAAGTCTTTAACTTTGGCCCAGAGGTAGAAAGCCCCTGGCTTTCAACCCCATTACCACAAAAAATAATAATATATTAAAAAGTAAATAAGCCAGGTGTGGTGGCACATGCTTGTAAATCTAGTACTTGGGAGGCTGAAATAGGAGAACTGTAGGTTCTTGGCCATCCTCAGCAACTTGGGAGGCCCTCCATAACCTAGTAAGACAACTTTGTTATTACTCATACAAGTTTTGGCTTTGACAATTTACTTACAAAATCAATAGTAAGTATTCTGATGTTTTATATACTTCTAAATAATCGGTTACAATACATATAACAGAGATAAAAATATATTTTAATAAATAGATGAACAATTATGGATACCAATATTTGCAGTCCAGCATAGAAATGTCATATTTCTTCTTTCAATGGCAAAAACACTGGGAAGGAACAGAGGACAATGTGGGCTAGAAGAAGTTTGATGAAGTAAATAAGATGAGTGGAGCTAAATTTCTGTGTTTTCCATTTTGTAAGAGTGGAGGACATTTTCTGCTAAACTAAGCAATTATTTGTATGTATGTTAGATCTTTCTTATCTGGTATGTCAACTCTGGTGATGTCAAATGAGAGCACTAAAAGGTTTATAACTCAAATTATGGACCATAATCTTAGAAGAGGTGGATAATGGCATGCTGAACATTGATGGGGCTTTATATTAAAAACAATGCTTGATTCTTTCCTTACTAGACCAACCTGGAGTGTGAAAAAAAGGTTTATCATTAGGAAAGGGTAAGAACAATGAGGTATAGTGATTCTGCACATCATTATAATAGCACTGAGAATATTCAAATGTATATTTCTATGTTTCTATCTGCTTAATACACCTTTTGGAAGACTCTAGAGAAGCCCTTTCTTCTACCTTGTAAAACAGGAGAATTTGTGCCATTAAATATGAACCATGATAACAAACTAAAAAAGAAAACAATGAGAGAGAGATACCATTTGGAAAAATTATTTTTAAAATAATAAAATACCACTTATATGTTAAGCATTATTTAAATTCCATATCACTGGCAATGGGACACAGGGAAGATAATATTGGTAACTATCATATAGTTGTGTTTCATATTGAAGAGAAAATTAAGAACAAATGACATAAAACTAGGCAAGCTTAGGATGGTTCTATGGATACAGATCACAATCCAAAATAGATAATTATCCTCTCTAAAAATTTTGAATGCCAACTTTTACATAGAACATTTTATTTTTATATTTATTTATTTATTTATTTATTTATTTTGCAGGTCTGAGGATAGAACCCAGTGGCATTCAACCTCCAAGCTATACCCTGCCCTATTTCTTATTCTTTATTTTGAAACAGGATCTCATTAAGTTGTAAAGGGCCTCACTAAGTAGCTGAGGCCGTTTTTGAACCATGATTTTCCAGTCTCACCTTCCTGGGTGCTGGGATTGCAAGCGTGCACCACCACACCCGGCAGAACATTTTAAATAAGTATATTTTCTTACTTTTTCTTTACACATTACAAAATGATGATGATGATGTCTTCCTTTGACTGGAAAGTAACCTCGATGTTTTACCCACAAAATAGCTGAGAGAATCTGATATAATTTTAAATTGAGAAAATTGAAGTTGGACAATGACATACAAAAATTCAGTCTACTTCTATAAAGTACATTCAGTACTGGATAAGTAAAGATTTTATTTTATTTTTTTAACCTCATATACTGACACATGTGTCTATAAACCCAGCAAGTATCATTTCATTTTTATGCGTTCCTCAGTAGAATTTATAACTCCTTCTTATTTTTCAGTTCGATTTAGAGGTGTGAAGTTTGTTTTGAAATGAACATTTGGAAAGATTATGAGATAAAGGATAAAATGTCAACAAGCGTATGTGCTCTCAACAAAATAAATTACCTGTCTTTTTGACCCAGGTCACAAAAAGGTCTAGTAGTCCAATTTGTTTTTAAACATTATCAAGAAAATAGAATGAGTTCAATACCATAACATCAATACTTAGTTAATAATTTTGACCAATTTATAATCATATATAATATACTCTTGATTTTTTTAATATTATACTTTATGACTAAAATAACTCAATTTTAACTAAGATTTTTTTTAAATTCAAGAGTGATTTGGTCATCAACCAGCCCTTGCATTTAGAAAAAGAAAACATGAAATTCGTTTTTGGTTTTGATGAGGAGAGTAAAATGTACTAAATCACAAATAATGGGTCTACAGGGTTAGGTCAAGAAAAATAGAAGGTATAACAAAAATTTTTTTGAGCACAAAGAAGCAAATTCCAACATATTATCCAAACAAAATTCTTTCTTCAATTCCTTGAAAATGAAAGATGGTAAGACTTATGAAGAATGTAGATGTAAGCCAAAATTGCCTTCAAATTAATTTTTTGAATATCAGTGAATAATTAATCCATATATTTTGCTCCACTTCTAAACCTAAACTCAACAAAGTAAAAGGTAAACAGAAGGTTCTTGAAATTGTGCGTTTGTATTTTGCAAAACTTACATACAATAGAAAATAAATTTTATTTCCACCTTCATACATATTTAGTCTTTCCTTTTAATATGAAAATATGTTACATGCCCGGCGTGGTGGCGCACGCTTGTAATCCCCGCGCTTGGGAGGTGGAGACAGGAGGAGCGCGCTGGTCCGGAGCCAGCCTCTCTAGTTTAAGAGACCCTGTTTCCAAATAAAAAGTATAAAATAGGTCTGGGAGTGCAGTCCCGAGGTAGAGGGCTTCCAGGAACCCCAGTACCACCAAGAAGAAGAAGAAGAAGAAGAAGAAGAAGAAGAAGAAGAAGGAGGAGGAGGAGGAGGAGGAGGAGGAGGAGGAGGAGGAGGAGGAGGAGGAGGAGGAGGAGGAGGAGGAGGAGGAGGAGGAGGAGGAGGAGGAGGAGGAGGAGGAGGAGGAGGAGGAGGAGGAGGAGGAGGAAAAAAAAAAGAAAAAAAGAAAAGAAAATATGCTACATAATATATAGTTATCAGAATCTATAGAATAGGTACAGTGACATTTTCATACAATTCTTCCTTGTTCTGCCACTATTGCTTTAAATCAGGAGTTACTCGGGACATCTGCTATTTTTAATGTAAAATTTATTTTACTGTAGAGCTTTAAAAATACCATATTTCATGTGCATGCAATATTTTTGCAATATAATAAACTTGCCATATAACATAACTAGTATAACCTAGATATCATATAAACATATAACATTTCATGATAGTACTATAATATGATATTATTGTAATTCTATATGTAGATGAATTCACTCAACCTTATATGTTATAAACCTAATTTCGAGACTTAGAGAAAGAAAAAGCCAGATGAGTTTGAATCTTATCTCAGACATTTTCCTTAGTGACTTCCTAAGATAACTATTGGATCTCTATTGTTTCTCTTTATAAACAATATCATGGTATCACTATGAGGATTCCATGACCAAACACAAATACAGTAACTAATAATGTCTGTCATAATTAAATTTCAATAGGATTCACATCATCTTCCTTTTGTTAGTATATTCATTGCAATATAATTTACTGATTGACTATATGAAATTTGAAACACAAAAAAAGTCTGAACTTCCTATTAATCTTTTACCTTGCAGTTTTAATGCCAGCTAGTAACTCATGTGAATCAATATTTCAAAATGATGATTTTCAAAATGTGTCATGCCTTCAACTCATATTAGCTTATAATATTCTTTAGAGTTTTGAAGCACCAACAAAATGAATTGGTTACTCACAAGTTTCATTATTTCCATAAAATTAAGATTAATAATCAGCATTTACTATTAACTACCAATTATAAAAAATAAATAGCACATTAACTACCATAAATAATAAATATATTTCTTCTGATTTTTATTTTTTGTTATTATTTTTAACTACTAGGTTTTATGAAGTATGCTTCTATCATCTAAAACAATTTATACAACACCAAGAGTTAATGAATATGTAGTTCTCACTGATAAGTAAAGATCAAAATTAAGAAAATAAATTTTATCTTAATTTTTACATAAATTTTTGTTTATATTATTATGCAACTGTGAGTTTCTTCAAGTTAAGTCCTATACTTTGATTTGAAACTTTAGTTCTTAAAAGCTTTCTAGCCTTTTGGAATTATAAAACATCTAGATTTAAAATTTCTTGGAATATGGCAACTGAGAGAAGCAGCATATCTCAGTCCTGCTACACTCGATCTCTATCACAGACAAAACAATGTCTTAAGAAGAGAAAAACCTGGGCGTAGTGGTGCACGTTTGTAATCCCCATGCTTGGGAGGCAGAGACAGGAGGATCGCGCTGGTTCGAAGCCAGCCTCACTAGCTTAAGAGACCCTGTTTCCAAATAAAAATATATATATATATAATAGGTCTGGGAGTGTAACCCAGAGGTAGAAGGGTTTCCAGGAACCCCAGTACCACAAGAGAAGAAGGAGGAGGAGGAGGAGGAGGAGGAGGAGGAGGAGGAGGAGGAGGAGGAGGAGGAGGAGGAGAGGAGGAGAAAAAAAAACTTGAACAGAGCAACAAAAATTGAAAGGTGGTAGAAACAAAGCTAGAAGGCAGAACAGAGGATAGAAAAGTACCCTGCCCACCTCCCCTGAGGAATAGTTGTGGCTACAAACACCATGGTGGCATCATCTTGCCTAACCATACTGGGACTGTTGGCTCTGATTTCCAAGGAATCACAGCAAAATAAGCCAATGACTTGAAGCAAAGTAAGCAGCTGCAGCTCATTGTAATTTTAAGCATTTGGCCTGTCATCCCACACTCCACAGAGATATTCCTGCCTCAGTTACAACCTGTGGCAATGGTGGCTGAACTCACCACAACCTCCAAAGATCCAGATAGAATTCAACAACATCAATTCTACTATATATTCACTATCTCTAATTTCTACTATATATTACCTTACAATACTCAAACTCTCATGCTACTCAATCCTATCTGCTATTTTACCTTATTCTTGCATTTACTACTTCAGCACCTTCTTCCTCATTCAACCTTCATCATTGAATACAATGTAACTTTTCTTGAATATGACATCTGAAACCTACAGAAGGGGAGACAGCTATCAAAAGCAACAAACTACAAACTTAAGAAATAATGAGAAGATGAAATATCAAGAAAGCAATAAGCTCTCACAACCCCATTATAACAGAAGTAGACAAAACAGAGAACTGCAGAAATCACCAGAAGGATAAATCCAAATATTAATAATAGATATGATAAAGGACTTCCAAAACTAATTTTGAGACAGTCTGAAAGAAATAAAGGAACAAATAAACAAGCAATCTGGCATCCCAGACAGGAATCTGAAAGAAGCTCTAAAGGAATGGAAAGATGCAATCACTGAAGTAAAGGCATCAATACAAACAATAAATAGACTAGACCACATAGAAAATAGAATCTCACCATTAGAAGATAGATGACCAATCCAAAAATGAACATATAGTATATAATATAGAAAAAAAATTAACAGCAGGAATTGGACATTAAAGAGATATGCGCAAATTTTAAGAGATAACCTAAGAATACGCATAGAGGATGAAATTGAAGTGAAACCAAAGGTATCAAAAATATTTTTAAAGAAGTAAAGCAGAAAATGTTTCAAACATAGAAAAAGAGATTGAGATACATGTACAGAAAACATATAAAGTTTCCTTTAGATAAGATCAGAGAAAAAGTTCACAATACCACATAATAGTCAAATTGAATAAGGTAGAGACCAAGGAGATAATCTTAAAGGCAACAAAATCAGAAGTCAAAATAACATTCAGAGTCAAACTAATTAGAATCACTGCAGACTTTCCAAACCAAATTATGAAAGCAGGAGGGCATGGAGCGACATATTCCAAACTTTAAAAGAAAACAATTTGTAGCAAAAACTTTTCTACCCAGCAAAAATATCTCTCAATTTAGACAGAGAAATAAAAATCTTTCAAACATCCAGATACTGAAAGAACACTTCAACAAATATGAACAGGTAGAAACTTTCTCAATATGACCTAAAAGGCATAAGAAATTAAAAGGAGTATCAATGACTCAAGAGCTGCAGAAAATGGTGACTGTGGGATGCAGCCCATCTCAGTATCTGTGACAAACAAAAGTCAGCTACTGAGAAGGCAGCTTCTTGACAAGAAAAGCAAAGTAGTTAAGATACATATGAATGGAACATAAAAAAGGAACTGTGGTGAAATAAAATCCAGTGGCCAGAACAGGAGACAGCAAAGAGCTCAAATGCACAGCTGATCTGCCTACCTGATCTGCTTCTGCCAGCTCTGCTGCCTCAAAAAATCCCTGGCAAGAAAGTGAAGGACTTGAGGTGAAATAGCAGTAGAAAACACTAGTATCTTAAGCAATCAGTACCTCACTTCAGGGATGAAAGAAAAGATTGGATAGGTTGTGTGTTTACCAGAAAATGGTACCTGCATCAGCATCTTGTGCCCTCTAGAGGAAGAATGCCCAGTCAGTGTAGCTCCTTCATGTGCTGGTTTGAGATTTGGCAGTCTACCTTCGAAGAGATTGGGTTAGAACCTACAGAGACACAGGAGAGACCCATAGTGCCCAGGGTACATTACCCACACAAAGTCACTGAGGGTTGCTGCAAGATTACACAAGACACCCACCACCAGTATGGGTTAGGAGGCACAGGCCCAAGACCAGAAAGCACAGACTCCCTGCACTTACATGGAAGCCATTGACAGTGACACTGGCCACCCTAAGACCCAAGTACAGAGCTATGACAAATGCCGGTGGGGCAAAAGCACCTCTGCACTGGCTCTGACAAAGAGATACCGACACAGTGTCCCAACCTTTGCTGAAGACCCAAAAGTGGAGCTGCAAATGGATATTACTACTGTATGTTACCGAACAAATGAAAAATCTCAGAACATGTTCGAGAACCCACTATAGTGAATAGACAATAAATGGTTGAAACCATCAATGCATACCCAGGAGGACTGCAGAGATCAAGTCAGCTATGTATGTGGATATTTGCAGTATATTTTTTGTTATTATTTTTCTTTATTTTGGTTTTCAGTTTTGTTTTCAATTTGCTGTTGTTGTTTATTTGTTGTTTATTTTATTATTTACTGCACGTTTGTTTGCTCCCTTCCCATTCCTTTTATATGCTTTATCTTTCTCTCTCTTATCTATTCTCTTCAAGTTTTTTTTATATTTTTTATCTTATATTCAATCTATTTTATATCACTATAACTAAATACACTACAATGACTACAAAAATACTACTATATATTCACTATCTCTCATCTCAACCAGATACTATGTTACTATACTTAAATTCTTATTCAACTCCATCCTAGATTCTACTTTAGTCTATTTCTGTACCCATCACTCCAGTTCCTCCTTCCCTCACCTAATTCTCACTATTAAAAACAACACTACTCTCCCTTACATAAACCTGCTGACAACTCTAAATCCCTATGGCTAGGATTGGACCAGAGATGATCCATAGGAAAGGAATGTCAGACACTAAAGTTAAACTAACCACAGTTGATACAAAAAAATTCAACAGTTTGAACATCAAGGTTTAAAAAACACATATCTCAGAAACTATTCTGTTCATATCTTTGAGATGACTCTCTATAAAACTAGTAACAGACAGACTACCTGACCTTAATACCTAAAGCCCATCAATGCCACCATATCAGTGGGCAGAAGAAATCCCAGAGCAATTCAGTATTGATGATGTTCAGATAGAAAAACAGTGGGTTTATAATAGACATGTAAGTGGCAGCTGGAACCATCTTTTTCAGCAGCGATCCAAAATAGCACCTATCAACAATGACTCACACAGAAAAAGAAGATGACAAGACAACAGAGACACAAGCCTAAGAATTCTAAAAATATAATAACAAAAAAGTGAGTAAACAGTACATTTGCACAACTAAACAAAGGAGATCATTAATATTATTTATTAAAAAAAGCAAGAAGATGAATTTCAAATCCTATTCTCCAAAATGATGAAAGCCTTCACAGTAAATGCACTATAAATAAAAAAGGAAATTGAGACCTTAGGAAATAATCTGGAAGAGGTCTAGAATAAAATGAAGGAGCCAAAAAAATAAAATGAAGAAAGCAGTAGAAAGAATTTCTGGAAAATTAGATGAAATGGAAAACAATATCACTGTTAAAAGACAGGTCACTTAAAACTGAAATCACAGTCAATAGTATACAAAAAACATTAAAACAACAGAACCTAAATATTTATCAATTATGGGATAATATGAAACTTCCTAATATGAATAAAAGGCATTGAAGAATGGCTAGAGACACAGGCCAAAGATATCCTTAATCTCTTCAAAGAAATACTTTCAGAAAATTTTTGAATGTGAAAAAAGATTTGGACATTCATGTACAGGAAACAAACAGAACACTGGTAAGATCAAAGAAGGATCTCCCTGTACCAGGTAATAATCAAAATGACTAACATAGAAGCCAAGAAAAATCTTAAAATCAGTGAGAACAAAATAATGAGTGACATTCAGGGTCAAAACAATAAAATTACTCCAGACTTCACAAACCATGTCATGAATGCCAGGAGAGGCTGGTATGAAGTAATCCAGATCCTGAAAGAAAACAACTTCCAACCAAGACTGCTATATCCAAAAAAGGTATTATTTAAAATTGATGAAGAGAACCAGGCATGGTGGCACACACTTATAATCCCAGCATTTGAGAGGCTGAGACAGGAGGATTAGGGTTTGTAGCCAACCTCAACTACTTAGTGAGGCCCTCTGCAACTTGGTGAAACCCTGTTTCAAAATAAATAATAGAAAATAGGGCTTAGGGATGTAGCTTGGAGGTAGAATGCCCCTAGGTTCCATTCCTATTACCACAAAAATAGAATAATGAAGAAATAAAAATGTTTCTAGATAAGCATAATCTTAAAATATTCATGAATACCAAGCTAGTACTAGAAAAAATGCTTAAATATAGATAAATCATACAGAAGAATCCATACTGCCATTCAAAACATAATCCAAATATATGCTACTTGCAAGAAACTCAACTTACAACCAATGATATTCAAATGTGAAAAGATGGAAAAAGATATACTATGCAAATAATGGGCAAAAACTAGTAAGGTTAGCAAAGATGATATTGAATAAAAGAGACTTTAAGCTAAAACACATCAGAAGAGAAAAGACAGGTTACTTCTTATTAATAAAAGAAACAATCCAGCAAGAAGGAATAATGATAGTAAATGGTTACGCCCAAATGTTGGTGGACTCACATTTGTAAAACAAACTCTTTAGGACATCAGGTCTCAAGTAGATCCAAATACATAATATTAGGAGATTTCAACACACCAAACAACTAGATTAATGTTTACAACAAAAGATGAGTAAAGACTTTTCAGGACTAAAGAAAACTAAATTAAATGAACCTAATAAATAGACATAGAATATTTCAAACAACAACAGCTGAGTACACATTCTACTTAGCTGCCCATGACACTTTTTTTCAAAATAGATGGCATCTTGGGCCACAAAGCAAGCACCAGAAAATTTTAAGATTTATTATAATTCTCTATATTGTTCAGATCACAAAGGAATGAAAATAGAAATTAACAACAGAAAGAATGAATAATGGTGAATAATACACCATTGCATGAGGAGTGAATAAGATCAGAAATAAGGAGAAATTTTAAAAAATTACTATAATTAAACAAAAATTGAGACACAACATACCAAAATCTATAGGAGAGTTTGAGGGTGGAATTAAGTGAAAAATTTATAGCATTGAGTGTACACATAAAAAAGAATAAAAAGTTGTCAAATAAACAACCTAATGACACATCTTAAGGACCTAGAAAAACAGGAACAGTTTAATCCCAAAGTCAGTGAAAGCAGTAAACAATTAAAATCAGAGTAGAAATAAATGAAATAAAGAATTAAAAAATACAAAGGATAAACAAAACTAAAAGCTTGCTCTTTGAAAAGACTAATAAGATTGACCAACCCATAGCCAACCTAACCAAAAGAAAGAATCAACTCAAATTATTAAAATCAGTAATAAAAATGGAGACATTACCACAGACAGTGAGGAAATTCGGAGTATGATCAGAAATTATTTTGAAAATTTATACTCCAACAAACTGTAAAACATAGAGGAAATAAACAGATTATTATAATTGAAAAAAATGGCCAAATACATATGTTGGAAAAAAGACAGCTTTTTAACAAATGATGCTGATAGAACTGACTATCCATTTGTAGAAAAAATTGAACTAATTCCTTAGCTCTCTTCCTGCAGAGGTATCAACCTGAGATAGGTCAAAGATATGGAAGTCAAATCAGGGACTGTGAAGCTTTTAGAGAAGAGCATAGGCTCAACACCACAACGTAGTGTTGTAACTATGGTAGCAACTTACTCAATAAGACCAAAATCCAAAGCTCAGAAAAATAAAACAAGAAGTAAGAGATAGGATGGTATCAAACTAAGAAATCTGCCCATCAAAGGAAATCATCAAGAATCTAAAGAGGAAGCCTACAGAATGTGAGATCTTTGTCAGATATCCCTCTGATAGAAGCCTTATATCTAGAATATACAAAGTACTTAAAAGACTTTACATTAAGGCCCAGGTGTGGTGGTGCACACTTGTAATCCTTGCACTTGGGAAGCAAAGACAGGAGGATCTGGCAGGTTCGAATCCAGCCTTGCTGGCTTAAGAGACCCTGTTTCCAAATACATTATAAACTAAATAACCCAATCAATAAATGGGCCACTGAATTTAATAGACACCTCACAAAAAATACAAATGGCCAATAGATACATGAAAAAATTTTCAGCATCATTAGCAATCAGGGAGATTCAAATTAAAACTACATTGAGACTCCATATAACTCCGATCAGAATGCCAAGCAAGAAAACTAAAAAAAGTCAAAAAGAATAAATTTTGATGAGGATGTGGGGAAATAGAAATGCCTCTACACTGTTGGTGGGAGTGCAACCTAGTTCAGTCACTATGGAGATCAGTGTGGAGATTCCTTAGAAAACTGGGAATAGATCCACCATATAATCCAGCTATACCAGTACAGGGTATCTTTCCAAAATTGTTGAAACCAAAGAATTACATTATACACTTACCCATGTTAATAGCGGTATAATTCAAAATAGTCAAACTATGAAAACAACCTAGATGTCCATCAGTAGATGAATGGACTACAAAATGATAGGAAATAAACACAATGGCATTCTACTCAGCAATAAAGAAGAACAAAATTATGTCATTTTTAAGAAGATGAAAAGACTTGGAGAACATTATGTTAAGTGAGATTAGCTAAGCACAGAGAGGGACAGATCATGTATTTTATCCTATATGTTCAAGCTAGGCAGTATTTAGGTTACCAGAGGGATTCCAGATAATGGTAGAGATCCTCAGTGGATCCAGGAAGGAAATGACTGGAGTTCATTAATAGAAATGCTACCTGCAACTATGTGTATACCTGTGAATATAACATTGTCAATCTGAACACTTGGTATTGGCAGGAATAAAAATGGGGAGGGAGGGACAACAAGTACTATGTATGACATTGTCAACCTGATCTACATTATGACATGAGACTATAATGCAACAATAAAAATAAAAATAAAAGGAGGATCCATACATGGGATTGTATTAAACTGAAGAGTTTCTGTACAGAAAAAGATAATTATCAAGCTCAACAGAGAGCCAACAGAATGAAAAATATTTTTTGCCAACCACTCCTATGATAGAGACTAATATCTAAAATATACAGAAAAATTAAGAAATTCACTGCTAAGAAAGCAAATAACTCAATCAAAAATAGGCAAGTGAATTAAATAGATATTTCACAAAAGAAGAAATTCAAATAGCCAATAAACTTATGAAAAAATGTTAAACATCATTAGCAATCAGAGAGATTCAAATAAAAACTAACCTGAGATTTCACCTAACTCCAACTAGGATTGCAATACTTAAAAACAAAAACATACAAAAAAAATACTGGCTCGGGTGTGGAGAAGTGGGAACTCTAATAATTGTTTGTGGGATTGCAAATTATTGTAAATACTTTGGAAAAGAGTATGGAAGATCTTCAGAAGAATGAGAATGAATCTGCCATATAATCCAGCAATATTATTTCTAAGTATCTACTTCAAATAATGGAAACCAAATTACCAAACTAATGCATGTGTATTTATGTTCATAGCCACACAATTTACAGTTGCCAAACTATATAATCAGCCAAGATTTCTTGACAGATGAATGGATTACAAAACTATGGAATATGTACACAATAGAATTTTATTCAGCCATAAAGAAGAACAAAATTATGTCATTTGTAGAAAAATGGATGGAACTGAAGAACATTATGCTAAGTGAGATTAGTCAGTCATAAAAAATAAGAATTTAGATGCTTTTCCCAATATGTGGAAGTTAGCGAGAAAAAGAGTCATTGGAGAAAGTATAAATGAAGAAGGAGAAACCATAGATAAGCAAATAAGGTGACTTGAAGGGATTAGAGGTGGGGGGGAGAAAATTTCCCCATGTTCATGATGTACATTCACAAACATATCAGTCTATCACTAAGCCAAACATGAGGAGGAGGGAGGGAGGAGAAAATGAGGTAGGAATTGGAGGGCTAAATGAGTGATGTGTGCATGTATGCCTCTACCATCTTGAATGCATTAAGATATATGACTACAATGCACCAATAAAATAATCTAGATTTAATAGTAGTACTTATTTAACAGTGAGAATACAATAATTATAACTTATTTATCAATAAGTAATAATACATATAGCATAATAAGTTAAATATAAAAATTTATGTCAAAACTGAGATATAACTTACTTTGGGAATAAGAAGGAAAAGTAGAGATGTAATAGAAAGAAATTAAATTAATAAAAATAAAGTCAATAAAATGAAATAATATGTATATATAAAATATATAGGTAACTAAACAGATTAATAGTATTTAAATTTAAAAGCTTACCCAGTAGAAACATTTAAGAGAAATGATTGATACTTCTATTTCTTTGGATATCTAACAATAGTATTTTCTATATTTTAGCATAATTAAATTTTTATCTATTGATACATACTACTTTGACTAAAATAGAAATTAAAATAAGTAATCATACATAATACTAAAATAAAAATGTTTGCTTCATACAACCTGTCCAAGAGCTATATAAAGCCAAACTAATAGTATTTATGAATGATGGTTTATTATGGAAAATAAATTATTGAGGGGAGGATACTCCAGATTTCCACTGACTCTTACTCAATCTCTACTAATCCACACAGGATATTAGTTCTTACCATTGGCTTCTTGCATATATAAGTGTTCTTAAGGCAGACAAAATTTACAAACACTACACATTAGATTTTCCTTCTGCTACAGACACTCTCTAACTGAATGGTATGTTAAATATTAAGAAATATATTAAAGTGCTTTATTTCTTGGGAAAAATAAATGACTTCACATCTTTGCTTTCAAGCACTAACTATGCTTTATTACCCCACAGGGCCTACTTCACTGGGAAAGGCTGACACGTCTGAAGAAGTGGCTCCCTCTGCACTGAGAAATTATTCATGAATAGTCAGTGTATAGTGCTTGAGGTAAATTTCTGTCAATTATATCCATTGCTGTCTTCCCATCACCTGCACATACTGTTGATCCTAGAAGTAAATAAAACATACTTTATACTTGCCATTCCATACCATTGAACTAATAACATGCATCCCCTGGTGTGCGGTGGGAGATTATGTAGACATGCAGCTGCATTCTCAACAACCATTTAGAGCACATAATGTAATAGATAGTGAGGGTAAGCCCCCAAACAAATAAGGATTGCCCCTGTGTTCTCAGGAAATGTAAGCACAAAGAACCAAAACCGGAGTTAGATAGGATGGGTGCTTTGACATGAACATAAACATGTATTTTATTAATATTGGGAAGAAAACAGAGGGAAAGCACTTACTCTAGAGAATAGAAAATTTTAAAAAATTTAGCTGGGTGTGGTGGTACACGTTTGTAACCCTAGTACTCAAGAGGCTGAGAAAGGAGGACTGTTGATTCATGGACAGCCTCAGCTACTTAGTGAGACCTCAGTGATTTAATGAGGCTCTGTTTCAAAATAAAGAAGAAAACAGTGCTAAGGGTATAGCTTGGAGATAGAATGTCCCTGGGTTCAATCCCAACTATTGAAAAAAAAACAAAGAAAAAAGAAAATTAAGAAATTTGGCTGAAGTTTTTTAGGTGAGGCTTCCCTGAGATGACATCTGGAATGAGACTTAAATGATCATAAAATGGTCTTTTCAGGTGAACACTGAGTATATTTCAAAAATCTAAAATCAAATTTACCTGTGTGTGTGTGTGTGTATGTGTGTGTGTGTGTGTGTGTGTATATATATATATATATATATATATATATATATATATATTAAGTGTTTTGCAAAGTGGTTTTTTTTGTAATATAGCATACACTGTAGTTTTCTTAGTTGTTTCTATATCAGAAAACAGTAGCACATGTCAACCACCCTTTTAACCCTTTTATTATACTTTGCTATTTTCTATACTATTTTTATCTTACCTCAGAATGTCTTATATTCATAATATGACACAACTGCCTATGTTGTGAAGAAATAATTCTCATTACTACACAAACTTCGAAATAAATCTTTGTGAATTATAATAAATGCTTTTCAATCCTTAAGTGAAGGTAATTTATGATGTAAACTAGATTTTACTGATTTAATATGCCCCTTTTCCCAATTCAGTTCTAGAAATGCTAATAAATGGCCATGATACATCTTAAGAGTGATTAACATATTGTACTTATTACACTACACACTGTTTCTCCTCATCCTCATCACTTCAATTAGGGTAAGTTAAATGAATTATTACTAGAGAAAGTGCAGACCATTTAGCCTTCTGAACTTTAGTTTAATGTAATTTGTCATGATAAAAACACACTGTAATCAACATTTAATAAATGTCTTTGGCTTGTTACCTGATCAAAAAGTCTGTGTTTTTATTATTTAATGAAAAATATAATAAAGATGAGGTTTTATCAAAATATGTCTAACTTTCTCCCTCTTGTGTGCAATAATTCTCCTTCCCATGGTTTTTTTCATAGCTGGAATGTGTTGTGGTTAATTTGGACTAGGTAAATGTTGCAGTATTTAGTTGAACATAGAGATCTTCCAGGCGCTTTCTTTCTATCTGTGACAGTAACAAGCAGTATTTGAGATGATAGTTTGGTTTCTATTCTTTGAAACAGATACCCAAAAGAGTCATTGCTCAATCTTCTGATGATCCTCCAAACTGTTTTCCAAAGTGGTTGCACTAATTTGCAATCCCATAAACAATGCAATTATTGTCTTCTTTAAAAATCAGAAAATGTCTAACATCTGTGATAACATGTTCCCATTTCAAAAACCTGCAGAGCAAGGGCAGAGAAAATGGTGGAGAGACGCAGCACATCTCACTAGCTGAAACCATGCCACATAATAGTCAAAATAACTAACATAGAGGCCAAGGAAAGATCTTAAAAGCAGTGAGAACAAAATGACGGGTGATATACAGAGGTAAAAGAATAAGAATCACCCCAGACTATACAACCCAGGTCATGAATGCTAGGAGAGACTGGTGCAATGTGATTCAGACCTTGGAAGAAAATAACTTCCAACCGAAACTACTATATGCACCTAAACTACTATTCAAATTTGATGAAGAAACAAAAGTGTTTCAAGATAAACAGAATCTCAAAAAATTATGAATTCAAAGCCAACAGTAGATAAAATACTTAAAGAAATAAATCATAAAGAAGAAAAAAGAAGCCAAATTCAGAACCAGAGAACAGAAGAAGGTGACTAGAGAGGCTTGGAAGTAAAGAAGAAAGAAAAAGCTACCAACAGAAGACAGAACACAAAGTGACAGAAAACAAAAATCATATTTCAATAATAACTCTTAACATCAAAGGACATAACTCACCAATCAAAAGACAAAGACTGGTATCTTTCCAAAGGGGTTGAATTCAGAGAAATACAACATATGCATACCTATGTTCATAGCAGCACAATTCGTAATAGCCAAAATATGGGACCAACCCAGATCTCCATCAACAGATGAATGGATAGCAAAACTTTGGGAAATACACACAATGGAATTCTATTCAGCCATAAAGAAGAACAAAATTATTTCATTTGCAAGAAGATGGAAAGCCCTGGAGAACATTTTGTTAAGTGAGATCAGCCAAGCACAGAAGAAGGTACATATGTTTCCTCTAATATGACCAAACTAGGAAACACAAAGGATACCAGTGGGACTCCAGATAATGGAGGGGAAATACCAGCAAAGTTTTAATGGAAAGATAGGAGGGGAGGAAGGCTGATCTTGATTAATGAGGGTCTATATCTGAACATGTGTAAAATTATGAATAAGACATGGTTAACCTGGACAACCATTGGTGGGAGGGGGGAAGGGAAAACGGGGGCAGGGAGGAGAGGGCACCAAATATAGTTTAAATGTATACTATTTATGTTCAATAAAAAATTGTTAAAAGAAAGAAAAATAAAAGGAACAAAATAAAAAAAGGATAAAGCAATTGTTTGGTATATTAAGACTTCTTGTATATCTTCTCAAAAAAAAAAGACAAAGACTGGAAATGTGGATTTAAAAACATAATCCAAATATATGCTGTTTGCAAGAAGCTCGCCTAACAGCCAAAGACATTCACAGACTGAAAGTAAAAGAATGGAAAAAGATATACCATGCTACTGGAGAACAAAACAGGGCAGGCGGAGCAACCCTGATATCCAAAAAAAAGCAGACTTTAAACTAAGACACATCAGAAGAAAAAAATCAGGGCACTTCCTTTTATTAAAAGGAACAATACACCAAGATGACATAATGGTAGTAAATGTTTATGCTCCAAATGTGGGTGGAATCACACTTGTAAAACAAACCCTTCTGGACATCAGATCTCAAACAGACCCAAATACAATAATTCTGGGAGACTTCAATACGTTTCTCACACCACTGGATCAATCTTCAAGGCAAAAGATGAGTAAAGACTTTTTAGAATTAAAGAAAACTATAAACCAAATGGACCCAATAGACATTTACAGAATATTTCAACCAGGAACTACAGAATACACATTCTTCTTAGCAGCCCATGGAACCTTCTCCAAAATAGATCACATCCTGGTACGCAAAGAAAGCACCAGCAAATTAAAAAGATATATTTCCTTGCATCTTTTCAGACCATAATGGAATGAAAGTAGAAATCAACCACAGGAAACTCAAAAGAAACTAATCAAATACATGGAGATTGAATGACACACTATTGAATGATGAAGGGGTAAGAGCAGAAATTAGGGAAGAAATAAAGAAATTTATGGAAATAAATGAAAACAGAGACACAACTTACAAAAATCTATGGGACACTATGAAGGCAGTATTAAGAGGAAAGTTATGGCATTGAGTGCCCACATAAGGACAGAGCACCACCAAAGAACCTAATGACACAACTCAAGGACCTAGAAAGTCTGCAACATTCCCAAAGCCATCAGAAGGCAAGAAATCATTAAAATTAGAGCAGAAATAAATGAAATAAAGAACAACAACAACAAAAAAAACAATTCAAAGAATCAACAAAAATAAAAGTTGGTTCTTTGAAAAGATTAATAGAATTAATAACTTCCTGGACAATCTAACCAAAAGAAAAAGAGAATCAATTCAAATGATTAAAATCAGAGATGAAAAAGGAGATATCACCAAAGATAATGGAGAAATTCAGAGAATTATCAGAAAGTCTTTTAAAAATTTATATTCCAATAAACAAGAAAACACGGAAGAAATTGATAGATTTCTAACCACAGTTAACCTACCTAAACTGAACCAAAAGGACATACCAAGCTTAAGCCAGCCAATAGCAAACAAAGAAATAGAAATGGCAATAAAAATTATTTCATCAAAGAAAAGCCCAAGCCCAGATGGGTTTTCAGTTGAATTCTACAAAACCTTCAGTGAAGAACTAATACCAATACTTCATAACTTATTCCAGGAAATTGAAAGAGATGGAACTCTCCCAAATTCCTTCTATGAGGCTAGTATCAAATTAATCCCCAAACCAATTAAAGATATCTCAAGAAAGGAAAACTACTCACCAATATTCTTAATGAACATAGATGAAAAAATTCTAAACAAAATACTAGCCATACACATTCAAAACTGTAACAAGAGAATAATACACCATGACCAAGTTGGATTCATCCCAGAAAAATAAGGCTGGTTCAACATATGCAAATCAATATATGTCATTCATCACATAAATAGAACCAAGAACAAAAACCACATCATCATAACAATAGATGATGAAAAAGCATTTGACAAAATAAAACACCCATTTATTTTAAAAATATTGCAGAAGATCGGAATAGAAGGAATGTACTTCAACATCATTAAGGCAATGTACAACAAACCCAAAGCCAACATCATATTGAATGGGGAAAAACTGCAAGAATTTCCTCTAAAATCAGGAACAAGACAAGGATGCCCACTATCAACACTCCTTTTCAATATAGTCCTTGAGACTCTTGTAGCTTCAATAAGACAAGAGAAGGAAATCAAAGAAATTCAAATAGGAAGAGAGGAATTAATATTATCCTTATTTGCAGATGACATGAACCTTTATCTAGAAGACCCAAAGAAGTTAAACAAAAGACTTCTGGAGCTGATTAAGAAATTCAGCAAATTTTCAGGATACAAAATCAACCTAAAGAAATCAGTGGCTTTTGTTTACACCAACAATGAATGAAATAAAGCAAACAATCCCATTCACTATAACCTCAAAACCAATAAAATATTTAGGAATAAACCTAACAAAAGATGTAAAACACCTCTACAAAAAAACTATAAAAGATTAAAAAAGGAAATTGAAGAAGACCTTGGAAGATGGAAAGATCTCCCGTGTTCATGGATAGGCAGAATAAATATCATAAAAATGACCATTCTTCCAAAAGTGATAAATAGATTCAATGCAATTCCCATTAAAATACCAAAGACGTTCTTCACAGACCTATAAAAATATATGAACTTTATATGGAGAAAGAAAAGACCCAGAATAGCCAAAGCAATTCTCAGCAATAAGAATCACGCAGAAGCCAGGTATGGTGGCGCACGCTTGTAATCCCAGCATTCAGGAGGCAGAGACTGGAGGATCGTGGTTCACGGACAGCCTCAGCTACTCAGTGATGCCCTCTGCAACTTAGTAATACCCTGTTTCAAAATAAAGAATAAAAAATAGGGCAGGGGGTGTAGCTTGGAGGTCAAATGCCCCTGGGTTCCATCCTCAGACTTGCAAAAAAAAAAAAAAAAAAAAAAAAAGTCACGCAGAAGGCATCACAATTCCAGACTTCATATTATATTATAGATCAGTAGTAGTAAAATCAGCATGGTACTGGCACAATAACAGGTATACTTACCAGTGGAACAGAATATAAGATACATAAACAAATCCACACACCTATAGTCAATTAATCTTTGACAAAGGGGCCAAACTCATACTTTGGCAAAAAAAAAAAAAGCCTTTTCAACAAATGGTACTGGGAGAACTGGCTTTCCATTTGTAGAAAGATGGAACTAAATCTTTACCTCTCACTATGCACAGGAATCAAATCAAGATGGATCAAAGATTAGATATTATACCAGGGACTGTGGAGTTATTAGAGGAGGGCATAGGCTCAACACTACAACATATAGGCACAGGCAGTAACTTTCTCAACACAACCTCAAAAGCTAAGGAAATTAAAACAAGAATTAACAAGTGGGATGGCATAAAACTAAAACATTTCTTCTAATCAAAGGAAACCATCAAGAACCTAAAGAGGAAGCCTACAGAATGGGAGATCATTACCAGCCACCACTCCAATAGGGGGCTAACATCCAGAATTTACAAAGAGCTCAAAAGACTCTACATTAGCAAAACAAACAACCCAATCAATAAATGGGCAATTTAATTGAATAGACACTTTATAAAAAAATAGATACAAATGGTCATTAGATACATGAAAAGATGTTCTTCATCATTAGCCATCAGGGAGATGCAAATCAAAACTATGCTGAGATTCCATCTAACCCCAGTCAGATTGGCAAGCATAAAGAAATCAAATAACAACAAATGCTGCCGAGGATGTGGGAAAAGATGAACTCTTTTACACTGTTGGTGGGTGTGCAAACTAGTTCAGCCACTATGGAGATCTGTGTGAAGATTCCTTAGAAAACTGGAAATTGATCCACCGTATGATCCAGCTCTACCACTCCTGGGTATTTTTCCAACGGGGTTGAAAACAGAGAACTACTGCAACATATGCATACCTATGTTCATAGCAGCACAATTTGTAATAGCCAAAATATGGAACCAACCCAGGTCCCCATCAACAAATAAATGGTTTGCAAAATTATGGGAAATACACACGATGGAATTCTATTCAGCTATAAAGAAGAACAAAATCATGTCATTAGCAAGAAGATGGAAAGTCCTAGAGATCATTATATTAAGTGAGATCAGCCAAACACAGAAAGAGAAGGGACATATATTTCCTGTAATATGCCCAAACGAGGGAACATAGGGGATACCAAAGGGACTCCAGATAATGGAAGGGAAATCTCAGCAAAGTTTGAATGGAAAGATAGGAGAGAAAGAAGGCTGAACTTAATTAATGAGGGGCTACTTCTGATATGTGTAAAAGTATGAATATAGCAAGGTTACCCTGGACAGTATAGAGCAGTGGTTAAGAGGAGTAACTCTAGAGGGAAACACACCAACTGTTATGTGTTATATGTTTGTACCACTTTTAATCTAAGTAAGGTGTATAATTCTAATGTACCAATACAATTATTATTTTACAAAATAAGCATGATTAGGTGGGCATGGTGGCACATGTTTTGAATCCCAGTACTTGAGAGGCTCAGACAGGAGGATAGCAGGTTTTTTCGCCAGCCTCAGCTACTTAGTGAGACCCTCCACAACTTAGTGAGACTCTGTTTCAAAATATAAAGAATAAAATAGTACTGGGTGTGTAGCTCGAAGGCAGTATGCTTCTGGGTTTCATTCCCAGTACCACAATAAATAAATAAATAAATAAATAAATAAATAAATAAACAAACAAACAAACATGATTAAATGAAGCAGCCCAATTTTGAGTCCTGACTCTGCTGTTATCTTTGTAACTTGGGTAAGTTTCTTAGTCCCTCTGTGTCTGGAATTCCAATGACAAATGAATATATTAGCAGTACCCATTTCAGAGGGCATTTTAAGGAGGAAATAAATTAATAGTGGCAAAGTTCTTGCAATAATGGTTGGCAAGCATTACATCCACAATTATCAAATACAGATCCTGTTTCAGTGGTATATGAATAACTTTTATTTAAAATTCCTACAGCAAGTTTTCCTAATAAACTTATCTCTATTCTTTAATTTTTTACCTTTAACTTTAGATACTTATGAATATGTATCCCCAGCAATAAATTAATTCTACAGTTTATTGTTTATCTTCTGTACCAAACAGAGTTAAAAACTATTTGTTGAAAAAATCTGAATAAGTTATCCAAGTCACACTGTTGTTTTGCCAATGAATGGCTTAATCCTTAGATGCCACCTAATTAGGTAATATCTTCCTTCAGAAACTAAAGAACTATCCATGCCTCAAAATGTATACATTGAAATACTCAAACTTATGTATTTCAATAATATATTTCATAGACATTTGAAATTAGTTACTGATTAAATTTCTTTTTCAGCTAAATTATGAGAGTCACCATGATTTGAAGACTTAAATTCCAGTAAAAAATTATAACATATTTATAATATTTCATCAGAAATGTTTTATGTCTATAAAACATACAAATGAATGTATTTATATATATATATATACTCACACAAATATATGCATAGTAAGAGGATTTAATTTTTCTGGCTAGTATTCCCAACTTATAATAGTGAAAATAATAGGAATTATTATCCCAGGTAAGTAGTTAATTACTGCCTGTAAAGTATTTGCAAACATACAATACCATATAAATTCTTAATAATAGTAATTAGTAAAGCATAGTGATTTTAAAAGAAAAATCTATTCAGCTCAGCTTATTTCTGCTTTTTTAATTTCATAAAACTTCTTTATAGTGTCTCTTGGCTAACCAAATGACAATGTACAAAACAAGAAGTTGGACAACTTAAGTGTCGATAACTCATTTATCTATTAGAAGATGTTTTGACTGGCACAAGGAGACTCAGGAACACTGCTGCAGAAAATTACTGTGCAACCATGACCAAGCTGCAGGGCTGCAAACATTCCCAAGAAGGAGGTACCTTGGCGGAACCCTGAACTTGAAGAAGAACAAAGATTGGACACGGGACCTGCTGCAAATACAATCGGAACACTGACCGAAACGCTGATCGGTGGGCTGCCTTTGCAGCTGCCCAAGGAGCTGCCTGCCCGATATTACCACGGAAAGATAATTCGGGACTAAAAACGGACTTAGGACCGCATCTTAAGCAGTGAGCAGCAGCCACCAAAATTCTGTGTGCCCACCAGCGACCAGATCACAACTGCATAGAGACTCCCATGGATTCCTGCACCAATTCAGGTACCTGAGGGTGCCCTGGTAAGTTGGGGTCCTAGCGTGTGCGCAGCCCCAACCCCCCAGCACGGGCTCAAGCCTCAGACCCCAGCACTCTCCTCGCGCAACTTCCCTGCACCACGGTCCCCTGCTGGTAGTCAGTACCTGTACACTGCTACCCCTAAATTGAAGTCTGCTTGTGTGTCTAGCCCCTGCCACCTTGCCAGAGCTGACCTTCCAGGCTGCAAAAGCCCTGGGTGACCCGGAAATCTCCGTGGGGCACCCCCAGCTTCTACGTCCTACGGGAGGCAGAGACCATTGCTGGACAACGTGCACTGGACCCTTAAGCACCTACCCTGCACCCCTGGCCCACCGCTGGGTGTTCCCACCCTCCTGGTAACCAGAGGCTTAGTGCAAGCAAAGAACACAGCTCAATACACCTTGGAAGAGCATACCAGCAGCAATAGACAGCTGCATCCACTCTCACTTGGGTCCAGTATTAGCAGCGCATCCAGCCTGCACTCTTGGAATAGGCAGAGCTCTGGCAGTAAGTGTGGGCATCCAGGAACCAGCACCCATTTGCCCAGGGTACATCTTGGGACCACACCGGCTAACCCTGCTGGAATTTCTAGAGACACAAGAAAATCCATCGGGCCACAAAATCTGCTCAAGCCCTCAGGGGGAGGTTTCAACTATACTTTGGTCATTCTCCACCCCTGCTGTAGGGACGCTCAGGCTGGAGGCTAGGGTGGTGAGTGCAGAGGTGCTGACCACAGGTTAGAATTTCGCAGAACCTGTGAATTGTACAGAATCAAATAACAGTGAAATCAGACATCCGGACACATGAACCTAAAGCAGCTAAAGGAGAGAAAGGTGTCCAAACACCCAGAGTGACTTAAGAAGATAAAAATAGAGTACAAAGAAAACTAAGAGACATCGGATGTTATTCTGAAAGCTACCAAAGCAATCAGATACACACATATTATTTGGACCCGAACCCATATGCGTAAATAAGGAGGACTGTTTGTTTTACTTTTAATGTGGATGTTTTGTTGTATTTTGCTTTTACAGTGCTTTTGTTTTGGTAGGGTTATTGCTGTTTTATTTTTTTTCTTTTAACACACACTTCTTTTACTTTAACTTATTGTATATATATATATATACACACACACACACACACATTGGATAGTTTGCCTCATTTTTTTATTTCACACAGCTGCTAGTTCCTTTTACTTTTTTGTTCTTTTTTCCTCTTTCTTCCTCTTCCCTTCCTTTTTTTTTCACTCTCCTCCTTTTATTGGTTCTCCTTCATTTTTCTTGGATTACATAAAAGTCTTGGTATCTTGGGTGGATTCTTTTTTTTTTTTATGTCTGTCTGCTCCTTCCATCATCCCTATTTACAAACCTACCCACACTAACCTACATACTTTTCTCCCCCAAAACTTTTCCCCATAATATACCTCCTGGTTTAATACTCAAAGTATCTCTTATATCCATAATTATTCTACCAATGACAAGAGTCCTAGTAGTTAACTCTCTCTCATTCCTAACAAGTTATTACCTTATCATACTTAAAGTCTTTCTCAACCTAACATGTTACCGGCGGGGTTCAGTCCTGTGGGGGGCAAGTCCACTAGCGGTCGGGGGCCTCAGAAAGATGGGTCAAAAGGCAGGCGGCGTTCTGCAGATCCTTATCTGCAGCGGTTCCTTTCCCTCTATGAATTCCTCAAGTTTTTTAGTTACGACGTTTTGGAAAAGAAACCTGAAGTGGACAAAGGCTTCTTGAGCCAATGACACTTTATTATGAAAAACCCAAGAAATTTATACACTTCACCAGTAAAGTTAAGAGAAAGGGGGGCGGGTGTCTCTCAGCTGGCTGTTGGCCTTTGAAGAATTAACTTCTGTTTCTCTCCAAGGTCTTGCAGATAAGCAGCTCCAGGTGGCAGCCTCCCAGGACAGTCAAGGCTTGGGAGCTTCTCAGGGGAATCTTCTTTTAACCCTTCCTGGAACTTTCCATCTTTTGGGCTCAGTTCATATAACAAGTGTGGGGAGATTTGGTAATTCAGGTATTGGCATCTTATCTTCTGAATCTGAAAGCTTAAGCATACTCACAACACAGTTTGGCAGACAAAATACCACAAACAACACCACAAGGTTTTTAGTTCTAATTGTCAGATGTATTTTCTTAACTGCTGAGCACTCTTCTTTAAACAACAAGCCTATTAAAAGAATCCACTTATCTTTAATAATCCACTTCCCTGTAACAAACTCTCTGCAACCTGCTTCTAACTTTCTAATTTCTTTCTTTCCCAGTTGGGACTTTCTTATGATAAGCTCTTCCTCATGCAAAAATGCTCCTCCCACTCTTACGGTATTTCTTTTCCTTCATACATACATATATTTAAAATGTCTGTCCTTTATTCTGTCATATTCATTTCTAACTATGCGGCCATTTTTTCTGTCTCCTGGGGTGCTCACACTGAGGTAAAAGTTAACAGTCTTTTTCTTTGGGTCTATTGTATTCGGGCAGCTAAGTTGTTTCTCTAAGGTCACACACAAGGTTTTTCTCTGTCTCTTGGCAGGATTTGCCAGAGTTAACGATGAAGGTCGGAGGCCATTTGTGATTGCTGCAGCTGAGGTGCTTATCACAGTACCTGAATTCTGGCCAGTCTCTCATTATTGTTGAGCAGAGCCAAGGACGTTTAAACAAATTATTAGAAAGTTTATCTCCACGGACTCAGTTTCTTTTTATAGTCCTAATTTCACATCACTGGAGCAATTCGTGTAGAAAGTTAAAAGAAATAATAGTGAAGGGTATCTAAAAGTGGGGGGTACTTTAGCCAGAGACGATACCTCCTTCTCGGGGCGTCCTTGCCGATTTTACTATGTGGAGTGGGGTCTCAACACATAGATGCCGAGGCAGCAGGATGTCTTGGCACTAACATATCCTCTACCTAATCCGACTCCTTTACCAATCACCCCAGCTCCTTGCACATCACCCACCCTCAACACTGGAAAGGCTCTGCTGACGAACCAATACCCCCAAACTCCTAATATTAAGATTTGACTAAGCACAGTACTCACGAACGATGGGTAGAAATCAGAAAAACAAGACAGAGAACGCTATAAATATGAGAACCAGGAATTATGAAGAGACAGCAGAAATCATGAATACTGACCTACTAGAAATGCAAGAAGGGGAGTTCAGAATCTTGATGTTCAATATGATGAAAGGATTTAAAACAAGTATAGAGGAGGTTAAAGGTGAATTAGAAACACTAAAAAAGAATCAGAAAGAGGTCTGGAATGAAATGAAAGAGGCAATAAGTGAAATGAAGACAGCAATAGAAAGAAATTCTGGAAGATTAGATGAAATGGAAAACAGAATATCAACATTAGAAGACAGTACATCCCAAACCGAAAACACAGTCAGCGATATACAGAAATCTTTACAGCAACAAAACCTAAACATCCAGCAATTATGGGATAATATGAAGCGCCCTAATTTACGGATAATAGGCATCGAGGAAGGGATAGAGGTACAGACCAAGGGCATTTGCAATATCTTCAAGGAAATAATCTCAGAGAATTTTCCAAATATGGAAAGAGACTTGAATCTTCAAGTCCAGGAGGCATACAGAACTCCACTGAGACAGGACCAAAGAAAAACCACTCCACGCCACATAATAACCAAATTGACCAGCATAGAGGCCAAGGAAGGAATCTTAAAAGCAGTGAGAAAAAAAGGACGGGTGACATATAGAGGCAAAACAATAAGAATCACCCCAGACTATACAACCCAGGTCAGGAATGCTAGGAGAGACTGGTACGACGTGATTCAGACCCTGGAAGAAAATAACTTCCAGACAAGACTCATCTATCCAGCAAAACTACTATTCAAGATCAATGGGGAAGTCAAAGTCTTCCAGGATAAACAGAATCTCAAAAAATTCATGAATTCAAAGCCAACACTAGAGAAAATTCTTAAAGAAATAAATCATAAGGAAGAAAAAAGAAGCAGACTTCAGAATCAGAGAAGAGAGGAAGTTAATAAGTGGGCCATTTAAGTAAAGAAGAAAGATCACACCACCCAAGAGTAGACAGAACACAAAATGACAGAAAACAAAAATCATATTTCAATAATATCTCTTAATGTCAAAGGACTTAACTCACCAATCAAAAGACATAGACTGGCAATGTGGATTAGGAAACATAATCCAAATATATGCTGTCTGCAAGAAACTCACCTCACAGCCAAAGACATTCACAGGCTGAAGGTGAAAGGATGGAAAAAGATATACCATGCCACCAGTGACCAAAAAAGAGCAGGGGTAGCAACCCTGATATCCAACAAAACAGACTTCAAACTAAAACACATCAAAAGAGACAAATCAGGGCACTTCCTTTTATTAAAAGGAACAATACACCAAGAAGATATAATGATAGTAAATATTTATGCCCCAAATGTGGGTGCAACCACATTTGTAAAACAAACCCTTCTGGACATAAGATCCCAAGTAGACCCAAATACAATAATTCTGGGAGATTTTAATACACCTCTCACACCACTGGATCGATCTTCAAGGCAAAAGATGAGTAAAGACGCTTTAGAACTAAAGGAAACCATAAACCAAATGGACCTAATAGACGTTTTCAGAGTATTTCAACCAGGAACTACAGAATACACTTTCTTCTCAGCAGCCCATGGAACCTTCTCCAAAATAGATCACATCCTGGTACACAAAGAAAATACCAGCAAATTCAAAAAATGTAATATAATTCCATGCATCTTTAAAGACCACAATGGAATCAAAGTAGAAATCAACAACAGGAAACTCAAAAGAAAGTACTCAAATTCATGGAGAATGAATGATACACTATTGAATGACGAATGGGTAAGAGCAGAAATTAGGGAAGAAATAAAGAAATTTATGGAAACAAACGAAAACAGAGACACAACTTACCAAAACCTATGGGACACCATGAAGGCAGTTCTAAGAGGAAAGTTTATTGCATTGAGTGCCCACATAAGAAGGACAGAGAACCTCCAAGTAAAGAACCTAATGACACAACTAAAGGACCTAGAATGACTGCAACAGTCTATTCCCAAAGCCAGCAGAAGGCAAGAAATCATCAAAATTAGGGCAGAAATAAATGAAATAGAGAAGAAAAAAACAATTCAAAGAATCAATAAAACAAAAAGTTGGTTCTTTGAAAAGATTAATAGAATTGATAAACCCCTGGCCAACCTAACCAAAAGAAAAAGAGAATCAACTCAAATTATCAAAATTAGAAATGAAAAAGGAGATATCACCACTGACAGTGAAGAAATTCAAAATATTATCAGAAACTACTTTAAAAATTTATACTCCAATAGATCTGAAAACCTGGATGAAATTGACAGATTTCTAAGCACAGTTAACCTTCCTACACTCAACCAAGAGGACATAGCAAGCCTAAACCAACCAATAACAACCAAAGAAATAGAAATGGCAATAAAAATTCTTCCACCAAAGAAAAGCCCAGGCCCAGATGGGTTCCCAGCTGAATTCTACAAAACCTTCAGTGAACTACTAATACCAATACTTCATAACATGTTCTGGGAAATTGAAAGAGAAGGAACTCTTCCAAATTCCTTCTATGAGGCCAGTATCACATTAATCCCCAAACCAAATAAAGATACCTCAAGAAAGGAAAACTACAGACCAATATCCTTAATGAACATAGACGCAAAAATTCTAAACAAAATACTAGCTATACGCATTCAAAGCTATATCAAGAGAATAATACATCATGACCAAGTTGGTTTCATCCCAGAAAAACAAGGCTGGTTCAACATACGCAAATCAATACATGTTATTCACCACATAAATAGAACCAAGAACAAAAACCACATCATCATAGCAATAGATGTTGAAAAAGCATTCGACAAAATCCAACACCCATTTATGTTAAAAACACTGCAAAAAATTGGGATAGAAGGAAAGTACTTCAACATCATCAAGGCAATATACTGCAAACCCAAAGCCAACATTATATTGAATGGGGAAAAACTGCAAGAATTTCCGCTTCAGTCAGGAACAAGACAAGGATGCCCACTATCACCACTCCTTTTCAATATAGTCCTTGAGACTCTTGCTGCAGCAATCAGACAAGAGAAGGAAATCAAAGGAATCCACATAGGAAGAGAGGAAGTAAAACTATCCTTATTTGCAGATGACATGATCCTTTATCTGGAAGACCCAAAGAACTCCACCAAAAGACTTCTGGAGCTGATCGACAAATTCAGCAAAGTCGCAGGTTACAAAATCAACCTAAAGAAATCAGTGGCCTTTCTTTACGCCAACAACGAATCCACAATGAAAGAAACAAAAACAACAATTCCATTCACTATAACCTGAAAACCTATAAAATACCTAGGAATAAACCTAACCCAAGATGTAAAAGACCTCTACAACAAAAACTATAAAACATTAAAGAAAGAAATAGAAGAAGATCTTGGAAGATGGAAAGATCTCCCGTGCTCATGGATAGGCAGAATAAATATCATCAAAATGGCCATTCTGCCAAAACTGATCTATAGGTTCAATGCAATTCCCATTAAAATACCAGTGAAATTCTTCAGAGACCTAGAAAAATCAATCATGAACTTCATATGGAGAAGGAAAAGACCTAGAATAGCCAAAGCAATTCTCAATAACAAGAAACACGCAGGAGGCATTACAATCCCAGACTTCAAACTATACTATAGAGCAATAGTAGTAAAAACAGCATGGTACTGGCACAAAAACAGATATACTGACCAGTGGATTGGAATAGAAGATACAGAAACAAACCCACACATCTTTAGTCAATTAATCTTTGACAAAGGGGCCAAACACATGCGCTGGAGAAAAGACAGCCTTTTCAACAAGTGGTGCTGGGAGAACTGGCTACCATTTGTAAAAAGATGAATCTAAACCCCTATATCTCACCTAACACAGGAATCAACTCAAGATGGATTAAAGACTTAGAAATTAGACCTGAGACGGTGAAGTTAGTAGAGGAGAACATAGGTTCAACACTACAACATATTGGCACAGGCAGTAACTTTCTCAACAAAACCTCCAAAGCTCAGGAAATAAAAGCAAGAATAAACAAGTAGGACAACATCAAACTAAAAAGTTTCTTCTCATCAAAGGAAACTATCAATAACCTAAAGAGGAAGCCTACAGAATGGGAAAGGATCTTTACCAGCCACCATTCTGATAGGGGGCTAATATCCAGAGTATACAAAGAGCTCAAAAGGCTCTACACTAGCAAAACAAATAACCCAATCAAGAAATGGGCAAATGAACTAAATAGACACTTCACAAAAGAAGAGATACAAAGGGCTAATAGATACATGAAAAGATGTTCTTCATCACTGGCCATCAGGGAGATGCAAATCAAAACTACACTGAGATTCCATCTAACCCCAGTCAGAGTAGCA
This sequence comes from Muscardinus avellanarius, assembly GCF_963383645.1. Classification (NCBI taxonomy): domain Eukaryota; kingdom Metazoa; phylum Chordata; class Mammalia; order Rodentia; family Gliridae; genus Muscardinus; species Muscardinus avellanarius. Next base: position 211,211,287 of record NC_137786.1, on the reverse strand, counting down.
AGCATAAAGAAATCAAACAATAACAAATGCTGGCGAGGATGTGGGGAAAGAGGAACTCTTTTACACTGTTGGTGGGAGTGCAAACTATTTCAGCCACTATGGAGATCTGTGTGGAGATTCCTGAGAAAGTTGGGAATAGATCCACCATATGATCCAGCTATACCACTCCTAGGTATCTTTCCAAAGGGGTTGAATTCAGAGAAATACAGCAACATATGCATACCTATGTTCATAGCAGCACAATTTGTAATAGCCAAAATATGGAACCAACCCAGATCACCATCAACAGATGAATGGATAGCAAAACTGTGGGAAATACACTCAATGGAATTCTATTCAGCCATAAAGAAGAACAAAATTATATCATTTGCAAGAAGATGGAAAGCCCTGGAGAGCATCATGTTAAGTGAGATCAGCCAAGCACAGAAGGAGAAGATACACATGTTTCCTCTAATATGCCCAAACTAGAAAACACAAAGGATATCAGTAGGACCCCAGATATTAGAGGGGAAATACTAGCTAAGTTTTAATGGAAAGATAGGAGAGGAGAAAGGCCGATCTAGATTAATGAGGTTCTACACCTGAACATGTGTAAAATTATGAATAAGACATGGTTAACCTGGAAAACCATTGGCGGGGGGGGAGGGGTGGGGGGGAGAGGGCACCAAATATAGTATAAATGTATACTACTTATGTTCAATAAAAAATTGTTAAAAAAAAACTTTAAAAAAAAGAAGATGTTTTAAAATTACTATCTTACAAACAAGGAAATACCATGTAAATAATTTTTAACATGTACTATTATTATTGGAATTTTATAGGCTTCATTGAAGTTGAGTTTACTAGATATTTGATTAGCAGGTTAGAATAAATAACAGGTTATATTATTTTGCAGGAAAGTATCATTTTACAAATAAGACTAACCACAGAAATACCACATATTCCAAAAGCTATAACGCATTTTTCACATCTAAACTGGTTATGTTGCTGCATAGATGTTCTAAGAGTCATATGATCATGGTTATAATGTAACAGAAGAACATGAGGGATGGTTTGTATACCTTGACCAACAAAACTAAAATTCATTTGGACATAGTGGCGATAACTAAACAGTCTTAGATTATAATTAAAAATTTGACTCTAATCTTATATTTTGTATCTTAACTTCTTCTCTCAACTTGTAGACATTGTCAACACAGTAAGCATTATGGTGGAAAGAATAGTCTATTAGACTAAAACCATGTTCCTACTACTTTCTTGTGGCCTAATTCTGGGCAAATATCCTATTTGTGGCTATGTCTCAAAGAGTTATTGTGAGTTCCAAATTAAAGTGTGATAGCTTCTTAAAAGCATGTATACCGAAAATTTATGTCCTTAAGGTAGGGCATATATAGTGTATTGCATTTGTGTTTATTTGATTTATTAATATGTATACTGAACAGAAGAGTATTGAAGACAAATTCTTCAGTAAACTTGTAGAAACAGATATGCAGCTTAGTATTGATGCAACAAACTTAATTTAATTAGGATACTTTTATTGGTTTTTTGTTTTTTATATATCTCTTTTCCCATAAAATATTAATGTAAATTAGCCAAAAGAAACAAATTATTGCCTTTATGGAAGAGAAACAATATAAAAATTTGCTTGGATGTATTATTTTCTTTTCACCTGGCTTTATAATTTTAAAATTAAAAAATATAGAAATACTCATTTCCTTAGGTGAATTTAAAAAAGACCCAAGCATCATAGTTTAGATTTTTATTATAAGGGGACTTAAGACTATAGAATTTAGAATATTATAAACAAATTTTCTCTACTTGCTGTTGGGTGTTTTCAAGTCTCTAATTCTGAGGTTATCATATAAAAAGTCAATCATAGTATCATATTAAAATATTATAAGAAATAAGTCAATATTGCAATAGATGCTTTTCCAAAAAAGAAATATAAATGGATAATAAATATATGAAAAATAGTTCAAAGCATTAGCAATTGAGTAAATGAAAATCAAAATAACACCGAGATTTCATCTAACTCCAGTTACAATGGCAATTATCATGAATATAAATATTGATGAGAATGTGGGGAATTATGAATCCTTGTACATTATTGGTGACACTGCAAGCTAGTATAGCTACTATGGTGATTAGTGTGGAGGTCCCTTAAAAAGAGAGGAAGTAGAGCCACCACATGACCCAAACATGACATTCTTGGAGATCTTCCTAAAAGAATTGAAGTCAGATTATTCTAGAGAGACATGCGTTTCTATGTTTACAGCAGTACAATCTTCAACAGCTGAACTATGGAACCAGCCTAAGTGTCTGTCAACAGGTGTACTTTTTTTGTCAGTATTAGAGATGAAACCTGGGGACACTCTACCTCCAAGATACACCCCCAGCCCTATTTCTATTCTTTATTTTTGAAACAAGGTCTCACTGAGTCACAAAGGACCTCAGTAATTAGCTAAGGCTATCCGTGAACTGCATTCCTCTTAGTCTCTTGAATGCTGGGATTACAGTAGTGCAGCGCCACACCCAGCTCAGATGTACTTATTATAAAATTATGGTATATACAAAATGGAATTTTACTCAGCCATTAAAAGAACACAATTTGTTTTGTTAATATAGAGTCTTTTCAAGAAATGGGCAACCAAACTGAATAGACACTTCACAAAAGAGATATAAATGACCAATAGATACATGAAAAGATGTTCAGCATCATTAGCCAGCAGGGAGATGCAAATCAAAACTATGCCGAGATTCCATCTAACCCAAATCAGAGGGGCAAGCATAAAAAAATCAAACAACAACATATGCTGGTGAGGAGATGTGGAAAGAGGAACTCTTTTAAACTGTTGGTGGGAATACAAACTAGTTCAGCTGCTATGGAGATCAGTGTGGAGATTTCTTAGAAAAGTGGGAATAGATCCACCATATGATCTGGCTATACCTCTCCTGGGTATTTGTCCAAACGGGTTGAAATCAGAGAACTACCATAACATATGATATACGTGTTCATAGCGGCACAATTCATAATAGCCAAAATATGGAACCAGCCTAGGTCTCCATGAACAGATGAATTGATTGCAAAATTATGGGAAATACACACAATGGAATTCTACTCAGCTATAATGAAGAACAAAATCATGCCATTCTCAAGAAGATGGAAAGACCTGGAGAATATTATGTTTGGTGAGATCAGTCAAGCACAGAAGGAGAAGGGACTTATGTTTCCTCTAATATGCCCAAACTAGGGAGTATTAGGGATACCAGAGGGACTCCAGACAATGGAGGAGAAACCTCACCAAAACTAGAATGAGAGGATGGAAGAGGAATAAGGCTAAAGTTGATTAATGGAGAAGCTACATTAAAATTTATGTAAAAATATAAATAGAGCATGATTGTTGGGAAGGGGGAACAGAGAAGTGGGGGGAGAGGGCACAGTCTGAATGTATGCCATTTTCAATATGTTCCACATAAAAATAAAAAAAGAACACAACTATTTATTTTCCATTTCATGAAACTCAAGGACATTATGCTAAGTGTTATTGGTCAGTCACAGAAAGTGAAGAGCCATGTTTTCACTCATATATGGGAGCTAAAGAGAAACCAGGAAACAAAGAAGACTTCAAATGAATGAGACGAGATACTAGTAGGATAGTAGAAGGAGATTTGTAGAGAGTGGTGGAGAGGTAGAATGGGAGATATGGTGATGGAAACAATTCAAATAGTTCTTTATTCATATATGAAACTACCTAAATCAGTGTTAATATCTATGAGGAGGGAGAAGGACACATATGGTAGCTCACAACAAATGTATGTTTATATCATTTTGAATCTCACTATTATGTATAATTACAATACAGCAATAAATAAATACAATCATTTGAGATTATTAAATTCTTGTGATATTTACTCTAAGCATTCCAATTACTTCAGATATCTTACTATTTTGTAGGTCAATAAGAGTTCCAATTTATCAAACACTAAAGAAATCAGCTTTATTGACCAAAGATAAGATAGTAATAAGTGAGTTGTCTGTGTTCTAGTAAAGCTTTATTCACCAAATTGGGCAAAGCTATAGTTTGATGATTCCTGAACTTTATTAGGCTTTTCCAGTGCCTACCCTATATAACTCTTACAGACTGAACATTGGCTTTCCCCCTAAAAATTAAAATGTTGAAGCTCTAACCTTCAAAATGATGGTAGTTGGAGGTTGTGGGGGTTTTAAATGGTAAATAGGTTTGGCTGAGGGCATGAGGATAGAGATCTTACGATGGGAATTGTGCCCTTATGAGAAAAAGAGGAAAGACAGGTCTCACTTTTTTAGGTACACACCAAAGAAAGATCATGTGATTATAGAGCAGGAAGGTGATATTCTATAAACCATGAAAAGGGCCCTCATCAGGATACACATTGGCAGACACTTGAGTTTGTGGATTCTAAGGATGTCAGAAATAAGTATCTGTTCTTCAGGCCACACAGAGGATATTTTGTTGTAATATTCCAAGGTGACTACGACTACTGCACTGGACCTGGTTCTGAGATCAAAGTAGAAACTATAGCATGTGGCCTCTAATAGGTGATTTCAGCAAAGATTTTATGTTTTCTTTCCTCGGGCATTGTTCCTTTGATTTGTGACATGATCTATTAACTAATCATTAAATGACTGTGCATTCTGTATTATAATTTGCTCTGCAGAGTTAACTGTAAGATTAAAAATCAAGGACAATGGAGTGACTGTAATGCAGCTTGTGCAAAAATAGTGCCAATAGAAACTGGTGCTCTCGGTGATTTTTATTTATGAAATGGAATCAATGTGTTCTCTGTTCCCTGGAAAATGATAACTCCTGGATTATTTCTCTTTTTTTTGAAAAATAATAAAAGAATGCACTAATAGCTCAAATTATAATAAAAATCAAACGTATTTTATATTCCTTTTATCCTGAAAAGGAAGTTGCTGAGGAGAGGGTAGAGGGTTTTTGCCCTCAAACCATAAGTCACTTTCAAGTAATACTTTTGACATTTTAGAGAGAAAAATTGCCAGTATTAACTTATTAAGCTAAAATTCTCAGGGACATTTTGAAACACATTTCAGTTTCCCAGAATTTAATTTACTTTCTGGAAATAAGTTATTCACTGGAACATGGTCCTTCTCCATTCACCATCTATATGGATTTTAATGTAGCAGGCAGAGTAAAGGCATCTTAGACTACAGTCCTCATGATGGCTTCCCACAGAACACATGCTACAAAATGCTTATTACACAAAATTAACTTGGTAACTCAAAATGTCATGCTCTGACCTAAAAATTGTATAGGGGTAAATACATAGACTTGTTTGGAAGATTTTTTTCAGAACAATTTTTGCTATTAAGTACTTTATTATTCAAGAAACTCTAAGATAAAAGGAATTAATTCTGACCTCAAGATTAGGAGTTATTTAATTTAGTGCTACAATATTTTACTTATACATTCACATTTTCTTGAAGCAATAATTTATTTGAAAACTAAAGTTCTTATTGTCTAAGACATCATAATATACTAGAAAAGTGAATATATAAACAAATATTTATAATATAGCATCCTAACTATTTCCAAACACTAAATAAGGGTCTCAATGTCTCAATGTCTTCTACTATAGTTGAAACAAACGTATTAAAATATTTTTGAATAACATATAGTCAGTATCTTTCACAGATCTAACATTATAGTAAAGATTGCGGGTAATTCAGTGAACATAAACAGAAAAAAAATTCTCAGCTTCATACAAGTTACATTCTAGTAGCTGGGTAATCAGATTATATGCAATTTAAATATAACAGTCCTTCTCCATTCACCATTTATAGGGATATAATGTGGTAGGCAGAGTGGAGGTATTCCAGACTACATTCTTCATGATGGTTTTAATGAAAAATTAAATTATGCAGTATATTAGAAGGGACTGCATCATTTACAAAAAGTAAAAAGGCAAGGATCTGAGAAATATATTTTACTGAGGTTGAAATAAATTAAAAAGATAAGGCATCAGAAGCCACAAATATGAGAATAGAAACTGGAACTCACCATCTATTGAATAGTATTATCATTTGTCTTAGTCCATTCTTGTTGCTATAAAAAAAATACCCTAGAAGCCCAGCATGGTGGCTCATGCTTGTAAGCCCAGCATTTGTGAGGCTATGACAAGAAGATCACAGTTCACAGACAGCCTCAGCTATTTAGTGAGGCCCTTTGCAACTCAGTGAGATCCTGTTTTAAAATAAAGAATAAAAATAGGCCTGGGGGTGTAGCACAGAGATAGAATACCCCTGGGTTCCATCGCCAGTACCTCAAAAAAAAAAAAAAAAAAAAAAAAAACCTTAGAGTAATTGACAAACAAGATAATTTATCTTTCACATTTCCAGAGACTGGGAAGTCCAAGATCAATGGCTTTGCAAACTTGGTATCTCTTAAGGAAATGTAGTCTACTTCCGAGGTGGACCCTCATTGCTATATCCTCCAAAGAGAAGAGACCCTGTATCCTCACTTGATGGAAAGAACAGGATGTTCAGTTAGCTTTCTGAAGCCTTTTATCAAGATGTCCATCCTTTTCCAAGGAATAGCCCTCATGATCTCCCAAAAGGCTTGGCCACCTAATATCACTATAATAGAGTTTAAGTTTCAGCATAAATGTTAGAGGGATACACGCATTTAAAATACCGCAATAACCAGGCGTGGTGACGCATGCTTGTAATCCCCGTGATTGGGAGGCAGAGACAGGAGGGTCGTGCAAGTTTGAAGCCAGCCTTGATGGCTTAAGAGACCCTGTTTCCAAATAAAAAATATAAAAATAGTTCTGGGGGTGTAGCCCGGAGGTAGAAGGGTTTCCAGGAACCCCAGTACCACCAATAAATAAAATAAAATAAAACAAATAAAATAAAATAACGCAATAATGGAACTTCATATGAAGTCATTTGTACTATTGGTGATGGGACCTTCATAAAAGCATATTTTGAATTTGAGACTAATTCAGCTAGATCTGATCCAAGTAAAAGGAATAATAATCTTAAGCCTAGAAGTTGATAAAATACTGAGATCAGTGTTTAAACTGCTCATGCTAAAATATAATAGCATAAATGCAATAATGACTAATAGTTCTGATGACATTATGAGTCCAAGTGTTATGGTACCTGCCACTGGTCATAGAAGTCTGCATAGACTCTCACTATCTCATCTTTACATAGTTGTTTGTAGCTAAAACAAGTGTCAGTGAATGTTTCTCTGATGAGTTAGTAAATATTTTAGGCTTTGCTAGCCACATAGTTGTTGACTCCAATACTGAACTCTGTTGTTGTACTATACATGTAAACCCTAGACAATATATAGAAATATATAGTTGAACTCTGATATGTTTATATGGATAACAAAATTTAAGTTTTACATAATTTTTACTCATAAAATATTTTATGGTTTAGATATTGAATGTTCCCTGAAAGAGTCTATGTACTGATGTTCAGAGTGATATTATTAAATCATTTGGGTTGTAATCTCACCAGTGGATAAATCCATTATCATTCATTTTCTGGCTGATAACCTAGACTAGTGTGGTGAAGCTGGGAGAAGTGGATCTCTGGAGGTATGACCTTGGGGACTGTGCTTATGTCCTTGAATTCCCCTGCTTGTTCTCTCCTGTTTTTGTTCTCCATTATGTAAGAAAAAAGCCCTTGCTCACTCTTTCTCTGCTTAGTGCCACCATGCCCTAAGCTCTGTGATGTAATCTGGCCTAATGTGGACTGAAGCCCTGTAATCTCCAGAACTGTGATCAGTAAATCTCCCATCTTCCAAGTAGTGGTAGACAAGTCTTTTGGATTATAGCAGTGAGAATGCAATTGAAACATTTATTTTTATTTTTTCATCAATTTTTTTGTGTGTGTGGTGCAGGGGTTCCTGGAAGCCCTTCTACCTCCGGGCTACACTCCCAGACCTATTTTATACTTTTTTATATTTGGAAACAGGGTCTCTTAAGCCAGTGCGGCTGGCTTCAAACCTGCACGATCCTCCCAAGCGCGGGGATTACAAGCGTGCGACACCACACCCGGCTCTTCATCAATTATTTTTGAATGTAAACAAAACAGCAAAGAAAAAATATCAGCTTATAAACTTTACAAAACAGGTTGCTTAAATTTTGCCCTGCTGGTTGTAGTTTTTCTCTCCCCTTCTCTCAGGCTCATAGAATTTCACTGAATGAGTGTTAGAAAAGTGATGGCAAATATGATTAGGACAATGTAATGATGACTGAGTGAAACCATGCTCGTTAAGATGCTGAGTTAGAATTGAAACTCTTGAGATCATGGCTGAACTTATATGGAATTACCTGTTTATCACATTAGTAAATCCTCTTGTATACCTAATTACTAAATTTAGATGATTATATCTGTTCACTTGATAGTACTTTTGTAAAGTGGATCTCATTTCTCTTGTCCTTTTCCACTCTAAGAAATATAATATAGATTGCAATGTCCTGGTCCAGTCTTAACTCAGATCTCTTATGATTTTGTTTGTAACAACATGATTTAATAGATGCTGCACAATTAGGATGTCCTGTTTCAACATCGAAGTCATAAACTCTATTGTCATTACAAACTAGAATAAGATGTGTTTCTATCTTTATTTGTTTGTTTGTTTGTTTATTTACTTATTTATTTTTGCAGTACTCGGGATGGAACCTAGGGGAATTCTACCTCTGAGATACACCCCTAGCCCTATATTTTATTCTTTATTTTGAAACAGGGCCTCACTAAGTAGTTGAGGCTGTCTGCAAACCGCGATCCTCCTGTCTCAGCCTCCCAAGTGCTGGGATTACAAGCATGCACCACCACACCTGGCTTGTGTTTCTATCTTTAGATAATTTGTCCCACAGATCAAAGTTTTGGGCCAATTAATGATATAATGTGTTTTGACTGGAGAAGTCTGTATTTGGCCATTCGGAATTTTATATATACTCTGAGGTCACCCTAAACAAAATTACTACTTTAAGTCATGATTCTTTTAGTATCTTAAGGTAATATATTTTCATATCGATCTAATAGATTAAGCTTCACATTTTACCTATTTATTACATTCTTTTCACCAGAAAATCTATTTCACTGATTAGAAGTAACAGGCAATAAAAATCTGGTGTGACCATTCATTAATTCCTCATTTAGAGAACAAGGGGTTTTGTGACCTATGCCACAAAGATGGAGGGGGAATGTATGATTATAAAATTGAGCTTTGGAGGTGACATTTGAACAAAGTTTTAAGAGAAGCAATTTAGTCATGCTATATCTATAACAGGGTTTTCAGGGCAATGGAACCAGGCCTGGCTTATGCAAAGCAGCCACCGTTCCTAGAGTGCAATGAATTATGGAGTAAGAGGCGGTCACAGGAGACCAGATCAGGAGGACTTTATGAATAATGTATGTGCTATATTTTGAAGTAAGATTTTGCTGGTTGGAAAGCAAAGAAAGAATATGGTACTACTAATAAGGGTAGTAACTTATACTTACTTGCAAGGCAGGAACTTTGCACATAGCATTGTCCTTAGTTTTTATATCAGTTTATTTCTCATTGCACTGGAGGAGAATGAAGCTTGGAAAATAAGTTATCTAAGACTTCTTTGGCCACACAATTAGTAAAAAACAGAAAAGAGATTAAAACTTAAATTCATGCATTTCTCCCCTACACACCATACTGTGTCTTCAAAAAGAACAGTTCTTCTAATAAATGCATGTTACAAAGTTTTAAAACTGAGATTGTATGTTTAGCCTGCATATGGTCACGGTGGAACAAAAAGACAATTCAAAAAATCTAACAAGCTAACACACTTAATTTTTTAATTAAATTATTAGAAGTGACTAAGAAATTATCAGATAATAAAACTATAGGAAAAAATGGAGTAAGCAAGTTTTTCAAACCCCAAGTTATATGTACAAAAAAAGTTAGACATGTGGTATATATACTTGGTGAATTTATAATAATTTTTTATTTATTATTTTAAACTTTTACTTTTACATTATCATTTTATAGTGTCACATCATAATGTCACATCATAATAGCAACAGTGATATATATATATATATATATATGTATACATAGCAGTTGGGGAGTTTTATAAAATATTTTTATTCATTTATTCAAATGATAGTGATATATAAGCTTTTTATAAGTGTTAAAGCATTATAAGATATAATATTATTAATGAAAACATGTCAAATTAAAGTTTTCACTTGAAGGTATACATTTTTGGATGTCTAACCATTTTATGTTATTTGACAATAAAATGTTTTTATTCTGTGTTTTCTCTTATTCTATAACTTAAAGTCTGTCTTATTTTTTAGCAGACATACTATTTGTTGATGAAGATTTATTACTACATTTCCTGGAAATGTAGAAGTGAGCCTTAGAAAAATAGATTTATTGAAGTAGCCTGAAGAAAGAATTTACTTTGACACCAGTATATTGCCAAATCCCCCATGCCAATAAAACATTAAAAATTTTATCATATTGAATTAGTTTATTGAAAACTTAACTTTAGAAAAAATTTTTATGCAGGTAATTGCTTTTGGCCTCAGTGTTTAGCATTTCATATCTCTGAAAAATGTCATTTTACTTACATGCCATAATATTGAATAATATTTTTTTACCATTTTTGCCTTTCTTTCATTACTTTCATTCTGCTTACAGAGTATTAAACAAACATTATTTGAAAACTTGAAATACAATGAACCAACCTGAATTTAAGTAGCAATTCTGATATTATGTAAATTCTAACATTTTCAAGGATATAACATAGATAACAAGGGAATAATTGCTGTTTTTTTTCAATAATTGTAAGATATTGTCTTAGT